>NC_133229.1:22199514-22528514 GCF_040436345.1 Pagrus major | reverse complement strand
AAGGATCCGTTTCAGTGTATGCTTTGAACGTTTTCGGCGCTTTACATCGCTGTCAGACAGCCCTTTCCTTTGGCACTACAGTCCCTCAAACTTACAACGTCCGTATTCCTACGCACAAGCGCAGCTGTACCTGCCGTGCATCGTATTACACACAAACAGCTTTGCTTGTGCGTAGGAATACAGATGCTGTACGATGGCAGTACAATGCCCTGCTTCCTGCCGGTGCTACTCGCCGCTTCTCCACACAGGGTGAGAGCTGACGGTCATCTACTGCAGGTAATACACTGACTGGTGATAAGTATCGCATACAACCCCACATCTAAAGACCCGAACTATCCCTTTAACATCAGCTCCTGGTGGGAGATGCAAGAGTGTCACACACACAGTGTTTGGTTTTTACTCCAAGTCAAAACTCTGAGTCCAAGATAAGGTCAAACTATGAGGCCTAGCGAGGCCAAATAAAATAATATAAAATACTACATAAGAGCAGTTTGGCTTTTAACCTCATAAATAAACAACAGGGCAAGAGCATTTGTGGAATGTGAGTGCAGAGAGCTAAAAACAGTCTGATGTGGAAACATGAGTGAAAACATGAGCCATGTGTGGAGAGCAAAACCTCCTGTTGGCACATGTGTAGCATGTAAACTGGCCGTGGGAGAAACCCAGAGCAGAGACAGGAGGGAGGCAGCAGGGAGTCCTGTGACTTCTGGGACCGATAGCCTTCATATCGAGGCTCATCCTACGCACCACTTATTCTAAATCTGCACAGTGTAAGAGGAATGAATTCTGCTGCCAGTGTGCTATACGGCGATAGCTACTTGAGGCATTTTATAGCTACTGTCTGTTGCTTCATTACCCGAAACACTGCTGGTTTAAGGCCTCTGAGTAGGAGGTTAAGTATTGTGCTCATCAGATCAAATCAAATAGAAAAGATTATATCGCTGACGATGTTGTGCGACGGCATATCAGCGGCGTAGTCTTGAGTTAGCTGCTCCTGACAAACACTATCCACTGCAACTTCAATGTCAAGTGAGAATGATGCAGGATAAGTCAGTCACGCACTGGTTAGAGCAACATAACCTCCAACATGAATATAAAGTGACTGAATAATTTTGTGAAAACAAAAAAAAACACAAGTCAGCCTTATTTTCCGATGATGGCTGATCATCTATAAAAGTTAAATTCAAGGGCGCGCCAACATCTGAGATTTGAAAGTCAGCTGCCGGCTGCCAAACTTTTCAAAAACCACCGAAATTCAAATTTGGTGGTTTGAATTCACATTCCTCGCAATATTCATGATTGCTTTTTTGTCTTGTAAGATTTGATTTGGCAGCAACATGAGATGAGAAGGGAAGAGGCAATGATCTTTTTTCATCTTTGCCCATTTTCCCAAAGATTTGACAGGCATCTCACCACAGAAATGCTCATGCATCATTACTTCGATAACCAAGAAACCTATTATTTTGTCTGCCAGCTGAGAAACCCAATTTAAATTACAGACCTTCCTTAAGACAAAAATTGACTGAAGGGGTTGGACAAGAGTTCAAAAGCACATCCGTACTTCTTTAACCTATATTTTCTAGCATTTAATAGCTCTGATCTATGTCAAAAGAGACTTTGCTTTGTCTCTCAGGCGCTACAATGGGTTAGCAGTCTTTTGTTGGCCCAGGTTATACGAGGACAATGCAGTCTCCTCCCTTCCAGCACGGCATATTGTAAAAGCATCACAGCTGAAAACCGACACGAGACCCCAGAGCACACATCACATGTTGCAATCGATTCTGTCCTCTGGTGTTTTTTGTGAAAAATGTGGAGCAAATAAAGTGTCGCTAATCTAAAGCAGTTATCTCCCTGGCCTATTAATTTGACAAAGTAAACACGGTGGTTACAGCTAATCAGATCCACACCCTCTTATTCACGCCTTATAATTATTTAATGTATGTAATAACTGTCAGTGCAGGCAAGGAGGTGGGAGAAGCTGCAGTGAGCGGCAACAAGGACTCGACGCTGGCAGATGGAATGAGGTCTGTTATCCATTATTTTGCGGAGGGACTAACTTTCTGGGAGATTCGGCTGTTTTGACACCGAAGGAATGTAAACAGTGTTAATTTGGACAGTTGTGGCTTCAATCCACACACAACAATCAAGAAGACAACAGACACACAAACCCTAATAAAGCAGATCGAGGCATTCTGACATGAATGTTTTCACCATTAGCTCGCCTACAGTATTCAGATTTAATTGGAAAAGGTCGAGAGTCAAAAAAAGAGCCAAATTAGAGCTGACAAATCCGCAATCGCTCCCAATAACAAGACAGCCTCATAGTGCAGACGTGAGCCAATATCCATTTATTTCCAACAGTCGCTCAATAATAAAGCGGGAGTTTATACACCTGCTTACCCCGATATTTCTGCCGCGCCAGAATTATCGAGCAAGATCCCTCGTGTCAAGGGATTTCTATGAAGACGGGGAGCTTTGTAGATTACAAAAAGCAAAGGGAGCCCCTAAAGGCACCAGCTAAATCTCTAAAACTGCAGAGCTTCTCAAGACAAAATCCTCCGCACTGGCAATAATCACAAGAGGGCTTAAGGTGAAACTTGGGACATTCACAAAAGAGTCGACGCAAGCATTAAAACGAGGAAAGGTTATACAACTTCTACTTCTCCTGGGTAGGGTTTCATAAGAAGTGTCAAATCTAATCTAGGTTCTGAAGTTTGACATCTGAGTGCACCGTCTGCTCGCACGCCTTCGCTAAAGTGAGATATTAATGCCAGACTTATGAGCCTTGCTGGCTGTGAGCACAACCACTACTAGGACAGAACTACATTTCCCATATTTCAGGAAAAGAGAGGGAAGGCGTGATGTTTGATGATGCAGCGGCTCTCAGCTGATTCATCATGGAGCTAATGAGAGGGCCTCAGGGAGCCGTAGCATGACGCCAAAACATACGCAATGTGACAAACCCATCGAGCATGCACGCACGCTCGTAAATACATGAACACGCACGCTAAGCGCATTATACAGAGGTCAGACTAAATTGTCTGCAATAAAGATCCTTTTATGTGTATCCTCAAGAGCTTCCTTCTAAGTAAAGGCCAGTTTTTCTAGAGATTAAAAGGTTTATTAATCTGGGATCTGATTTCGTTCACCTTAGCACCACATCACACAGTCAGAACTCAATTAAAAAATGCATCTCGTGATAATATCTAATGTAAAAGTAAAACAGACAATATGACCTAGCAGCAGCTGAAACAGTATCCATATATGCATTACTCATTCAGGGTGGGAGTAATAGATAAACCTTGCAATAAAGACATAAATCATGATTCAGTATATTTCCTGGAGGTTTTGATTAAATTGTGAGCTGGAAAGAGTTTTTTCTAATCAACTGATGATAAACCAAGGTACTTTTTCACATTGCAACACATTTATTTGGTATTGCCTTAAACAGGACTTTACAGTAACGGTTGCCAGGTTACAATTTGGCAAATTCGTCATTGGCAACCACTAAACACTTCTGTTAGTCAGAACCAGAACCGGACAACGCTGCACACAACAACACTGTGTTTACTCATGTCACATGGTTGATAATGCTTCCACTTGCCAATGTACCTGATATGTGCAGGCATCAGTTTTAATGTCACATTTTCAATATTAAGCTGACTTAAAACTGCACTGTATCCTAAAAAGGTGTAATACGTAATAAATTTAGTATACAAAAAAAAAAAAAAAAAATCAAAAATAAACTTAAATTACACATGCTAACAAGCTAGCCCCAGTCCTGAAAACCTCTCTCCCAGGGGTCCGAAGCTCCTGTGCTAGCGGTTTGACCACCGACTCTCCCCTGGCAGTCCACCTACCTGCACGGCTACCTGAGCTAACAAGCTAAGAGTAGCTACAGTCAAAGATAGCAGGTACTCTGGTGACATGCTGCCCCCATTAGTTGGCAATTCCAGATGGCTGATTCTTACATATTGCACCTTTAATTGCTTGAAATATAAGACCGACAATGACGACCATATTTTCAGTTTCAGTAAGCAGAAGCTGATGCCTGGTGGCCAAACTGGCAATCACCTTTAAAATTAAGTATCAAGCCCTGGCCATAAATCAGAGTGGCTCATTGATTGGCCTGCAACATTACTGCTAAAAGTCTGATACAACCAGAGATATTAACAAGGATTGGTTACGTCTGTATAAAGCAAAATCTCTGACAGTTGACAAATGAATAATGTCTCAGTACATTTCTATATATCTTTGTAATCACTCACCATTATTCCTCACACACACACACACACACACACACACACACACACACACACACACACACACACAGAGTAATTTAAATACAAAAAGGCTGTTTAAAGGGTAAATAATAGTTAAGGCTATGAAGCAAACATTCAGTCGTATCAATAGCATTGGGTCGTGCTGTTATGCAGTGAAGGGGGGCTGTTCTCATCAATCTAGCCTAAACGCTTCACTTCAAAGACAGGATGTCTCTACAAGTGTATCGCTCGCAGCTGACAAGTAGTTGGCAGTAATCGGACTGACATCTGAGTGAAAATAAGACAAAAGCCAACACTTTAGCTTCCCCTTGAGCTGCTCTGGCATACTTTACGCAGGTTGGCATCTAAACAAAAGACTCCAGTGCCTGAGAAACACTTTAACTGCTTCTCCAAGACAACAGTGGTATCTAATCACCAAGTAAGGATTGGGGATGTATACACAAGTCTGTTTTATGTGATATTTCATATCAACACTGCCAGAGAAGCATCCTGAGCTTTCAACACTGACTTTTTTATCTTCGGTAAAAGAAAACTCAGAGGTTATTAATAATTTGTGACAGACAAATATGCCTCCTATTTCTCACCATGCTTTTGGGATAAAACCGTTGAGCAATTTATCATCATGTGAGATCACTGTCAGCCTAATAGTTTCTTAAGTTTCACTTCACATCTGCCACGGTCCCTTGGAAAGCAGTCTGTGAATATGTGGAGATGTGAGGGCTGCAACTAATGATTATTTTTATTATCGATTATTTTCTGCATTGTGACATTTTCTCACAGCCCAACTTCTTCAAACTGGTTCATTTGTACAACTAACAGTTCAAAACCCAAAGACATTTTATTTTTTATCATAAACGTGCAGAAAAGCAGCAAATCCTTATAATAGAAAGGCTGGAACCAGCAAATGTTTGACATATTTGCTTGAAAAATGACTGAAAGGATTAATCGATTATCAAAATAGTTGGCAACTAGACTTGAAACCCGAGGCGTTTCATATAGTTTGTTGCTGTAATCCATGTTCTCCAGTACTTTACATTGTATTCCTGTCGCTTTTCCTGATATTAGAAAGTGCTAAATCTTTCCTCTTGGCATCATAGCCGCTTTCCTTACAACTTACATTTTACTGTCTAATTTCCACAAAATAAATAGAAAATATATTCTGTGATTATACACAACATAATCAGCAATTTAAAGGTGCCATTTCAATTAGGGTTGAGGAGTCATTTAAAGAAGTAATCGTTAAGATTTTGATTAATTCAAGCACCAATTTTGATACTATGTATTATCAGCATTTTGTAATTATCTCTCTATACTGTAGTTTTCATTGTTAGTGGCTGTTAGTGGTCAGTGCCTATGCACGAGGGAATCACAGAAAATGATGCAGGTTGTCTCCTGTTTATCCTACAGGTACCAGTCTGTTTACAACACCTGTTACTGTGCATCTGCTTCAACTTCTGGCTCATGTGTTGTATTGCAGACAAAGCAACTGCTAAACAAGTGTTTGCCATTTTATTAGTAGTAACCACGGGTGTTAAGTAAGTCAGAATAGTATATTTATAGAGCGCATTTAAAAGCTGCACCCTCAAATAAACCAGAACTGAACTCTTAAGGAAAAGAACTTGCTTTGAAAGCCCCATCACGTCTCCAGCTTTGGTAAACGACGTTAATACCCACAAAGTTTGAACACCTGTCATCGAATTTCTGTGCCGAGCAGGAGTCACCGTCTGCGCTCAAACGCGGCTCCTCTCATCTGAGGCACGGTTGCCAAGCAACTGTGCTATCAAATAAATGCAGCGAGTGCCACGTGCTGCTTTCCGACAGCCAAAGACGAGAGCCCGCTGGAGATACTGGACTCGCTGACCCAGAGGTCACGCATACGAGACGGCCTATTAATAATCAGAAATAGTGGAAAACAGTTCATGTCATTGAACGTCACTACAACTTTAAGTGTGTGACCTCACAGCAAATGTTTTATTTACACACAGGCATCTTGGCGGTGGGATCATCCAGTCCAGGAAACAAGACGTCAAGCATCAAGCTGTTGTTGCTAACATGTTTGGGTTAGCGTATCCTTCATTATCTCCCCGTGTGTGAACGCTGCCAAGTGATTACACAACGCTTTGCATTCCTGGTGCCTGGTATCTAGAGTCAGATCCCCCACGGAGCATAGGGAGTCAATCTCACTTAACAGACCGAGAGTTGCACTGTTAACGTTGTACTATTGGGAAATCATTGACATTGCACACCCGTCATCATTTCAACCAATCAACCCGTCTCTGCCAGACTTTATTTCCTGGATTACTCAACGCCTGAGTTATCTCCATCGATACGTCAAATCTGAATAGTTAAGGCATAACAGAGAAGCTCTTAGGAAATGAACATAATCTAGTTAGTGTATTAAAAATAAAATTCCTGACCTTGGACTAAATTGAGTTTTTCCTTTTCTTTCTTTATTTCAACACACCCACTCTCTTTTGTTCAAGCGGAGAATATTCTGAAAACTGGCCAGGACTTCGATGAAAAAGGTGCTCTTATAAAAACGCTCCAATCAAGGCGAGTGGAGAAAAGGCAGATTGTACTGGATGTTGAATGAGGAGAGAGAACAACAAACCAAAACCCAAGGTTCTCCAAAGATAAACACTGAAAGCTCTTGGGGGGAGTGGTTAAGGGCTGGGTGGTGTGCATGCATGCGTGTGTGTGTGTGAGTGCGCACGCGTGCAGGATAAGTCAGGGTTGCCCCCCCTCCCCCTACCAAGAAACATTTCTAAAATAGCAACCGCAAACCAGACAGAATGTAAATCTGCACTTTGAAAAGGGTTGAAGAAAAAGAGCTTTGAGGGACGTAGAAAAACAGGTATTCATTTCAGCCCATTTACAGTTCCAGGAGCACAGAAATGGGTCACAGCACTCCAGCTCCACTCTCGGACTGTTGAAATAGGACTCCTGGTTTTATTTTCTTGAGTAATGAATTACAGGTTTTTCCACCGGCTGAAGCTCAATTATATTACGGCTCCTGAAAGCTTCATCATGCCCAGGATGAAGGAATTCAACGCGTAAGCAGAGTCGAATAGAATTGTTTAATTGTATCAGCATGTTTCAGTAAAAATCAGCAGGAAGGAGAGAGAGAGAGGGAAGGTGGCAAAGAGGCAACCGAGCAAAATGCAGCGGCTCTATGAACTGAAACTGAATGTTCTGATGTGCGTTTGCTTTCCGTATAGCTTGGACTGATTATCAAAGTGTTGTACAAACGTGCCACACAGCCAGAGGAGGAGAGATTTGATCAGTGTAGGCGTGTGTGCTTTGTGCTGTCAACATCTGAGCTACGCGCCGCCGGGCCTGTCACAATTATTACATAATCGCCTGATCACGATTATTTGACCTGACGGTGATCAGTTTGAATTCGAGCCCAACCGATATATTGGCCCATCAGAGATATACTGTATTGGTGTATATGTCGCATCGATAGTTCACAGTTTCAGTGCACTGTCATTTTAGACGATAGAATATATTATCACACTGTAAAATATCCTGTCTCTATCACTTATCTTTGTCAAAGTGTTTGATAACCACATTTTACTGCAAAAAAAAGTGTGTGTATCAGCCGATGCATCAATATCAGATTTCTACTAACAGACACAAAAAAATCGAGTATCAGTCAGGCTGTTGAATAATCGTCAGAAGTCTTCAAATCATCTGTATAAAAACATCTGAATGGAACTAACAAAAACGTCATATTCCCATCACAAAGTTGACATTTTGGGGGTAAATGGTATTTATTGGACAGGAAGCAGCAACATGACAGCGCAAAATCCAATCATTATCTTGTCCCCCTCATATACAGGGGATTGGAAACAATGTGGGAAGGGTTATAAAGCCTAGATACCGGGCTAACATGACTAGCATGCCAACTGTAAAAATCCTCAAGTTTAATATGTTACACATCTTTAACGGTAGCCCTTCCTACACTCCTGTCCTTGTGCTTCATGTAAGCCATCTCTTTCTCTTCTGCCTTTATTCATTCATCATGACTGTAGATAAACAAGAATACATATAATCAATATTCCTGAACGACAAGTCAATCCCACACTTTCCATCAGCCTGACAACCTGAGAGTCTCGCTATCACGCAGGTCAAAGTTCAATCAGACTAAACTGTGCGAGGCAAATGAGGCAGAACCTATTCCAACAGAATTGAGTGCATCTGTACTAAATATTTTTTTTGTCCCGACAGTGGCAGCTTCTCTTACTGTGGTCCACAACTCCAAAATAAGCACAGTTTCTGTTTTGGCACATTCACAACCCGAACACACATGCACAGAAAATCCAGTCAGAATCTGGTTTAAACATCAGCAACAGCTCCAGATGACAGATGACAATCTCATCTGAGGGGAAGATTCAGTTTTCACATCGAGACATGAGAGAGGGATTTTCCTCTCTGCTGCTGGCTACATCTTTTGTTTTCCACTCTTCACTGCATTTTTTCCAAAGGGTGGTGGTGTGTGTAAGGTTTCTCTCCAAGTTCCCAGATTCTCCATCTTTGACTTGAGAAGACACGGCATACAGTACAATACCTGAAACTCAAAATAACTTCAATTTATGGAGATCACAGTGTATGATTATATACAATTAATTGTGCCAGTCTAATATCAACTTTCTAGCCACTAAACTGAGTCCTGCAAGAAAGCGGCGAGTGTTTTCAGCGACATCTCTGCCCGGATTTGGTCAGGTAAGAAGGTCAGCGTGAGGACTGTGTTATAGTGTAAGGTTAACGAGCAGGGAAAGTCCAACATCTCCACCGTGGATCCGATGGAAGCTGGAACAACAGAGCAGTGTTTGAACGCTCAAGAGGGAGCAACAGAGGGGGAGAACGAGAGAGTGAGAGAAGAGAAAGCCTGCAGCACATTCCCCAGAAGACACTCACTTCCTGTCTGTTAGTCTTACTCAGCACCCAGGAGGAAGAGGAGGATGAGGCCCTCACACACACACTTCCCTCATTATGTGGATATAGAAGCCAGAGAAATCATTTGCTGAACCGTGAAAGGGAAAAATATTAAAATATATATTTTTTAACAAGAGGGCCATTTTGCTTTCTTGGAGGAAGAGTTTCCACAGATCTCCAAAATAAAATGCTCCGATTCTGCAGCCTACAAATGAAGCCGTGTGTGAGACGCAACTTCGAGCATTAGCATCCTCTACACAGAAGATATCAGGCGAATTCGCAGTACCCAGCTGTATAATATCATACCGACAACATTATCGGTACTTCATGAAAGTACCTGTGAACCCCGTGTACATTCTGCTCGCCATATGCAACAGCTTATCCGTCCAGAGACGAAGCTACCCAATAATAGTCCGTGGTTTAGGAGCAGGAAAACAAATTAGTTCAATGAAGAAAATGATTCACTTAGCCTAATTGCAGGTTGTTGTTGTAGTTACTCAGCAAACATGCTGTTACGATGTACACACACACACACACACACACACACACACACACACACACACACACACACACACACACACACACACACACACACACACAGGCCCACCAGGACACTGCGCTCAGTCACAAACACCACTAGACGGGGAAACCCACAGCCAGAGCTCTTCAAATGGACCCACACAGAGTAGAATACGTCAGGGATGTACGCTTAAAAAAAAGAAAACCTTTCTGCCCAAGCAGACACTTATCTGGAAGATCTGGGTTGGAGAAAATGTTACCTCTTTCCCACACTCCCCCTTGGTCTTTTAACTTCATGATGAAGGTAAAAAAGACACAAACATGGTTCCCTCCAAACATAAAACTATCCTTCAAGCTTTCATGCCTGCATCGAGGTCTCCCAGCCATTAACTTGGGAGTTCTATTCTCGGGTGCCAACAGTACAACAGTTAAACCCAGATGGCTGCCGGGGTGAGATTTTGTTGTCACTTTACACTCTATTTACTGATCTAAGCTCCAGGAACCTGCGTCCCTGCCAACGTTAGAGACAGTAAATTTGTAATTGCCGAGCAGTTAACAATTTCCATTTTCTCCTGATGCAAACTGTGCCAGAACCGGGGAGTGAAATACGGCCCATCCAAGTAAAGGGTAGTTTAAGAGTGTACACTGGGATTTTCTCTCCAGTGCAGACATGCTGGTGAGTCACTTACACATATTTTAATGGGCACTGAGAGCTTCTGGGTCAATTTTATTCTCCAGTATTGATGCAATCCCCTGACAACACGGCTGTACGCCAGTCTGATGTCCCACTCTGACCCCTTTTCCTGTATCTCTTTAAGTACAGCAAGGTTTATTATAGAGGAGACATTTTCAATATCCTGTTTAAAAGCTAATAATAATAATTACCATTATGGGTCTAGACTTAGGATACTTTGAGATAAATGATCTTACAGGAAATCAAATTTTTCAGACAGATTTTAGATCAAGATCGATTTTAAAAAAGGCGTCCACAATCTGCTTTTCAGACGAATCATAAATATTGTGGTATTTAAAAAGGGGAATGCCTGTACTTTTAAACCTGGGCCAAATAATGACATGTTTTGGTGTGTAAATGATTCATACTTACCAAAAGTTTTGGAATCGGTCCAGTAGACAGCCACAACACGGCTGCAGTGTCATCCTTTGGGGCAATTACCACTGTCATAGTCATAGTTTCTGGCCCCTCACATGTCTGACAACATTGTGGGAACAATTCTTATGTAGACAGTTGCCCCAAAGGATCACACTGCAGCCACTGCTGTATAGTATAAATCATTTACACACCAAAATATGTAAATATAGAGTGAATTCCCCTTGAATGTCTTCTTATGCTGGATTAAATAGGTGAAAATAATAGATTAAAACAAACATACGAGTTATTCCTAACTTCCTGACTATTTCAGACGCATGTCACATCTGTCATCTGCATTATGTCAGTGGTTTTGATGTTTTAAGACTAATCTCCTTTGGTGAAGATGTGTCAACTCCCTGAAACCTTTCGAAAGACTGCATCTTCCTGCCAGAGGGAGAAAACAGGAGCAGAGAGATTTCGCAGCTATGTCATTTGAACTGACCAAACTTTTAGCCAAGAAGTCCATGAGAGAGCACACAAACACGTGTCAGGCTCATTACACACTGCAGCTAATGATAATATAATCCCCATTCGTACCAATTAGCTAGCGTCTTATCTAAACAGTGTCAACACTGTAATAGCAAAGGCAGCAAAGTTGATTTATCCAAGTATTCAACCAATCATGAGCTGGGTACAACACACACCACGTGAAGCGATTTGATCAATACAGCCTGATAATCATTTAAAGGATGTGAATGAAACTGAACTGCAGCAATTAACTTTAATCCGTGCATCAATAACCAAATGTATTTAGTCCTTTTTAGTAACTTTTTTCCTATATCCAAGAAAAAATGAGTTTTATTTAGAATACACTGAATATCTTTGGGATTTTAACTGCTTGTTGGACAAAAGATATTTTAAAGACGTCATCGTACGCTCTGGGAAATTCTACTGAGCATTTTTCACTATTTCGTCAGCTTTAACGCATTAAGAAGTTGCATCTCTATTGTAAATCTGACTGTTTTGATAAATAAAGTCTCCCTAGTTTTGGTGCAATGTATGGATTCATCCATGCTGACACACACACACACACACACACACACACTCAAAACCTCTCATGTATGTATAGTACAGTAACGTGTTATCCATATACAAGACATGCATTAATGATTAGCCATACTGTAGACAAGCAAGTGCAGTTAAAACATTGAACATTAGCCACTGACATAACTCCTGGGAGAGGTGATGAAGTTTTTTAAGACTTTTCAAAGACCGGTTTATAAAATTTAGGTTTTTCTCTATGATATTTATCATTTCTGAACTGGATCGTCATTGCAGCCGTGAGGAATCCAGACTTGCTCAGACATATAACCTGGATCTGGCTAAAAAGTTCAGATGATGAGCCATTAGTGTTTGGGAAGCGATCACAGGGTGATCCGACCCTGTGGCTCTTTGCCGAGAGTCCAGCACACTTAATTTTCCAGGAAAGAGAAGCCAGAGATACCGTCACAGACAATAAAACACTGAGTAAAAATATACTGGAGTTCCCATAAAATTATTTCATTGTAGTCCAAACCCTGGCCTTCAGAACATGATGTACCACGCCGGAGTCAACAGCTTGTCCAATCAAAACACAGCCAGATGTTACAAAGCTCTGACCGGACTGGATGAGAGATTTATTAGGACTTGAATTTAAATCTATGGATACAGAGGAAAAAGGACATCTAGATACAAAAATAGACTGACTAGCTTTTCGTAGCTGTTAGTGCATCATGTACAAACCTTAACAGATGCTAGGACTGTGTAATGTCTTCTAAGAAATAACCAAGCGACATATGATGCAACCAGATGTCCTGGTTTCTTCCTGAAGGCCAGAGGTCAAAGGTTAAAGCCGTTTCACAGTAGAGATAGCGCGACATTTAACCCTGAACCTACAACAGAGCGGCAAAGACGGTTGATCAAGAGCAGCCGTTTCTGTTCTACAACCCAGCTGCGACGTCAACATGAGCAATGTCAGCCATGATGTCATGATGCAGCAATCGGGGGAAACAAGATGTTTGGCAGAGATACGAGACCGAACTAACAAACTGTGAGGTCCCGGTAGACTGGATAGATTATACGTAAAGCATGCAGACGCACAAACAGACACAGTGCGAGACGTGGCGCATGGTATGTCCGGGACACTCGGATTTAGGGCCGGCCTCTGGTTAAGTTGTTTTCCTGGAAGAGTTGGGGATGACATGGAGCTTTGAGGAATGTACCGAGCAGCGAGGCAGCAACCAGGACATTCTCAAGGGGAACTACGTGCGTGCATATGTCTGTGTGTGTGTGTGTGTGTGTGTGTGTGTGTGTGTGTGTGTGTAGGATAAACTTACACCGAGACCGGCTGCCCGCTGAGGATTCCTCCTAATTAAACATTACAGACAAACAGCAACGTGGGCCACACTTCATATCATGCTTGTTTTTTAACTGCAGTATGATTAGGAGTCCTGTTTGGCTTCTTCTCAGCTCTGTCTCCTTGGAAGAGCTGATAGAGAATCCAGCCCACTTACCTAACACACTCTGGTGTTTTGAAATATGTGATAAATGACCTCAACGTCTCAACAGAGACCGGCCTGCCCTGACTTTACGAGCCTGTCATCGCCTGTTTAACTGTTCACTGTCACTTGCAAGTCATTAGAGATTAGAAATTTTGTCATTTTGTTTTTAAAAAGGGAGTCTGGCGTTACAGCGACAGTCACATTTGCTGTACTGGAGTGCAGCCTCTCTCTTAGACCACTTATCGGCTTTCAGCTCCTTTTTTTTTGTCACAGTCAGCTTTTGTGTTTTCTTTGTGCAGACTGTTTCAAAACTGCATGTTCAGGTCAATTTCAGTTTAGTCTAAAAACACATGCACACCATGGGAGTTTGTGTAGCGACAACCAGTGGTCAGGGTGTGTTACTGCCTCTGTAAGAAGCACAGCAGGACATCACTGATGGTTATCATGTCTCTGACCTCTCAACCTCCTGTTCAAACGTGTAACTTTAGCCAACACACACTCATACATGACCGTGAACGCATCAGCTTGTTCCAGTGGTCAACATTTGATTTCCTGTTGGTGGCCCAGAGCTTAATTGGCTCGACTTAATTGCCTTAATTGGTTGGTTCCAGATCACGCGCAAGACACGCACAGGTTTCCAAACAACGCAAAGAAACGACTCCTTACATTTTAAGTTGCTCAAAGTGGTAATTATGTAGTGGAAGTGTTATTTTCTGCGTCTACAGTAAACAAAGGGCTGTCACAGGGCTGCAACAGTGTGCAGCTTCTTGGGGAAAAAAACAACAACGACAGGCTGCAATTAAATGAGAAGAAACGTGGACACGATGAAAACGTGACACCTAAAAATAGCACCAAACTTCCAGCTTAGTTAACTTGAGTTTTTTTTGTCTTTACCTAACAACATGATTTCCAACTTCTTGCGGTCCACCCGAAACCTCTCCTCAGTCCACTCCGGATCGGGCAGCGGATGGGGTCCGCTCAGGTCCTCCTCTGATCCCGGGAGAGGGGAGTCGGTGCTGCGCTCGCTGTTGGAGCCATGGTCCGACTGCTGCTGCTGCAAGTATCCGCTTAAAGTGTCGCACTGGGCAGCCATTGCGCTGCGCAGCAACTTCTCCAGAGGCCAGGTTGTCTGCCGAGTTCACGGAGCAGCGCCGCACAGCACACAGCAAAAACACACCAACCAAGTCCTCGGGAAAGTTTCACGTGTCATCCAACAAAAAACGGAAAAAGAGGGAGAGAGGAGGGATAAAAAAAAAAAAAAAAAAACGAGACTCCTCCCAGAAACACTTTTTTGAGCGTCTACCTCCCCCTGGGTTCCTGGGAAGGTTCCCCAAACGTCAGCAGGAGCATTTCGTTAGAAACTCACTGGATTTAATTTGTGTTTTTCTGTTTCTGAGTGCACATTTATTGTCTCATTTAAAGCCAATGATAGCGAAAACGAAATCCTAGTTATTATGAGCCTAAAATCATATTACATAGACAATTTAACACCAGCAGATATGAAAATAAAGTCACTATAAAAGCACAAAGGCAGGTTAACTGGAGGATTTCTGTGCCTTTTTCTTCCAGTCAGGTTGGCAGTTTATTACAACACCCCATGCAACCAGTTTATTGGTTTATAGAGGAAACACTACACATCCTGAGAGTGGGTAAAGGGAAGCAATACAGGAAAGGGAAACCAAAACAAATGTGGTGCAAGCAAAGTGAAACAGTCTCCAGCATGGGCCCATAACACATAGAACAAAGATGCTGTATGTGTGCTGATGTTGAATAAAGTAACACAGAGCCAGGAGGTATGGAGAAGGTCACTGAACTCAGTTATGCAGAACAAAAAGTTTTAAAGCCCCTAAAAAAATATAGTTCCAGGGTTATTCTCTTCCTGTGGCCAGGAAATGATTAATGACTGTTTCCCAGTGATGTATGGCCTTTGTGTTAAATTTACATTTTTATGGTTTCAGCATGTTTCTGTATACAATTCTCCACGTTTTATGATTTCTCCTCCACAGCAGCACCTTGTGATGTGCTACCATCAACTGCATATTAAAATAACTCATGTAGGTTTCACTTGGTAGCCATGTCAGACTTCAGATAGCCCCACGTCGACGCCCTTAAAGG
The DNA here is from genome assembly GCF_040436345.1 of Pagrus major. NCBI lineage: Eukaryota > Metazoa > Chordata > Actinopteri > Spariformes > Sparidae > Pagrus > Pagrus major. Next base: position 22,513,029 of record NC_133229.1, on the reverse strand, counting down.
GTAACTCCACCAATTCTACATAAAAGTGTGTTGACGGGTCTTGGGGAGTATGTACTGCATATGTGCAAAAGTATAAAGCCTTTTGTGGCTCCAGATGAAGCTGCAAAAACTTTATTAAGGGTGGCAAACAACATTAACAATTCAGGCCCAAGGGGTACAGGCAAATCCAGCAAGGCTATTCATTAGAAGTTATGGCACCAACTTTAGTTTAAAAAGTTTCAGTATCAGTTCACTATCGGTCTTGTGAGGTCACAAGTGTGTGTAATTGCAGTCCAAAGAGCTTTACAGTTCTCTGAATGTTTTTCCAGAGTCCTTATATTCATTAAGTTCTGAGATACAGTATTTAGCAAGTACAAATAACAGATTTATTATAAAGTATTTTCCTTCCTTTACCCTTTTACAATCAAACGCGTCAAAGAAACCATCTTACAACATCTTAACTTCTCTCACTTTATTAGTAAGCACGAAAATGCATGTAATGTGATAAATTACCTCCAGTTGCATCATGGGTAATGTAGGCACCAGATTTTGAGAAGAAAAATGTTTGGACTGAAAAAGGTGATATCTCTGATTCAGCTGTATCGATTTCGACAATTTGTTTCAAACCGCTCCATAATGAATCCAACAGTGAGTGCAGTGATTTCAAAACCTGGCACCTACATTACCCACAATGCAACTTATCCACTGAGTGACATCACTGGAGGTAAATGATCACATTACATACAGCTCCCTTTGAAGCCACAAAAGGCTTTATACATTTTTTTCACATAAGCAGTAGTACTCCCCAAGACCTGTAAACACACTTTAATGTGTTAAATTGGTGGAGCTGCCCTTTTATCTGACAGCTTTCATCACAAAGAAAATTATCCATGGTGCTGCTGTAACACAGCGCACCCTCTCAGTCCACTTCTTGCTCACTTGGCGTGAAATCTTCCATCACCTGGGATTAAAAGGTGGCTATTTCTGTCGACCTTGATGTACTTCATTTTAATCTTGAGGAAAAACATTGACTGCATTCCAACGCAATTATTTAATGTGTTCAACTATACGTTTCTCTCAGCAAGTCAAAAGAGTTGAAACCTGCAGGCCGACTTTGTTTACTACTAGTCCTCACCAAACCCAGTAGCCTGGTTATGTCACTTCAACACATCGCTGCAGAGATTAAATATGTGAATGGCTAAATTAATGTGTGTACACCAGCTTCAATAGCGTACCGACCAGCAGAGGTGATGATAACTGGTGGTCTAATTTAAATGAACTGAACATCTCTTCTCATTTCACTGCTAAAGCAAGACACTATAATAGCCACTATCCACATGAATAACCATATACCACGTGGGCCTGGATTAAATGTAAAAAAATCCCTGATATTAACTCGTCCAGGAAAGCAATGGCCTTATGTGAAAGGCTTGGGTGGTAAAAAGTAAAGGCTACCACCTAGTGGCCATGTGAATAATAAAATAAGGGATAAAGTCACACAAATACACTGTACAGAGAGAGAAACAGTTTACTTGTGTGTATTGGCAAGAAAACAATGTACAATTCACATTTTGATTAATGTTTTAATGAAAAATGATGAAAAATAAATTCAGTATAGTCTTGTACAATCTATTAAAAGAAAAATACAATCAGGCCATCCCACCACAACTTATAATAATAGTAATAATAATAATAATAATAATAACAATAATAATAATAATAGTAAAAATAATAATAATAATAATGCTAATTTAAGAAAAAATAAAATAAACAGTAAAAACAGTTAAGTCAAGTAAAGTCTGAGTACAGAAAGTGCCCCAAGCGAATAAAACACCTTAACTAGAACCAGTGTTGATGAGGAGTTGAAACAGTACTGTCATATTTTGAGGTGTTCAGGGATGAATCATTGTCCTCAAGTTGCATACTTCTGAGTCCATTCTTTAGCACTTTTGTTGTACCTAAAGAGAAAAACAGAATCAAATGAGGTTTCCAAAGACTAGTCGATTGTTTCTCCACATGCAAAATTAATTGACTTTTGTACTCACAGTGCTCTGTCTGTTTTGTAGGTTTGTGCAATTTCTGGGACTAGTGGATCATCTGGATTTGGGTCACATAGCAAAGAGCATATGGATAATAAAACTGGGGAGGAAAGAACAAAAATCAGTATGCGGCACAGGTTTCAATTATATCAAAAACTGTGTCAACTTCTTAGCTCATTCTCCATATACCACATTTAAATACAAATGGACATGTTTTGAGTTCATGCACCTTCATATCAAAATCCTATTAGTTCAGGTGCTTGAAAAAAAGTAGTATTTTTAGACGCTTCTTTCATCTCAGATATTTGAACATCCCCCTGTTTGCTCCGCCAATTATACAGAACAAACCCTGCAATGTCACAATTTTCAAAGTGGCAAAAGTACACAAAGTGCAGAGGTTCATTTTTGGATAATCAGCCTTGAAAATCCTGTTACCTGCGTTCACAGGGCTGGATATCATTAATTTAGAAGAATCCAGATTTGGTGACAGCACTGTGTGTGCTGATTACTTCACCCAAAGGGCTTCACTGCCTTGCTATGTTTGATATAATGCAAAGTACCATCTTGGGCACCCCTCCTCCCTCCTAATGCCAAATTACATCAAGCAAAACACTATTCTCATGTGACTTCAAGGTAAATCTTGCGTACAAAAAAATGTTCTTCAGGTTGATGTAGATGTTAAGTTACCTTTTGATATTGTAAGGGCAGGTGACCACTGTTGCCTCAAGATGTCAAGGCAGATGCTACCATTGCCGTTTATGTTTGGGTGAAAGATTTTCGTTGTGAAGGCAAGCTATGAAAATGACAAAACAAAAAAGGCAGCAGTAAGTCATATAACCTGGATTCTGAATGTGAATAGGGTGTCTGTCAAAAGGACACACAAAAATTGGCATTCATTTTCTGAGCAGGGCTGCATCTAATCATTCATTATCAATAAATGTGGGAAAATAGTGAAACATGCCTGTTATAACAATGTGATGTACTTCTGATCAATCTATGAGGTAAATAATCTTACCTTTGGTGGTTTAAAGGGATAGTCAGTGGGAAAATGGACAGAGAGGAAGAATACTCCTCCATGATATGGGCTGTCAACCTGAAAAAGAGAGGCAAAAGATTGTTAAGCCATGGCTAGTACTGTATGGGATGAAATATTTGCAATAGGGGTGTTACGTTTTTTTTTTTTAAATCGACCGAAATGAGCTTTAAATTTCAATAATTTAAATCAAAAGCAAGATCGGCCGTGTTCCCAGTGTTTTTCTCTTCCCCAGCCACGCCTATTTGCGTATGACCATAGCCTGCAGCTGCATTTTTCAACACCATGGCGACTGCTGGAGGTGGAGATGATGCAGAAACAGAACCGGTGTGGCAACATTTTGCCTTCCACATAAGTTATGTCAACGGCAATCGACATTTTGTAGGCTATGCTACACACAGGTTCTGCTACGAACTCACGGTGTGAGGAAACTCAAGCTGTTATTGAAAAGTACCCTTCTACCATCTAGTGACTCTTCTTTTAGTTTTTTTGCGTTTAACAGTTTGTCTGAAATAAGTAATTGTTACAACATTTTAAATAAATTATTCAAATTTGACGATACGGCCTTAGCGTGTAACATTTCTAAAACGGCTGTTATATCACACTTTTTAACAAAGAATTAAAAAAAAAAAAAACAATGATCTGTTGAGGGGTAGGATTAAATAAGTGTATACTTCTTCCTACTCATTTGCAGGCATGTCAATGCTTGTTAATAAAATATACTCTGTAACATGCTTTTCATTTTATACTTATTTGTTGAACTAATTTAACTTTGTGTTTTGTTTTGTTTTCACATGGCTGAAATAAATTTGCATTCGTTCATCTTTACAAATAAAGACTTGATAGTCCAACAACGACACAGCCATCCGCGCTGAAGAAAAAAGTTTGAGGCCAGAGTCAAAAAGACACAGGGATCTGGAGAACTGTGACACCCCCTAAATCACAGTGAGAGAGCAACCAATCATTTAGATTATTCTGTATTCTTCAATTAAGGTTTTCTTTGTTTAAATTAAGACATTATGGTATTCTCCCTTTTCCTATTGTCTCACTAATGCCATAGACGTCAGTGAACAACACTAGGCTAGACTGTGCCAGTCAGTGTTCTCCATACAGAACAGAAAGGTCTGTAAAGTCAACATAAAACACTATTGTCTAGAAATCCAGAAGCAGCTTGCTTTAAAAAAAAACAAACAAACAAACAAAAAAAACAAATCCAGAAATAGCTCACCGGTCCCATGATGCTAGCTTGCCAGTGAAACACTAAAGGAAAGAAAGATGAAGAAACAATCTGTGAGAACAATATTTAGTATCACGGCTTTCAAGCCACATATCAGAAACAATGCAACACAGTCCCCCCCCCCCCCAAAAAAATGTCGTTTACAAGAATGACAGTGGGAAATTACAGGGTTAAAAGTAAGAAAATGACACGTTTATGTACAACCCAGATTCACAAATATGTGGGACACTGTGTAGAATGCAATCATGTCAAAGCGCATTGTGTTTACTGGCAATGTTTTCACATTCCTGAGCTGAGGCAGTAGCTAATATAGTTTAAACAATCGTGCCTTCCACAAAATGGTCAACCTCACCCCATCCTTGCTCGAGCATGTCGAGGTTTCCCCTTGTCATACACAAATCATGATACTATCACCTGTCACCAAACCTGTTTACCTGCGGAATGTTCCAGACAGGTGTTTTAGTGCATTCAACGACTTTCCCAGTCTTTCGTTGCTCCTGTCCCAACTTGTTTAAAAACATGTTGCTGACATGAAAATCTGATCATTACAAAAATCTATGAAGATAATGAGGCAACACATAAAATATATATCGCCTATGTACTGTTTTCCCTCATCAAACGATTACCAAACTATTGCATGCCTTCTTATTCATGTTTTACACAGTGTCCCAGGGTTGTACATGTCTTGGGACCAGGGTTGTACATGTCATCAGGTACTCTCACACTTACTGTCGTCTCCTACAGGTCCAGCTGAACATGAAGATGGAGGGTCCTTTGAAAAGTCGTCTAACTCCTGTACAAATGAACAAACAGCATTTTAAGCGACCAACAGCTTCTGCTGCAATGTACATAAAACACTTCACATAGCAAACTGTTTAGTTTACAGTAGAACAACTCGTAAACTAGCGTCAGCGAAAGACAAACGTAAACTTCGGGTTATTAAAATATACTGAGACGTATCCAGGAACACACGATGAGGTGCTCTCACATTGCTCGATAGCTAGGCCAATTTTAGCTTGTAGCGGCGAAGTTAGCACATCGAAGTTTAAATGCTTAGCTAAGCTAACTGGCTTCTGTGTAATGTCGCCGCCACTGTCTTGAAAAACTGAGCATAAGCTGTATTTTGTATTAATTATCTGGCGTTGACACGTTGACAAAACATGGGTACAACCATCAACCACGTAAGGTTAGCAAACAAATGCTATGAGATGACGGACTAGCTAACGTTAACGTTACACCGACGCATCCATATCGCTCCATCGTATTCTGTATGTGAAAAATAAGACAAGACGAATACTCTTACCTTTTTTATTCTTTTTAAAGCCATGGTAAGTCTTTTAGGTGGAGTCAGAGAAGCTACGATGTTAGCTGACAGCTGTCAGCTACAACTACGCTCACTTTCTGCCGACTCGCTGTTATTTGTTTTGTCAAACTGATTATTTCTTTTGTTTCCGCGTTTTTGTTCGACGACGAAGAATCGACCGGTGCATTGTGGGAAGGGGAGTTTTCACTCGAGCCACTTAAAGGGGCCGCTCACCTACAAAACAGGGCCACAGTTCACCTACTCGTTCAAGCCATCTGTGTAATTTAACTCGAAGCTACTATTCAAGGCATGCGGTTTAGTTCCTGGCCATTTTCCAAGCAGCGTAGTTTGCGTCCCAGCCTTTATTCACACTCTTTCAGCTTCTTCTTCATGCACAGTTAAGCCAGAAATGTAGTTTAGCCCCCAGCTATTATTCAAGCAATGCAGTTTAGCTCCCAGCCATTGAACAAGTAAGCGTTTAGCTTGCACTTCATTTAGCATCTTACAGCCCATTCCCACTCTTTCAACTATACTATGATAGTAAAATAGCATAAATATAGCACAAAATGGTGCCACACTTTACCTGAACAGAGTGAAATAAAACGTTTTGGTTTTGTTTATTTATTTAAATAAAAACTGAGAATTACTTTACATTTTTTTTCAATCTGTGGTTAAATAGCTTCATTAAAGGGACCCAGTAGTAAAGGTTATTACCTCATTTAAATTCAATTGACAGCCTTATATTTGTGAGATGGAATTATAAATGTTTTATATGATGCTGAACATGGATTGTTGATGTTTGTTTTTTACATATCTTTGTGTTTTGTATGTATTTGCCATTGTTGATAATAAAGTATTTTTAAAAAAAAACAGTCATCAAAGTAAAAGATTATCATTTGTTTGCAGTGTATAGATTTCCTGTAAAGACAGACCACACCCAAGCATTGTAGCAACAATTCAAGATCAGTTTTGGTGATTGGCAATTTGTTTTGCATATATTACATCATTACAATACATACAGTATTTGTCCCACTCTACCTGGTGTCCCACATTACCTCATTACCAAACCTAATGTTCCACTTATTTCAGACAGTATGGGCTTTATTCAGCTTTAAAGCCAGCAATTTAGTTTAGCATTCACCACACAATTTCTTAAGGGACTGCTTCTCTAACTTGATGTTGATATCTTGGCGCTCTGGTGATTAAATCCATACAGTAGAAATGTTGAATAACTTTGCCAAATAAAAGGGAAAAGGTTTTTACGATTGAATACTGGCTGTAATTGTCCTGCATACAGGGGAACGTAGTGAGGGTTCTGGGTGAGGGATGATTGATGGATGGATGGCATCGTCATTAGCATGAAATACTGGCATATAAAAACAAGGCAATACAAGCAAGTTTATGTCTTCTATAGCTTTTCAACACAGAGCCTAAAAAAACACTTTTTAAATATATATATATAAAAAAAGGAAGCTAAGCTGTATTGAAAGAGAATGAAATTAACTCAAAAATCCACACACAATATAGAATAAAAAAGAATAATAGTAAAGAACAGTCATAAATGTCTCCAAATTTGATAAGGGAAATAAAAGTGCAGCAGTGAATATAATCAATTAAAGGCACAGGATAATAAGAGAGTGTTTAATTTAGATTTAAAAGTGGCTACAGCTGGGGTGCGTTTAGGATGATCGGGAAGCTGATTCATTCTGTGTGCAGCATACATTAATTGCTTAATCCAACACAGTGTTTGGTTTTGAATCAGAGCACTTCTTTCTGACTACTTCCCAAAGATTTAAGGGGCCTAGTGGGTTTAAAATGTTCAGCTGTATTTTGGCCCAAAGCCATTAAGTGATTCATAAACTAACAGCAGCAATTTAATGTCTGTTTTATAACCAACTGGAAGCTGGTGTAAAAGGTAAGAATGGTTCTTGTAGCAGCGTCCTGAAAGGGTTTGCAGGGTGGTCTGCTGAGAAAAGCAAACAAGGTACTGTTTTGACGGAGGCAACCCTGAATCTTCTTTTGGACAGAAAACTTCTTATATTTGCTTTTGGTACGTGATAAAAGGTTGATGTAATTACTGCCTTGATGTTGCTGCTGAAGTGCAAATCGACACTAACATTTTGAGTCTATGGACTTTAGATTTTTTATTGTCTGAAGTCTTTCTTTTTCAATCTGTATTTTTGCTTTTGATTCTTATTGTCTTTAAAGTGTATTTTAAAATCTTTCGAAATGTCTTATTTTTAATGCATTTCTATGTCCCTGTAAAGCACTTTGAATTGCCTTGTGCCTGAATGGTGCTTCATGAATAAAACTTTCCTTGCCTCACAGGATTTAGCCTAAAGGTGGCCGTGAGGGGTTGAATAATAGAGACCCGAGAACTGAACTCTGTATGAATCTTCATGTCATAGTCATGCCGGCCTTACATACAACCAACTGAAGCAGTCAGCCACGCCTCAATTTAGAGTTTATCTTGAAGTAGCTTATGGCCAATGGTCTCAAAGGCTCCACTAGTTTCCTGAAGCACAGCCTGATATTTTTCATGAATCACTGATTAGATGAGAGTAACAGTGCAGTCTTACGCCAGCCAAGCCAGAATGAAAAATGTAAAAAACTCATTTTATATTTATGACACTGTTGTTGACTGAATAAAATGAAATTTTTTCAATACTTTCAGAATAAACTTAACATGTGAGAGGGTTTTATTTGGTTTGGAATAATTTAGGTTTTATATTTTTAAGAAGGCATTAAGTTGCTTGAAAAACTGCCTGAAATTATCCACTTGCAGCACATCCAGTTCTGAAAAAAGCTATAGCACACACACAGATGATTATCGTGACTGATGCTTAGGATACAAGGAAAATAATGCAACGATTGGATTAAATACGGGCATCAGCCGACATAGTATATTCCCTAAGGCTGTTACATCTATTGCTGTTTGGCTTAGCAGCCTATTATCTGTCATTATAACCACATGACGGATTTACATGGTCCGAATCATGCTGGACTGAATGTTAACATCCACATTGCAGAGAGCTCCAGTCCTGAGAGAGCAAAGGGGAAGGCAAGACAGAAAAAAAGATAAACATACAGACACATACAGTACATAGGGAGAAGGGGCACATCTGTCATCTTTCACGCTTGAACAGCTGCATACCTCAAAGCCACAGATTGCAGCAAATTAAGAGATTTTTTCTATTTTTTTCAGTCATTCATTTATGCAGCACTGGATGCATTGAATCACAGAAACTCATAGCTGATCTTTAATATTTACAGTCAGTGTCTGACACAGTTTCATGGACGCTGGTGTTAAATACAAGTGCAAATATGTTGATGATCAAAAAGCAATAAAATACTTTCCAAACTGGGAAGGCTGGATGATTGGAACGGTGAGGGCTCCACCAGAACCAAAAAAGCTGCTTTTTACAGTAATTATAACCTAATTTTCTTTCATCATTATTTTCCAATGCATTATTCAATTAAATAATTAAATAATAATTATATAATAAACAGATTGTCTGATGGATTATAACAATCAAAACTAGTATCTTATAGTTTGTAGTTTTGCTGTGAGTGATGTGGAATATTATTATTTTCATTATCACCTATGTGTTATTATTATTAATTGTATCTTTCTTTACATTGTTGCCCCTATTTTGTAATGTTTTGTATTCAACAGAAGGAAATGTGTGTGTGTCTGGGGGTTGGGATTTATTTCAATTGTTGTAAACTTAACTGATATTGTCATATAATAAAAACCCAATGATAATATTTATCAGCAGTATTAGGCACAAGAACTGCATTATTTATGTTAATCTCTGTGTTCTGATTATTTTTTTTTAGCTAAAACTGAAACTTTTCTTAGTTTGAGTAAAGACAGAAAGACTTAATGGCAAAACGCAAAACCTAATTAGGCACATGCAAGTCATTCAGAAAAAATGTCAGGACTGCCCTAATGAGCGTGACCCTATACAGCAACTGCAGTGGTGGCTAATAGTTCCTTCAAGGTGTAACTACTCTGTCTAAGAAGGTCGGCACTTCATTGACTGTCAGGGATGAGCCCATTAATACACATCAGACGAGTTTTGACTCAGAGAAGATCCGGGAGTGGACATCACATTAATGAATTCTGCATTAAGAAGAGTAGAGGAGCAAATACTCAGATCCAATGTGTATCAGTATTAACAATACCACAATGTCAGAAACACTCCATTGAGTCTAAAAGTCCCACATTTAAATTTTCATCTAAAAGTATTTGCAGTAAAATGGATGTACTGAAAGTATAAATATAAAAGTATCATTATGCAGGCGAAATGACCTCTGTCAGTGTTGCATTACCATATAATTGGATGATGCATTCAAATGTAAGTAGCACTTTAATGTTGTAACAGGCTGCAGAGCGAACACCACCAATAAACTGTTGGTTTTTACTGTATAATTACATTGTGGGCCTATTTTATTTGTTCACTGTAGTTATATCTGAATAGACATAGAAAGTAGCATAACATTTGCTCCAAAAAGTTCCTTGGAGTGTTGCTTACAAGTAATTCTTAAATAAATAACTTAACACTAAAGATTAAGGAAAAAAATGGCCAGATTTTGCCTGACTATTGAATCACGGTCCACTGCAACAACAGCACCGTCTGGTATCGGCTACATATTAAAGGATAAGTTCACCTGAAAATGAAAATTTTCTTTTCACCCAGAAGGAGAGTTGGATGAAGTTTCGTAGTCAACAAACATTTCCGGAGCTTCACAGCAAAACAGCGTTGCAGCATTCTCCTAAACAACTGTAGTAGTTGTTTAAGAATGTAAAAAAATAATTAAATGGCTCCACATAGCTTCTCTGGTGTATTATATGTTATTTACACCCTCCACACATGCTTCAGCTTGTGCACCCACTCCAGACAGGGTGCATGTTAACACTTTTAGCTCAGCAGCTACTGTGAACATTTCGATGGGTGTGACTTCGGCTCTCTATATCACTAGCACAAGAGCTTTGGACCGGACCAGGCCCCAGAGGATGCCGTTCAACCTTGCTTTCAATCTGGCATGGTGGCAACTAGCAGTATTGCAGCCAAAAATTTCCCTGCGGCCCAAAAAGCATTTTCCCCACAGAACATTATAAAAACGATATCTGTAAAACTGTTGACAGGACATCTATTTTTTATATTTGTAAAACCTCAACCGATTTAAAAATCTGTGTTGTCAACACAATTTAAAGTCTATGGGCTGAGCAGGAACTTGCGGACGGGGCCAGTGGGGGGAAACTCTACTGCGTATATCCAACAGACTGCATAACCAGGAAGTAAACGCAGAAGCCAGAAAACTTTTTTGGTGTATGCACCAAGCCCCCAGGGGGTAGTGGCCAAACCATGCAATTACATCGTTACGTAATGCACTGCGGCCCCAAAAGACTTTTTCCCATAAGCCAACATTGTGAAAGAAGGGTCTGTAAAACGCTGGATACATTTTATTTTTAGCACAATATCCCTCGCAAAATGACTTGTTTGACTGTCATGACTTAAGCAATTCGGTCCAAAAAAAAAAAGGAAAGTCTAGATGAGCCACATGATTAAATTATTGTATCCCCACCAGGTTAGCCGGGTGCTAAACTGGAAGTTCGCCAGCTCCGTTCGACAGAAGTCTCCAGTGCGCACGTCCTATGGGCCCCGCAACACGGACGATCCATGTATTTTCATAGCCGGGAAGTCGAGGCTTTTTTTGGTTTCAAAATGCCACTGAGCAGAATGAATAGGGCTCTGCCTCCAAGGCTGTGTCCAGATATAATAAAACATCCTTGGTATGCGCTAGGCAAGCAATTCTCATTGGTTCGAATGGGCGCCATCTTTGCATCCTGTACATAGTTCCTCTATATAAATCTACGGAGCGGAAAAGCTGGGGCTAGCTGGTTAGCATGCTAACTTCAGTCGATAGACAGATATCATGACGTCAGAACTGCTAATTTTTCACACAGTGTTGATAGTTTTAGTTCATTTTGACATTTTTTTAACTAACACTCTTACATATTGCACCTTTAAACTGTTGATTATCTGAATTATGTGGTATACATGAGAAGTAAAAAAAAAAAAAAGAATAAAAATATTTAAAAATATATTAAAAATAATATTTTAATATTTTGTTCCTTCTTGAACTCTGATAAACATTGTTAAACTATGAATCCAGTCTATTTTATCTCAACCTAGATTTCAGAACCTGCATATCATGGTGGTGCATATAAAAAGCACACATTGAGCTGAAAGAAAGAAAGAAACAAGAAGAAGAAGAAGAAGAAGAAGAAGAAGAAGAAGAAGCTGCATGTCTCCAAAACGGGTTGTAATTTATTCTTCACACGCGATTGGTCATGGATCGATGCGCGTTCGCGGCGCTCGGAGGTGGCGCGCCCGTGCTTGTGAGCATCGTTTGGGAGTAGAGGAGCGGGGGGGAGAGAGAGAGACAGAGAGAGAGAGAGAGCGAGAGAGAGAGAGAGCTGTACCACACCGAGAGTCCACCGAATGTCTGCCTCTTCACGCTGCCGATGAGCAATCCTCGCATTCCTATGTCTGCCAGTTGACACACTCAACGCGAAGGACCAGGCTTCCACCTCTGCGAGGATTCAGGAGTCCTACAGCGGGGCTGCGCGTTTTTTCAGGTGAGCCTCCCCCCTACACCACCACCACCTTCTCCCTCTCCTCCTCCGGTGAGCGATGTCGCTGTGTTTGTCTGTGTATTTACGCGCTGTTCGTGATTAAGAAGAGGGGACGAGAACGGGCGTTTTTTGTGTGTGCGCGCGTGTGTGTGTGTGTGTGTGTCTGTGTGTGTGTTGTTGTTGTTGCGGTAGCTGCTGGCCAAGGTGCTGAAACGAACAGTGGTGAGAAAAAAAAAACACACAGCTGAAGACAGCAGCTCATGTTTGCATGCGATAGGCTATTTAGTGCTGCAGACTAAAAAAAAAAAAAACCTCCCAAAGATGTCGTGTGGGTGTCGTAAAGAGGGGAAGGAAGAAGAAAGACTGATGAAGCTGCAACGTGCATGCGATATCTCGATATGCACGTTCTCACTATGGCTGCTCTCTACCCGAATCATTGCCTCTAAGCTGCATTGTGGAGTAGCCCACCTCCTCCAGGGACGGTGTGTTGTTTTTACTGCATTTACCCGTTGTCAGGGTCCGGGACTTCACCTCACCCCGTGTTGCCATTTGCAAAAATCTTTAGGATTGGATAGTGGGTGCCCGTGTAGGACGCGAGGAAACAAACAAGTCAGATGTTCTCACTGTTGCACACATTGATTTTTTGCTTGCACGATGAATCCATCTGAGGATAGAGTGATAGTCGTCCCCTACACGGTGCCCAACATTACTGTTCCAAGTTGTGCCAGGCAGCCACACTTTGAGCCACAAAAAAATAATGTCCTTGTCAAGACCTTGTGAAATGTGAAAACATGTAGTGGGAGCTCTGGCACATCCGCTCCATGTGGAAATGCCAAATGTGTGGAGACGTGAGCCAGGCTACAAGTTATGTAAAATGTTCTCTTCTTGACAAGGTAAGGGGCAAGTCACGTTCAGGCTCCTTTGTTCCTCTGATGGACCGAAATATCTCTTCTGTCCACTACAGGGGCACCTGACATTTCCTGTGGCAGATTTACTTACTGGATCATGGCACAGACCAACAGCGGTGGGCAGGGGACCAACGGGGTAGCGGATGAGTCCCCCAACATGATAGTGTACAGAAAGGTAAGGCAGCTGCTATTTTTAGTCTGCACGTGTGTGTGCGTGTGTGTGTGTGTGCTTGTGAGCGTGTGTGACTCCCTGGCATCAATTAACTTGACGATGAGCGGTGCAGTGGAAATTGATAACACTAATGGCAGGACGGTGTTCTCGTGCCATGGTTGATTTAGGGTTGTAATGCTACATCAGCTTGATGAGAAGATGACGAGAACATGCGATGTTTCCTCACACGACATGCATGACATGAGAGCATGCTGAACCACAGAGGTGGGGTGGTCGCACGACTTGACCGGAGTCAGACTCGGTTCCCAAATTGGAGGACTTGGGACTTGCTTGACCAACGCTCGACTTGGAAATCAAGACTTGTGACCTGACACAGACTTTGGGTTGGGTACCAAACTCAGTACTTTTTAAGGGGACCGAGTACAGAAAGGAAGAGAGAGTGCAACCCCTCATCCCTGCAACAAGTTACAGTGAGTCAGAGTTTGTCATGCGAAATGCAACGCTGGCCAACGCAACTAGTGTTGGCATGCCTGCAGCCATGGCAGTCGTTAATCGAGAGTTAACCCTTCATGAACGGCGAAACCCAAAGTGAGGCATCGACAACTTAATCGACATCCTCAGGTAATTAATTAGCCGGTGTGTGTAAGTTGTTGTTGGAGATACCTTGGCTGACAAATGCTACAGTATACAAGCACTCTGTAGTGACAGGGACAACATAACAGGCAACAGCAACAATGATCAGATCCTGCAGGTGTTACGCCCGATCTGGTGACTTAGTTTTTACACCTGATATTACATTTTTGTAAATACAGAGAGAGTAAAGTACTGCAAAAAGGTAGCATTGGGTACCAGTACCTAATTCCAGGTACCAGCATCGGTAACACATCGTGTTTTTCTTTTTGGAGATAATGAGAAGTTCTGGTTTTGAAACATGATTGGGTCATTTCTAGTCCAGATCTTGCAGCCTACAAGGATGCTGGAGAGCAGCAGAGGCAGCTATCATGAAGGGGGCTAGTGCAAAAATAACAGAATTTGGATTCAAGGATTATGTCATTGACAGTAGAAAGAAGAGAACAGCAGTATGAAAGGTCTCCTTCGACAGCACGACCACAACTTCCAACAAAGAAAGATACATGAATGTGTCTTTCGAGCTAACTCACTGGTTGTTCAGCTACAAGGCTAATGTTAGGTTTTTTTATGACTTCACGTGTCTTACTCCAATCTCTGCTTACCCACATGTACAACCACACACACACACACATGGTGAGACACCCTGTCAAGCGTGCACTCATTTTCCCACTTAAACCATCAGCTTTTATTGCTAACATGTTGGAGGATGGATTTTTAACTGACTGACATTAATGAAACCGAAAGGAAGCCAAAGGCTCTTTAACCGGTGCTCATTACGCAGCTACTGGTGTATTTCTTAATGGTTAAATTTGTTATTATAGAGTGGAGAGAGGGAGGGGAGTGAAACGTCTCACCGCTGCGACACCTTAACTTAGTACCGCTCCAAACATCAAACAGATTAGTGAAATAATAATCTGCAGGGGAGATAGCATTTGTTTTCTTTGAGGCTCGACGTCCAATTATAGTTTCTTCTTATTATAGAAAACTTTCAGACCCCTAGAGTGAAATATAGATACGAGGCTATGTGCAGTGACTTGTGTGACTTCTCCTCGCACAGAAACAGAACCATTTAAATGTAAAAATGTAAATGTATGAAACATCTGCCGCATCTCACCAGTGCAACAACAGCTGTACGTGCTTGAGCACAACATTGCCCGATGGGGAATGTAATGTTTTACTTCATTCTCAGATGCACCAATGAAGTGATCATTTTCTCATCTTACTTGTGGATGACTCAAGCGTTGAGTGAATTTCTTCATTTCATTTTCTCTTCACCCTTCAGCGAGTGCTCCCATTCCATCTGCGACAGCTTCTGCACACCAGGACGAGGATACGCTTAGCATGATATCATAGATTGACGGTATTTTATAGCACTCACAGCGTGTTAGGCAATATTACTGCCAGTATGGGATAAGATTTGCTGGAAGTGTCGCTATGCTTGTAGCAGAAAGGAGTGATTTCTATAGTCTAAGTCACAATTTTCAGGATCTTCCCGGAGCAAGACGTCAGGCTCATAAACTAGATGGTTCATAAAGTCGGCTGAATATTGAGGATAATGGAGACAGATGAATGTGACTGTTTTTGCCGTTCCTTGGAAGTTTCATTCGTGGAGACGGTGGAGGAAATTGTGTCTCCTATTAAATTTTATTTAACAGTATCAAAATATGCTAAGGCATGAAAACTAGTTGCATCCTGTAAAAGGGCATCAAATATCGACTTGAGGTCTTTCCAGCTATTCAATTACATGTGATGTCTCTTCCTTTATCCTGCTATTGATCCATGAGTCCTACATCTTCGATCATGCAATGAAGGATCTGCACAGCCAAGTAAGCAAATAAGCAGTCGAGCCTGTGTGTTCATCTTTGTTGATTTTACCTTCATCAACCAGACTTTAATGCTGTCTTTTACTTCTTTAAAATCAAAGAGGCAAGACAGACGTAAGGAGCCGTTTGTTTTCCGGTGTTTGGTCGATTTAATATCTTACCCCGCGCTAGACTGCAAGTGTCGAGTCGGCGACGCACTTGCGTGACGACGGCGGTCGTGCGACACTGAAGCGACTGTCTGTACAGGGTCTGTCTTATCTGCGCATTAAGCTGCAAAGGAGCCGTGCAGTTTTCCTTTCATATGTGTGCTTTTTGCAGTAGTTTAGAGCCCGACTGATATATCGGCCAGCTGATATTATTCGCAGATACTGGCCTATCGCAAATATATCATTATCAGTATCTATTGTCCGATACGTTCCTATAATCATAATGCAGAGAAGATACTTGGGGTAGGTTATAATTATTACATTTCCAGTTAACTTTGCTGTTTCAGAGATCTGATTTTATTTCTTACGATAAAGTTTATTGTGAAAATGAAATGAAATATCCTGCCTCCATGACGTTGGTATCTTCTTTTCCAAGTGTTTGATAACCATGTTTGAGGGATCATTACAAAAAATGTGTGTTTATGTTTACAGTATATTCTGTGTCTATAAGAATATCAGCCGATATATCAACAGCAAAATGCTTTATCTCCCAAATATCGGTTTCAGAATCGGCCTCAAAAATCAAGTTGGGCTGTAGTAGTCACTATTTTAGAAAGCTTGCTTCTTGCAAAGAACAAGGTCAGATGATAACAAGAAAATAACGATAGTATCATAAAGGTTTAATAATTAAAATGATAAATAAAACCCTCAAATACATAGTAATTGCAGTCAGGTTTGAAAAAACCAGTAGCTAACGTTGCAAAATGTAGATTAATATCATATTCAGGGCCTTTAAATTGGGCATCAACCTCACGTTACATGTGAAAGCGTTGTCAAAAACATAGGCTTGAAGTATAAATAAACGTTTCTGCCTGTAAGACACAGCTGAGATGCACCAAGCCTTTAAAAACAGCTGAACAGATGAAAGGTGCGAGAAGCGATTCCAGGGAAAGATCATTCCTCGGTTGTCAGACACTTTGAGTACGCTTCAGCAGAATACTCACACATATCGAAGGAAAACTGCACACTGCACAGAAAGTTTGGCCGCTCGATGCTTTGAAATACGCAGACGAGACGGTTGCGTCAGTGTTGCGCGTACACTCCGGTCACGCCAGTGCGTCGGCAACGTGACGCTTGCGGTCTAGACGCGGCTTTAGTCATGAAGCTTTCATACATCATCCAATGCTTCACTTCTCACCACTTGACCACACGTGGCCGCGGCTTGGCTCTGTGTACTGACTGACCTAGATACACTGCAGAATGAAAGAACATAGTGAAGGCAGCAGAGATGACATTGTGTTTCGTGAGTGGGTTTAACTTAAACTGCAAATGGAAGAGCGCTGTCTGTAGACATGTTGCTACGGCCGGGCTGAACAGGTGCCCCAAACGCTTTTCAGATGGAGATGACTTGGCAGAGGTGTTGCAACCCACATTGAGTGAGCCGCACTTAGATGAGGTGAATTCTCAAGTGGGAAACATGCTTTTATGTCCTGTTTTGCTGCTCAGACCTCTTGTACATCAATATTGTAACAACACAGTGGAAACGCTAAAGTTGATATTAAGCAACGGGGCACATCTACTCGATAGTTGACAATCTGCTCGTGGTGTATCGTAGTGGAAGGATTATGTAACGTGAGCAGAGGGAGTTTACCAGCAGAAAGTGGTTTGATAGTCTTTCCGCTGGGAGAACAACTATATCCTTTCACTCCCTCAATCATTCTTTTCTCTGTGGGCCGTCCAACCCTCCACTCCTGTCATTAACGTCTAATGAAAATGGATGGGTGGGCCGAGGTGTTGACCCGCTCGCTGCTGAGATGCGCGCGGAGACGTCCTCAAGAGCGCATGCACACAAGCGCCTCGCTTGAATTGAATGCATATATAGATGTATTGAAAATGTAAACAATACAACAGCACACACGCACGGCATCTGAAACAGATGATTGACGGATTTATCGACAGCCGTTTCTGGTGACCCTGAAAATCTAATCGCTCGCTTTCTGAATCCAAGGAAGATGCTAACGAGTAATATGTCAGGACTCGTCTGGTTTATCAAGAAATGCCAATAAAATGTTCAGCGGAATGATTCAGTTGAAATGCACCACGTGTCTGAGGGTCTACATCGCTATTTAGCATATTAAAGCCTCTGTGATGTTACGCCGCTCTAACGTTAACCATGTCGGGCTTATATCATCAAATGTACCAGATTGTGCTGTATGTGTGTGTGTGTGTGTTTTTTTTTCTTTTCGCTCCTGCTCACATGTGTGCACCATGAATAATGCTGTGATGCATGTGTGAGCATGTGTGTGTGCTGTATGTAGGGCGAACGCTGCTAAGAGAGAGTCCTGAATATTTTATGCGAGCCTAAAACAGCTCTGGCGAAGTTCATAGCCACTCAGCATGAGGAGGGAACATCTTCTCTCACCAGCCAGCGCTTTGTGTGTGTGTGTGTGTGTTCTTGTATTTATGCGTCTGTGTGTGAGAGCATGTATAATTATATTAGTGGTAATAAAGAGGACAGTAAACGCACAGTAACATATATTAAAACGATGGAAAAATACAGTAAAATATCATCGTTTTCTCTACATTTATCACATTCAATCTCCCAACTCGACACCCACCTTTCACCTATTCTCATATATTTGACACATTTTCCCACACAGCTTTTTATCTTTTTTCCGTAACAATTTTTCTGTTGCAGAAACGACAAAGTGAGATATTTTTTTTGATGGAAAATATCTTCTCTAACCACATATAATAGACAGAGCTTTTCAAACTGTGCAACAGAAATAATCATCTCCAACGGTTATTTGGTTTGAATGGAATAATTTCAAATAATGACAAAATTCCACTTGCAGCTCGACATCTCAGAGGATTTTTTGGAGTTGACAGTTAATGTCACTTGATAACAGGAGATTTTAATGGCTGTTTTTTTTGTGGTTTCTGGGAAAATATCATTTTAAGGACTCCATACGAGATAAAAAAGGTGTTATGATCACATTTTTGGCAGTATACTGTAACTACCGGAGTCTGATCTTCCTCTGTGGTAAAGTATCTGACAGCTGAAGCACCGGCCCACTCTTATTTACATCTGAAATGCCGACGGGCATCCAGTAATTGTTCTTCCAGCAGCCAGTTTGGCTTCTGTCTCTGTGAATGGCCATAAATCCTGTACTGTATGTTTATTTTATGTTCTGCTTCCTACTGAGCACATGCAACATTTTTTTCACATTGTTATCTTCAGTCGATACCGGAGAGCACTGTTTTACATTCTGGTGTTTACGTAAATGTCAGTACTGTGTATCTTTGAAGTAATTGGTCCCCGGTGAAACTTAGTTCTTTTCTGGTGATGACAGTGATTCAAAGAAAGTACGAGTCTGTGGTTTTTACTGTTCTTGCACATTTCAAAACAAACTAACTGTGGGTGTTATGGCCAAACACTGTCAGATTGACCCTGATAACTAGCATGGATTACAGACTTTTTTTTATATGCTTCAAATTATCACCATTCATCATAGTCATGCAATTAATTTCACATCATATGACCAAATAATACATCCCAGCTGACCATAAGGAAATGGTGTCGCTTCGGCAAGTGTGAACCCTCAGCAGTGCAGCCACCTCGCATATCTAAACAAAACAGAGGACGGAGCCTCTATTTCACTACACGAGGTTACAGACGCCATTATGCTTTTTATTTTACAACACTTTTACACTTGGAAATGTCGTGTCCTCCACAAGTACATCCTGCTCCCCATTGGTGTCATGCTCACAGATAAGCAGTCTTGAACAGCGGTCACTCCACTGCCATCCCTTCCACCTCCTGATATGAAAGTCAGGTCATAGATAGAGGTTATGTGTACTTGATATGATACATTTCGTAGAAAGGTCAATATGGTACTTAGCCTATGACATGTAAAAATGTGATCAGTGGATTGCAGAAACAACATGGCAACATTTAATCCTGGCGACTGGGCTGAGTCACAAATAAATTGAAAGACAAGGGCGCATGCGTTTACTTTTTCATGGCAATAATATGATCCATATTTCCTGAGAGGGTCCGACTGGACCATTATTGGACATGGAAACAATCATCCTGTCTCACGACACATCATCGACTGTTTCCTGGGATTACATTTCCCATTTAGAGAAATTGGCAAGCACCAATTTGCCGAATTAGCTTTTGCATATAACATAAAACAGGGAAATACCACCTGAGAATAATAACGGTGAAGTCATAAAGATTGTTAACAGTTTTTCACCAGCTTCCCTTCTTACAATGTTAGCGTTCTGTCTGTGTTTTCAGCTGCAGGGAACTCTGTCCTTCACACTTTTGAAAAGGTGTTGATAAAGCACTCTGAGATCTGAACCATTTCCTCCTAGTGCGACTCAGTAATGAAGTAATGAACAAACAGAAATAACAAATAGGGCAAAGGTATTAGTGCGTGCTATTGATTTGTCAATTGATTAAGTGGTTGTGTACAAGAGATCACTTTGCAGGAACAGGACTGTCCCTCTCCTCTGCATCGCTACAACACAGCAGTAATACAGTATTGTTAGATGATGCAGAACTGCAGCCATTATTAATAAACTGCCTTCAGTGTAGGATACAACAAATTCAGCAGAGATCTCCTCATTTGAAAGCGTTTTTCAATCTAGGCCTAATCTGCATTTGTTAAACCTACCCTATATCAGCCTGCCCCGCTATCAATACAATTTCCCAACCATCCTACATTGTTCATGAGTCATAAAGCGGAGGGACCTGAATACATTTTCAGCTTTTTCTCGGTTAAGAGCCAGATTGAAGGGTTCTTGTACTGCCTGTCTCCCTCAATCTGCAATCAGAAGATCAGGAAGAACGGGGAGAAAGAGGGAGAGAGGAGGGTGAGGTGGGACGATCTATAATTGCCAGATCAGAGAGAAATCTTTGTGTGTGAAGTAGGGCTCTTTGTATGTCAGCTTGCCAGCCAGGCGATTTCTCTTCCTGTGTATGGAAACATGCATGTTTTTTTTTGCACACACTGTTGAGGGGAAAGTGTGGGTGTTTGGCAGACACTGTCAGATGGAAAATTGGCATTTATGGCTTTGTGCATTTCAAACTAATCCATTTTTGCTTGTATTTGCTGACATCAATACCTAAACGCCAATTAGAGGGGCTGGCTTTAGTGACACGTGCTACAGTCGTTGGTGCAGTTCTGGTATATGTCATCATACTACTGGGGACCAAGATAATCCAGTGCTATGCTGCATCTTGTCACAATGCAACATTTAGCTGATACATTCCACAAATACCATGAGTGTCTACAGGCTTTCTCAAATAAAGCAATTTTGTACAATGCATTCAGTTTATGTAAGTAGTTCATTCTCCTCAGTCCCACTTTTGTTTTTTTGAGAGACTGAATAAACGGGCACACGGAGAACACATAACAATAATACAATTTATTCATACAGAATTTTTCAAAACAAAGTTATAAAGTGCTTTGCATGGTTGAACCAGGATTGAGGAAAACAATATCTTGCAATTAAAATAATACCGAAATAGAATGGAATAAATCAAGGCTCTCTGTGATTTATTTGTCATTATGCAACACAGGGTTGCATTACAAAATGTAAGTTTGTGAACTCCTTCTGACATTTTTTGAATTGGCATCGGAGTGTATGTAAATAGCAGCAAGGTGGTGATGATAACATGGTTGGCATTTTCATATTAAAAGTGCAACATCTGGGAAACACTGTCCATCCACTTTGACTGTGTGTGAGCAACAAGCATCCACCTCTTCTCGTCCAGCTGTAGTCCTGCGCTCTGTCGGCTCTCAACATGGTCCACTCATCTGGTGCAACAGCTCGATCCCAGATGGGGTAGAGACTTTCGTCTCAACAGAGATGTTGGAACAACAGGCTCCGATTTCCCGTTGCTTGACTTGCATTTTCCTGATCAGACATTAGCCAGGAGCATCTTGGATCTCTTCCCTCTTTTCCCTTGGGTCAGGTTGGATGGATGAAAGATGCCATGGACAGTGAAAGTCTGCTGCTCTTAATTGAAAACCATTTCTTCTCCGATGCTGACGAATGTATTTCTACCATAGGCAATATGTGTTTCCACAATCAAGCTGAATAAAAAATGTAGTGACAATTTGAAGGAGGTACCGGCTACAGCATCTGCATGCGCCGCCGTTGCCATAGCAAAACAAAATGATGATGATGAATAGTGGTAAAATTTCAATAAGACATGTATGCAATTAAACAGTGTGCTAGAATTAATCTTAATAAAGTCTTTTCTTTATAAATACACTTTCTGAGAAGTGATTTAAAAGATGGTACCGATTCATCACAACTCAGATCAGACTCAGTAAAGCCAGCAGAGCCCAACCTGAGGATCTGAGGCTGTGCTCAGGGGAGCAGGAATTCGCTGAACTGGGAAGTGCTTTACAGATGATCTGTGAGACCAGTTCTAAAATGGACTGGTTTGTAACCACTGAAGAGAAGCTAAAACCGGGCTGATATGATATTGTCCTCTAGTATTTTAAAACACAGTAGGTGGTACTATCAAAGGCAAGTTATGCCTGTTACATAGTACTCATAAGTGCTCCTTCTATGATAGCTAAGCAAGCCTAAAGAGCCATTAAGTGAAACACTGTAATGCTACCTTAGATTATCTTTGGGGTTTTTTTCCAATCAGAAAAAAACATTAAAACCATTTTATGAAAATCCTCCAACTTGGCGCCCCCTGTGGCAATATCAAAAACGTCAAACACATGACAAGGTTTTTATGTTATCCCTGTGAGAAATATGTTTATTCATGTTGTTGTCAGTTGTTAGATAAGAGGAAAAATGCCAGGCTTGTATGTGTCTGCTCTGCCTATATCAGCACCTCTAACGCCTGCTAATTAACATGTTATACATGTTTTTGCAGATTGAACAAATGAGGTATAATGAATTAATTAGTGAGCTTTAGAGATGCTGGTAGGCAGATTTCATTCCCCCCAGTATCTGGTCCTTATGCTAATGCTAGGCTAACCAGCTGCTCTCTGAAGCTTTGTATTTAATGAACAGATATATGAGAGGGGTATATATCTTTTTTTATCCAACTCTCTGCAAGAAAGCAAGTGAGATATTTCTAAAATGGTACGAACTATTCCTGTGAAGTTCAATTAGGCTGAATAATGGTTCTGATCTCGGTTAAACTTGACATTTACTCATCGCAGACGGGGATCTCCAATCTCAAACTCAAACACTTTATTTGGCTGCTGAACTCAAAATGGCAGAGTACTTCCTGCAGTTTAACTGGATGCTTCCACTGAGCTTAAATCATGAACATTAGCTGCATATGGACACGGCTGTAGGAGATAAAGGATGCATGGCAAAAACTGGTTTGGTGCACGGTTCACCGACTACCACGGACAAAAAGATGTAATAGTGGACTTCACTGGGTGACAGTTCGGGCTGCTCTGTGAAGACAGTGAAAAGATATTTAGGCCTGTCTTGCTCTAAGCTCTTCCCTCTGTGTATGTCTGCCACAGCTGGAGTCTTTAGTGCTGTCTGTTAGGGTTATATAAGGGTCTGAGGAAGCCTGGGCATTAAGATAGAGAGGCTGACTCAGGCCTCGCTTCTGTCTGGTCATTTAATTCCAGCTCAACATTTAGCACTAGATTACAGGAGAACCCCTGCCAGAGTTGTGAATGAATCCTCTGCCATCTCCAGTGTGATGGTCTTAATGTGGACAGAGATGCTCAGTTAGGACTGAAGAGAAAAGGAGAAAGCGAGAGGATGTAGAGACGCAGGATGACAGTTTTATCTGCATTTCTTCTTCTGTATTCAACACACACTGGGTTATGTTTCTGTGCATCTGTCCAAAACATCCCTGTGTCCTTGTTCTCTCGTTGTTTATATCTCTGCCCTTCCTCTCCTGACCCCCCATCTCTGCATACACCATCTGCATCGCAACTGTGTCCATGCAGTCTGCACTTCTGATGCTCTCCCCTGTTGTGTCTGGTGACGGCCCGTTCCTTCCCACACTCCGTCTATGAAGTATAAATTCCTGTTTGCCTGCTTGTCTGTACGCCTTGATTAGTTAGACGTTGTGTCTCTGTTTATTGTAGAAACTCTGCATTCTGTTTGCTTCACATTTTGCTTCTCGTATACTTTAAGACAGGCCTACAGCATTGTAGTGTGTAGGATTTCAACTCAGTAATATCAATAAATGTTGTGTGCGTTTCTGCAAACCACAGATATGTTCGAACGTGACAATGCTGTGCCCAGGGTGGTTAGGGTGAGGAAAATATCTTGTTTTGGCTTAAGATACCTGGTTTTCTCAACATATTCTCAAAAATATCTGTTCTTTGTTGCAACAGCACAGCTTGAAATTGTCCTGAGGTCTGCTTATATCTGGTGTCAGGCTTACAAATATTGAAAACAAAGTTTGATGCTGTGGGTACCCCTCTAGCAATACTTCTCTGAGTGACCCTCTTGTTGTATAAGGAGCGATCAAAGTCAGGGGGTGGTTGAATGGGTCATGGGTCCCATTTGTCAAGAGTGATTTGTTTGTAAGTTGCGTTACGTAAGTACATTAACGTACATAAATGACTTAACTTTCTTTTCCTAAACCTAACCAAGGTGTTTTTGTGCCAAAATCTAACCAAACCATGACCGTTTGATGTTAATAACGGTCCAAAAGTCATAATAGCTATTTGTCAGCAAGCTATTCTGAAAGTGCAACCAGACGTTGCATATTACATATTATTGCTAACTTGCCCGCGGAGCCCTTCACATGAAAAACTGACACTAGAGCGATAGGAAGAGCGTCATAGTTTGAAGCTTAAGACCACTGACCAAGTCTCAAACTGGGGTCACTGGCGTGGCAGCTGTCTCTCTGACACTGTAAACTTTAAAAAGTTGACTTTGCTTTAAAAAAGTTTTAATTTGCACAATTTAGAATTATTACTCTACTTGGTAATTTTGAGGGAATAGGTTTTCTTTGACTTCAGTCTTTGGCAGATTTTTTTTACAGTGTAGCTGTAAAGTGAACAGGATATGACATGTGTTGTAGAAATGGCATTATAGAATGACACATACAAAATTTGACTGTATCTGTGGTTTGCATAAACGTGCCAACATTTTATTCTGGCGACTGGGCTGAGGAGTGCAACTAACTAAATACTCATCTCACCTTCCCCTACAGTGGCTGCTAAAACTGAGAAAAACTCAAAAAAACAACCCTCTCTAGAGCCAGTGTTTGGTTTGTCCATTCTGGGCTACTGTAGAGACGTGGTGGAGCAAAATGGCTGATCCATGGAAGAGGACCTGCTCACTCTGTAGATATAGTATAAAGAGCACAATGATTATCATTTCCAGGTGATTATACAGTAATGAAAACATAATTTTGAATATTATATTCCATTACTGTCAATAAAGCCCCTTAAATCCTACAAGATCTGTAAACACTGTGATATGTATCTGTGTTGGCCTTTTTTCTAAAATCTACTAAGGAAACATTTTTTGGTTGTGAAAATTTTAGCTAATTAGAAAACTGATTCATTATGTGAAACATGAACTCCGATGACACCTAATTTCTCCTGGTTGCAAAAAAAAAAAGGACCTTCTGAAGTCTGCGATTACAACCGCTGAAGCATTCTGCCGAAGATAAATAAAATGATCGGAGGGACGCCGTTCTCCAAAACAAGCACTGTATATTTCATAGCAGCCTCTAATCATCGCCAAAGCCACAATCATATTTGCACGTCAAGAGCCTTCAAAAGTAAATAGAAATAAGAAGCCTTTTTATCTTCTCCGCAGAGCATTTGAGTATTTCATGCATTACCTCCCTGCTTTGCAGTGGCAGCACGAAGCGAGAATGTGGTTCGTCTGCAAAAAAAACCCCTTTACTCTTCTCTGTCTCGTTGTCACTGTCTAGACTTATGAAAACATATCCCTCAGTCCCACGACTTTTTCCTCCCAGTTTCCCTCTCGCTCTTGTGTTCACTCTTTGCCCTCTCCCACTCCCCACCTCCCCCTCTCGTGCTACCCTCCCGCTCTCTGCCCTCTTTTGTTCGGTTTCAGCTCTTTGATGTTTCTCATGCACTCGCAATATCACACTAACTTTCTCTCTTTGTCTCCCTCGCCCTGGCACACATGCACTCGGCTCTCTTTGTACCCCTCCCTCCTTACCGAGCGAAGCATCCATCCACCTCTGTCTCTCCGTCCCCTCCTCTCACATCCCTCGCCTCTCTTTGAAGTCATCAGAGCCCTAGTCAGAGCTCATGCCACTCCAGTCAGCTTTTATCCTCACACAGAGAAAAAAAAAAAAGAGAGGAGAGGAATGTATTTAGACCCTGCCGGAGCGCAGTCATCTCTCCTCCTGTGTGAAATGATTCACTCGTGACTCATAGCTTTATTGGGATCTCTCTCTAAACAAACAACCAGTGGATGTGGCATTTTCCATCCAAATTGACTGGAACTGTAACTGAGAGTGCTGGCCTGATTGTCCCCCCGCAGCTCGGTGCCACTTCAACAATGAGGAGTCGGTCTCCCAGAAGCAATCATGTCTCAGTGATTAGCCCGCCATAACTGCACAAATCCAATACCAGCGAAATAATAAAAGTCAAACAGCAATTGTTCCAAAGGGTACATTTTCATATGTTTGAGACATACATTTTCATTTGCCAAACAGACGGAGACACACCTTTGTCTCGAATCAGGCGCTTCTCAACTCCTTATTGAGGCAGAAAGACACACAGATGGAGACACACTCCCAGCTTGCAGGTTGCACTGTGCTGAGCAGCTTCCACCTGCAGCCTACTGAGGCTCACAGCTTCACACCATTAGTTCAGCTTAGCAAGCACAGCCATCCACAGTGCAGCCTAGTCTATAAACCTCAGGCGCCATCTTGACTCAACCTGCTGCTGCTTCCCTCTGTGCCTTTCACTGCTAAAATGTGGCAAAAGAATGATTTCCAGCCGCAAACAAAATACATGCAGGTGCGCTGTGAATTTCTTAAGTAGCTTGACTATATGCGTAATTTACCTACCCTACCCTAATAATGTTTAAGCCAGCCAAACTTTAAATGACACCCTTAAATTCTTCTGTTATATAGGTAACATGAAAGTTTTATGTTATATTTAAAAACAGAGAGGTATGGTGGAGCGAGACAGCCTGTATAATTTCCATTCATTTTAATATTCGAAGGTGCACTTGAAAGAATTACGGCAGCTATAAAATATGAGGAGGTTAATTAGGATCTGTGTGGAGGAAAGTTGGCCTCATTAGATGCATTCAAAGTCTGTCTTTCTTGTCCAGACAGCTATGTAAACAAGATGATTAATTGGAGCTATTCTAATACAGTTGGCACTGAAAATGCATACCAATATACAGTTTTCTCTAAAATAGATGTTATTATAAGAGCTGTTTTTAGCCGTATTAGCTCTATGAATGGCATTGTTGGTCGAACCACCACGTTGATTCAGACTGAAATATCTCAAGAACTTTTGGATGGATTGCCATGACATTTTGTACGGACGTTCATGTTCCCATGAGGATGAACTGCAGGCCAAAATTTATATCCTAAATACTTTGGTTTGTGACCAAATAACTGCAGAACTAATGACATTCTCATGAGCCTCAGCTGTGCTTTGTGTTAAGTGATGATTAAATGATACCTTACTAAACCAAGATGGAAAATATTATGCCTGCTAGCATGCTGACGGTAGCATTTAGCTCAAAGCCGCATCACAGAGCTGCTAGCATGACTGCTGACTCTAAGTTGAAATCATTCACCACTCCATTTCACTCTGCTATAGTGGATTCATTTGCGCACTCAGAATTCAGACACTAAAATAAAATGACGCATGAAGTAAATACACTAGATAGTAAATGGGCGCTATATGTAGAAATTAGCCACATGCAGAATTCAACAAACTGAAGGCGGCAAATCACCAGAAAGTTGTCGGAAACAAGGAAATGAACATTCCTTCTCATAGTTATTTCTTTCTGTCAACAAAATGTTAGCTTAGCAAACACATTTACACCGTCCGTCAGCAACAATATATAATGAGCTAACGTTACCTTTGTTAGCATATTGCTAAATGTCAAATGCTGGCATTAACAGTTGTTTACTTACCAGTCTAGAAGAAAACGTTGGGATTTCAGCATCAAACTTCATCCCTCTTGTGGCAGTGGAAAGCAGCACCTACGCTGACTCTTGCTGTGCTTCTTTTTCTATTATTTCTCTTCGTTGGCGTCGAATGTGGTTTATTGTGGGAATACGCCCATGGGACAGTGCTTCTTCTTCATCCTCTCATGTTGGGCTGAGGGCAGACTGGGTGCTACAGTGTCCGACTGTCGCCTCTTGAGGTACAAAGTGCTATTACGAGACAGGATGGGCCAGGGCTAGCTGGTTAGCATGCTAACTTCAGTAGATATCTCTGCAACACACCACGTAAAACTCTTCGTCATGATGTCAAAACTGTGATTTCTTCACTCTCGGTTGATAATTTGAATTGAACTAAAATTCTGAAATATACAATGTTCCTTTAAGGTTTATTTTACAATAATGCAATGCATGCTTTTTTTCACCTGTAGCCTCATGCGGTCTAAAATAAAACAGCTGTCCCACTACTTTAATTACAAATTCCTTATCTCGGTAACCATTGTTTTAATCTGTAATATTGGTTCTCAGATACTGACCCGTAGTCACACTGTCTGTTTGCTAATTGAGTGATGGCATTCCTGCGGACAATACTGTCTATTGCGTTTGTGCTTTCTCCTGCCGTCCGTTTTGTTTCTGCCGTGGTGGCTGGTGGCTGTTCTGTTGGCATCCCCATGACAACCACACCAGCAGTCTGTCAAATGCTATTATCTCAAACACTTCAACAATGTGTCCAGCACACCCTTAGCTAGCAAGCTGACAGAACATGAGTGTGTCTGTGTGTGTGTGTGCGCTCCAGTATGTCTGTGCTAGTCCATGCGTATGAGTGAGCAAACATTCACACGCTTTAAAGAGGGCTGCTCAGTCCACGGGAGCCTGCAGTGCACCAACACCTTTCACTTATATCTACATGAAAGGGTGAAACACGGTGAATTTATTCAAGAGCTGCACTGAATCATAATTTATACTTTACCTGACCACTTCCATTTTGTGCTGCTTTATACTATAACTTCACATTTCAGTTTCCTACATAAAGAAAAATGTGTGGTTCTTCAGCGGTTCTTTAGCATTTTTTTTGTTTTGTAATATTTGGCACCACTGCCACCACTTAAGAACCTCTTAAGCCCATGTTTAAGAACTGGTTTTGCTTTTTCCACGGGCGTGAGAGCCACAGTAGAGTCACATCACTCAGTCGCTGTATATGTCTCCAGTTTCTACCATGGAGGACTACAGTGACTGTTTGCAAGTGTTGCTCCTGGCTTTGCATGCCTACGTTGGCATCCAAACATGACTGGTCGTCAGACAAATGTTGCTTCAGTTGGGGAAAATAGTGAAAATCTTTTGTTTGTTCTACCATTGATGAGACAGAACATGCTACACTCGCTCTGTTTTAAAACAAATGGCTGTCATAAGTGGTTTTAGTTGGTCCTTGGTCATGATACCCCTGCCTCCAGCCCCTGATGTTAGCGGTTCTTTGTTCTAGACCAGCAAGTCTTTGTGTCACTGGCTCCGAACCAGTACCTGATCCGCCTTGGTCTAAAAGGGGTGAGAAGTTCTCCACTGGTTCTTCTTGTCTCGTTCTCACCCTCCCTTGGTCTCGATCTTGACTTGGTCTCATCCCCTCAAAGTCTTGTTCTTGTCTCGGCCTCGATACACTCTGGTATCAGATTCTGCACAAAAATAGTTGATTGTTAAGTTTCATTCACAGATTTTCAAATACCTCCGACCTTGGAATGAGACTCAACAATCAGCTATTTTCCTCCAGAAGCGCTCACTCCACCTTCAAAACCACAAAAGATCAGCAGCAGTAAGATTTTCAGCCGGTATTAAATTACTCCTTAAACACATTTTCCTCATAATACTAATGTGCCTTTCCTTAAGACGTGTTTTTACTCCTTAATAAAATGTTTTATGCCGTTTTTTAAAGGATCAGATTTCTTTTTCCACCGCTGATAATTAGAACATACCGTATATCAGATTCTCCATCTCGTCTCTGCCAGCGACTGCACAGTGTTAACAGTGTTTCTCATCTCCCAATAAAGCCCCACCATAGATCTCGTGGACATGTACATTGGCAGTGTTGCCTCTTTCTTTCTCGCTGCCTTCCTGTCCTGGACATGAGATAAAACATGTTATCTATGCTTGAGCAGAGTGGAAGAAAGACAAGGTCAGGTTTAACAATGCATTAGGACACGATGGGAAGGGTCTCTCATATTCCTTGCACTGGGCTGATTTGATTTGTTGATATTAGCTTCCCTTGGCTGTAATGTCAGCAGAGGCCTGTTTGTAAATGGAAGAGCTGGTATTGCAGTGAGCGAGAGGCAGGATATGTCAGGGCGAAGATGGATGTTTGACAAGATTTGCTATTAATGAAGCTTTCCTGCATAAATGTATGAGTAGAGGCCTTTTCTTTATACCAGTGGCCAACCGCTAAACTCCCCAAATATGACAAGTTGACAACTTTACGAGTCTTGCATTTTACTGTAGCAAAGATAAAGTCTTACTATCTTTTTAATTTAGCGAGGACCCGTAGCTTTCCATCTATGTGTTAATGGTTTCTACCTGATGACGGTCTGAGTCACCCCACAAGGGACTGTCACTTCTGAAACATTCAGCGAAGCCTATCGTCCATCATCTTCACTGTGCCGTAGTTCAAGTGTCACTTGCGTTAAACAGTCTGCCCTTATCGGCTTATTGTCTATCCTGACTGTTGTGTCCTCTGAAGTGTGCATGCGTGCGTGTCCTGTCAGATACCCAGTCCTTGTCTCGTCTCTCTTGTGCAGACAGGAGAAGGCAGAAGAATGTCAGCCTGCCAGTATCCAGCTGCTTCCCTCTTATTGGTATTCGGGGCACACGGAGCCGTCCTGAGTGTCTGTTGCACGTGCCAGGAGGAGGAGAGGAGTGAGGCCCCCTCCATCTCATGTTATGTGGACCTAAAAATAGACAGCATCCTCCCTTCTTTTCTATTCCCAGTGCAGCTCTGTTTCCATAGCCAGCGTCCCTCCCTGGATCTCCCTCTCTGTTTTCCTCTCATCCTTGTCCTCTCCCTCCTTGTCTTTCTGTTTGGTTTAAGTAAATATGCTCTCTGGTGCCCGATGATAAGACTCCTCAAGTGTAATGCCAGACAGTTTGGACGCTAACAGGCTCGCCTTGATGAAGGATTAACTGCAGAGGTGATTTCATTTAACATTACTGTATTCCCATGGCCAGACTGCACTTTTAAACCACTAAAAAATAAAAGCATGGTTATTAAATGCTCAAAGCGCAACTCCCATTAGTGTCAACAATGGCTGGTTGCAAATCACGGACAAGTGTTGAAATCACCGTCTTTTATTATGCATTTATTGAATTATAAATGAGGATTGTATACACGACCATTAGCAACAAGATAATGTGTGTTTATTTTTCTAAAACTTTTGCACAGTACACCAGATTGTAACGAAGCTTTCTTCTTCCTTTATCTACTAATTTATGATAGCGTGCTGTTTGAGTGATGAAATCATGGTAGGTGGGCAGGAGGGATATTGGCTTTCAGTGGATTATGTTCTAGCACATGGCCAACCTTGGCTTAGTCATCGCGCCCACTGCCCGCCCACCAAGAAGATGAGAGTGAGAGAGAGAGAGCCAGAGAGAAAGAGAGAGGGAGAGAGAGGCCTTGCCCTAGGAACACTATCCCACCACCGGCCGGGATCATAGTAGGTTTAGAAATAGACAGAACCGGTGTCTAGAAAACAGAGTCAGCTGAAGGTAGAGACAGAGAGTGAAGGTCGAGGCCCCAGGTGTGCTGCTCCCACATGAACCGCAGACTGATATGTAATAGCGGTGAGATTAGTACAAACAATAAAGACAACAGTGAAAACAGAAGTAATACAGGACAAACGAGTGTATGATTCGCTGCCGTGGGTCACCTGGATCACAGTGTTATTACATTTGCCACTTGTCGGCAAACCAGAGTACAAGCAGTTTTACAGACGTAAGTGTCACCACTTACTGTCCCCGTGGTTACTGCTGACTACTTCTATAAAAAATCACTATTACTAGTCCAGCTACTGCTTGTACTGCTACTACTTTTTACTATTACTCCAATTTCTTTTACTGCAGCTGCTCATACAGTAGTCACGAATTAACAAAACAAGATACGGGCGAGTCAGTGATTATATAGAGGAGAATGACCTGAGGAGAAGGGCAATAAAATGTACAAAATAATGTATTCATTGAATTTAAAGGTGTTTTCATGGATTATTTTGCCACCTGGAGGCAGCACAGCTACTGTAACATGTAAACACAACATCAGACAGTTACCTATTTACACATTCAGTAGATACGGAGCAACATTACCTTTTTAATTGCCATGTTTCTGTCCACCTTATGAATGTAAATCCAATACTCCCTCTCTTTTTAGTTTAGTTTTTTGGTCCTTGGGGGAAATATCTGACTCTTTTGCTGCCTGATGATTTATTATGTTCATAAGCGCAGCTTTAATGTGAACGAATATACGTTTATTTCTGTGTTGGTCAGATATGCAATTATTATAGAAATTTAGTACCACCCTCGACAGTCAAATAGTGAAAGATCCTAAGTCCCGCCCCCTTTCATTACTAGGGTTGGGTAAAAAATTGATAAAAGGATCTCGATTCCTGTCTCCTACGATTCAGAATCGATACATAATTGCCAAACAACAAATACTAAGTAGGCCACATGTTTGTGATCACTTTTAATTCCACAAGATGTTACAACATAATGCTAATGGAGCAGAGACTGCCAAAGATCCACTCACCTGCTGGTTACTGTCGCTGGGTCGGACAATCTTGACGATAACAAACATGGCGACGTTGGACCTGTTTAGTCGAGTGCCGCAGTGTTTGTTTCAGGTAGTTTCAGGGCATCAGGCAATATAGCTTCAAGGCGCCGAAAGCAAGGACTACATTGCTTCGTGGTGGGAGAATATATTTATGATGCTAAGTGTGTTGAGGCCAAGTCCTTTACCCCTTCTTGGGATCAATAAAGTACCCTTTGCATTTATTCCTGACTATAGACCATGGTGCTGACTGTAACACAGATGGCTAGCGTTTTTGCTAATCATTGCTAACCTATGATGTGACTACATACACTGTGATTTGTCTGTGAAGATTGTGCTATCTATATAATGTGCCTTTACATCTTAATATTACCTTTGAAAAACAAAGGTGTCTTTGGTGATGGTGATGACAAACTTAGCACGTAACACATACGTTTAACAGAAAGCAGGAAAGCTGACTGAGGTTCATCCAGGGACCAAGCTTGCTCAACTGTTACTGGACTCAGGCAGGATCGATTGGAAGTGCAGTCTGTTTCACCTCAGTGGACAAACTAAACAAGCCTGGTGCTTGAAGATCACAGTGAATTGAGAAACAGGCAAAACTGCGCATGATTTTAACATTCCCTTTAAGTAAAAAAAGCAGGAGACGTCCTGTTCAGAGCTACAGTTTAGTTCCGGTACACCACAGAGTTTCTTAAGGCTCTGATGTTCTGCTAAAAGGTTTTGTTGCATCTGTAAGAGTCGCCGACAATGATGGTAAAAATTAAAACTTAAAAGTCATCACATAAAACCTTCATTTGCATCGGAGCGTACAACTGTATTACAGTTCCTCCGGGAATTGTATGATACTTTAAAATGTGCGGTGAATGCATAAAGCATGAGAAGGCAGAAACGTACCGGCTGGCGAATTTGGAACTAGCACTGCATTAACCGCAGCAATGTCAAACGAGGATAAATGCCAGTGTTCTTTCTTTTCACGGAGCAGGCACTGCTGGATGACTACCTCTCATCCATGATTCAATGCTTGTCTCTTTTTCTCTAGTAGAGGGCTGTCCCTCGGGGGCGGGGGGAGGGATGTTGAGGAGTCGGGGGAAATATTGAACATCCTTCTGCAGCCACACACCAGGGACGATGACTCTCCGGGGACGTGAGGAGGAAAGGGCCATGTGTTCTAAAAAGATGTAGATGTCGATGAAAGTGCTGGGGAGGAGGGTGCTGTGGATTGCAAGTATGTGCTGGCAACCATCTGGAAAGCATTCTAAATGAAATAGTGATAATACCATCTGTCCATCAAAAGCAGATGACAATACTGCCACTGCTGCTTCGGCTGTCATGCACGGGAACCAGCGAGTTCTGATTATTACACTTCCAGCCAGGAAATGATGGAGATGTTGATGCACTACCAACAAAGCGGTATATCATGAAAGGATTTTAATGATGTTGGAGGTGCGAAGGGGAGATGGATGATTATGCAGAAAAATCACAGAGATTATTTCCGTTTTCCTGGAATGATAACTTCTGAAAGTGAAAAGACTTATTAGACTGCCAAAATCACTCAGATTTCCACTTTGCTCCAATGAATTAGCTTGAGACACACATCAAAAAAGGGCTGTACAGACAGTTCTCCCTTTCACTCAGCAATAAATGTGAACATTTCCTCCACCTGATTAGACAAAAGCGCCATTCACTGCACTATAATTGGTCTTTGCTTCTGATTTTCAACCTGGAAATATACCAGCGATCCACTGAAATTGGTTTCTGAATAAATTAGAGGCAAGGAGTGCATCGTGCAGCTGCAGCTTCAAGCTCACTTTATATCTTCAGCACCACGTTTTGAATATTTGTTTGTGCCGTAGTTTTCACCCGACACACCTGATCATAAATAACGGCTGTTATTTCTAGATGATATCTGTCTTGGCTGAAATCTCGCAGAAAAATTGAGCTTAGTAGATGTTGTCTATGAAAAAAAGTGTCATTGCTGCTGCAGGATAACAGTGTGGGTTGAGTGAGTTACAGTACGATGGGTTTGAGACTGAAGGTGTCAGCGTGCTCGAGGGTTTATAGCTTTTTCAAACGTCCAAACACGCCAGGTGAGGGCTTATAGAGGGCCGAGATGCGATGAAACATACGAATTGTGAATTACCATGGGCATTTTCAGGCTGTTCTTCCTTGAACACATTCATGGTGCTGCACTCGGTCGCACTCGGAAAAAGTGACAGAGGCAATTGTGTGAGAAATGAAAGACGAGGGCTTGAAAGAGAAGATCAAACACTGCCCGCCTCCTCACCTCCTCACCTCTGCACACCTGGAAATGTGCTGTGCGATGTGGGCGTGCTTTCGGGATTAGAAAGTTACAGAAACCGTCGGATGCAGCCCCCCTATCGATTTTGGCATCTGAAAGGTGTGGGGGAAGAGGAAGAAGCACTTACACCTTTATGAGTCTGATGTTCATTTCTGGCACATCATTATCAGGTCCTACACAACCTCTGGTGACAGTATATTAAATATAACACGTGACTAATTTATGATATGTGTTCACTACTCATCTGTCACAGACATAGACTGAATATATGCACTTAAATTAAATTTGGTTCCAGTTATTCTCACTCTCAATATGTTTTTACCCAATTCTTCACTTTCATATTGTGGAAAAATTCCTCACTTTAGGCTGTATTCAGTCACTGAAAGGAAACACAGAGAAAATGGACAACACAAAACAAGTCTAGAAGCCATTATGTTGCTATATTTTAGGTTCCCTGTGGAGTTTATGACCTCTAGTAGGCTGATGGAGCCATTTTTCTTCATGAGCAGGGTTTGGTTTGTTCATTTTGTGCATGCACACATGTCTTGAACATGGTTTCACACTTGTTGCTGATCAACACGGGGCGGTAACATGCAGATATGCTACAATGTGCCAACAGAAGACACGGAAATGAAGACTGCCCCACTTTTAAAAAACAACAACAAAAAATAAAACAAAACATTCATATTGCAGCAGCTAAAATAACAGAAATATACAGTAAAACATATTTTTTTTGCCTTTTAATGTTAAGTAAAGGATATTTACTCATGAAAACACACTGAAAATCTGACATAGTGATCTTAGAAAAAGTGAGAAAACCGATTACTATTATGAAGTAAAGTTTGAGTTGTTAAATCTTTTTAGCTTGTACAACTTAAATGCAATTGTCTATTTTACTTGGTAATTCTGAGGTAATCGGTTTCCTGCCTTTTTTTAAATGTAAAGTCAACTCTTAAGATTTACAGTGCAATAAAATTACCTTTACATATGGTCAAACACTGTTAAAATACAGCTTATCAGGCTTAACATTGCAGATGAGTGCTGTTATTAGTAGGATTTAGCATATAACCTTGGGTTCTTGTATATTCAATCAATATCTGATGTAGGAAAATAATATACCCCTCATAAAACATTTGATTTACATTTTCAAAAATGTCAAAATACAGTTGTTTATCTGGTAATCAGGAGGAATTACAACATTGTGCAAGTGCCACTAAATCAGTATCAGTAGGATGAAGCAAAGTTCACTGCTACTTATACGTACTTAATATCACATATGAAACATAAGCTTAAAAAATGCCTTTGCTTTAGGTTTTATGTGGAAGAAAATGCATTTGTTACTGTCATGTGCTTCTTAGTGCCTTTTGCTGTGTAACACTGAATATAAACCAAACATAACTTTTATTGTTTATAAGAAAAAGTCCACTGAGCACCTTTAACATCATGCAGCAATCCACAATC
Organism: Pagrus major; assembly: GCF_040436345.1. Classification (NCBI taxonomy): domain Eukaryota; kingdom Metazoa; phylum Chordata; class Actinopteri; order Spariformes; family Sparidae; genus Pagrus; species Pagrus major. Next base: position 22,476,416 of record NC_133229.1, on the reverse strand, counting down.
CAATTTGTACTGAGTATGTTTTATTCACATCACAACAAACAAGATGCTATATTTAAGCACGCAGAAAACAACACGACAACATGCCACCCAGGTAACCTTAAGTCGATAACACCACACGGGAAATCAAAGATCTTCTTGTTTGCCTGCAAACATCATTCTCACTTTCATCCATTAGCAAATCAGACCAAATCAGATCAAGCCATTAAAAGGCTCTCAGTCACACCTCGAGGAGCATTTCAAAGCTGAGGAGACATCATGGTTGACAACATCCATTTGTAATCATCCAAATAAACCAAAGTCTGTAGTAAGAAAGCCATCTGTCGTTCATCGTCCATGAGAGATTGCTTACAATAACACCGCTGCCGCAGCTGCGAGGAAGAGCGTTTTACAGTGGCATCAGGTTTTTCTTATAACAGTCCTCCATTATGGAAATAATGGACAAAGCAGCACCAACTGGTACATTATAAAACACATTAATGATATTAGGTGTGAGAAGCGAGAGGAGGCATCGAGGAGGAATAATTATCATCTAAAATATTCATAGAACTTTGCAGTTTGCTGGAACGACAAAGACACGAGCTGCAACCGGCAGAAGCATTTTGCCTCCTCAGGTTTCTCTTTACTGTACCTTCTAGGATGTGATGTTATTATTAATGCCATATAATACGAATAAGTACGACAGTAGGGAACAAATGTGCAGAGCGAGGGAACATCCTGACGTGTGAAACAGTGAAGTGACATCCCAAGAAACAGATGCCTCATTTGACTGATGGCTCAATGGAGCTTGATTGTGTGCACAGCGACAGAAGTGTATTGATGAATGCCGCAGAAAGCAAAGCTTACCAAGCACCAAACTGCAGATGTTTTTAAACAGCTAATCACTGGTTTGCAGAACGTGCCTCACAGCATATAGAAATAAAGCCTCAGTTCGGATGGAGTAATTGCCTCCTCTCCAGGCAGTGTCGTCACCTGGGCATCTGTTCCTCATGTTCCATAATCCTTTGCCTGCTGTGAAACAGACTGTTGTCCGTTCTCCACCGGAGAGCCTCGGCATATGAGAAGTGAAGGGTTGGATGAATACATGTAAGTGAGGAAGAGACAATGAAAATACAAAATCTGTAAGATTTAAGGAAGTCTAAAGGAAGAAAGCTCTACGGAGGAGGAGAGAATTTCATTTGAGACAGGATGGATTATGAATCAGAGCAGGTCATGTAAGATTAAAGGTGAGCAAAGCAAACAGAGCATGACCATCTGTTGCCGAGGGCGAGAGAGAGGGCTCTTAGCTTTTCTTTCATTACATATTAGAGTCTTTTCTTCTACAGAACCCTGAATGGTTTATGTTTAACATACTCCAGGCCCTCTGGGTTTTTGGGTGAAACAAGCTGCTGATTCGTTGATCGACAAGAAAATTATTGCCCACTGTTTAATAGTTCAATTAATCTTTCAAACTAAAATAAAACATTTTTGTTAGGATTTGCTGCTTTCTCTGTCAGTGACCAAGTACATGATTAGAAATGTTCTTAGTCTAGGAAGTTTATGCAAAATCATCCAAAAACACAATCCCAGTCTATCCCAAAGTAAATCCAAAGCTGTTGTTGAACCATTTCAAGTAGAACAGGCACGTCAAGTTTTGGGCTTTCAAATAAGGTTTAATAAGATTAATCAATAAGGAAAATAACTGAAGCCTGGTCACAGCTTATCTTAGAACAAAATAATTTTATTTAAGAACAAATCCGGCACGACAAACTTTGTTTAATCGCTGGAAACAATAAGATTTACCTCGGACACGTAGTCAACATTTTCATTTTACTCAGACCAGTGGCAACAATAAACAAACAAATAAACAAAAAAAGGTAATAAATACCTACCTGCACAGACCCATCTGGTGAGCCTTTACATTTTCTTGTAGTTCGAATATAAGGCACGTATTTATATGCTGAAAAGAAGAAGAAAAAAAAAAGTTAAACGACAGAGAACCGGAGGAATAAAATCTAATATCAGACCAGTCAGCAGGGAAAAAAGAAAGAAAAAGCTAGACAAAGATTAGCTTGAGAAAAGGTGCCATTTGAAGGCAAAGCACTCTGATTGTGAACTTAATTTTCTCAAGACTCAAGAAATAATAATTAAGCTTAACTCTGCTGCAGAACAAAATAATAATATGAAATTAAACCAACCAAGATATTACTGTAATGTACCAAATGTGTCGTACAGCTTAGTAGCTCACAAGTAAAGTTAAAATAATCCGTAACCGGAAACAAGAGCAAAGGAACCGGAAACACAAATCCGTTTCCTCTGGACAATATCTTTCCCTCTATCCTTCACGCCCTCAGCCCTCGCCCCCGTGCTACCCCCACAACCACGTTCTTTCTTTGACTCTTATGAATGAGCGATGGCGAGCTGCCAAAGATGTCCTTGTGATAGTGGTCACAGGCTGTGTTGCTGTGGTAACTCGGAGACTTAAGATTCATGGCATCTATTCAACAACCTTGTCAGCATGAGCTCAATAACTTCCCCTACCTATCTGCAGGGTAATTTCATTTTGAATGCCCAAGTGGCGCAGTGCTGCACAGGCGCAGGATGAAGTGTCTCACTAACTTCGTTTTGTTTTAGCCGGCAACAGTGTTGGTGTTAGTGAACAGTAGACAGTCGAGCTAATACATTTGTAAGTTTGATCTCACTCCTCCCAGTCAAGGACAACATCTTGCAGTTGTTTCTTGTACAGTACAGGCTGGTTGGCTGTAGTTGGGTGTTGGCTGAATTTCAAATGCATTATCTGCTGTCAATATTTAAACATATGACAAGGAACTTTTAACTGGCTAAGTCTCAGTTTAATACTGATGGATCGCTATGAAATAGCCTACATAAGCAAACAAGACCATCAGCGAAAAGATGGGCTACTTCTATATAATTACTCTTAATGCCTGCCACCTGGTCAGATTCTTAAAATGGAAAAGTATCGTTAAGGTGGAGTGCCGAGCATTAATAGTGGAGTCTTACAGTCTGAAGAAAGAGGATGCTCTTTAGTCTGGTGGTCATCTTGGCCATGCCAAAAAAGGTCAATTTAACCTCTTTATTTCGATTATTACCACTTTATCAAGGCACACAGGTTATAACTATGTTAACACAACAGTGTATTCACAATTTCCTCCCCGTCAGCACTCATTTTCTCTCTCTGGTGTTCATGAGTTGTGCTGAGTGTCTCTTGCAGTAGGTCTTTACCACAGGAGGCAGCGGTACTCATACCCCTCTTGTCCACAGGGGGCGCCAGAATGGACAAAAAGGGAAAATTCCTTATAGCTGCTTTAAATCAAGGGTTGTAAGACACTTGCTACTCAGTCATCATATGGATTTGTTCTCACTTATGTAAAGACTCAATATCATTTTGTAGTTATGTAAAATTATGGAGTTATTAAAGTGTTCTGCTTCAGCAATATTACTGATTGATTTGTCTGACGTTCTGCCTGCAGCAATACGTATATGTGCGTGCGAGGCATTCATCATATCTACAACACTGTAATGATATTAATTAGTCTTCTACTTTCTCTGAATACATTTAGACTAATTTCACTTTTATAATTAAGACTGATGTGAAGGTTTTCACTTTGTGTTACATTATTCAAAGGCTTTACATTGCTAGACATGTTTTGCTACAGTTGTACTTTAATTGATTGATTAAACAAAAGGGTTTGTGGTGAATATAAAAGCTCCATTATGCTCACGCTGTGCAAAGTGCTCTTGTCTTACAAAGGCCATTACACTATAAATGCCTCGGGTCAGCATAACTCCTTTGTGTTTGTTAGAAAATGACGATGCAGTTGATCTCGGCATTCCTGAGTGTGGGCTAGGGAAAGTGTGCATTTATCATTCACTTGTTTGTGTTTGTTTGGTGCCTCTCGATGAGTAGAGAAAGAAAATCCTGCAGTTGGAGATAAACACTGGTCTGTCCTCGGAGATTTAGAGCTTATATAAGAAGTGATAATCTAATTAAGGCTGTTTGAAAAAGGTGTTTGAGTTCATCAAGTGCTGAGACTTTCTTCTCATCACCTAAATCTAGGTCACCACTGGAGAGGAACGGCGTCACTTGAATAAGTCACCATTGTATACAGAAGGTAAGGGTGAGACAGGCAGGGAGCCTTGTCTATTCAGGAGACCAATACCAGGCAAAATCACATATTTCACATACACAAAATCAGCCTTGGTATTTTATTTGTTACAAAAAACACGGTCTGAGAAATACTAGAAAGATGAAAGCAAGTACTGCAAGTCAAGAAGCATAATTACAAAATAGAAAATTGCAAATTACATGAGAAAAGACTGTATGTTGGAAAACATGTTCAATGTCACTGCTATTTTATGAAAAAGCTGTATAGTTTCATGCAGGAATGTGGAAATATTCAAGTTGTTAATTAAAAGAATATTTACAGGATGGAAGAAAGAGTCCAAGAGGCATGCATTAATGTAACACAGTGCGTTGTGTAGACTTTACTCTCCAGAGGGTGGAGGGGGTATGTGAGTCAGTGTTATTGATGAGGCAAGCAGCAGATGGTGAGGTGTGGTTTGAATTTTTGGTCCTGATGGGCTGCAGCCTCTCAACAAAGTTTGTGTCCAAGGTGGGCCACAATCTTTCCTGCACGCCTCAGGCTCCTGGAGGAGTACAGGTCCCGGAGGGATGACAGATCGCAGCCAATCAGCGAATGATACGCTGCAGTCTGCCCTTGTCCTTGGCAGTGGCAGCAGCGTACCAGATGGTGATGGAGGAGGTGAGGATGGACTGGCGGTGTAGAAGTGCACCATCATAGTCTTTGGCAAGTTGAACTTCTTCAGCTGCCACAGGATGTACATCCTTAGTTGTGCTTTTTTGGTGAGGGCTGCTGTTCAACTCCCACTGAAAGTCCTGGGTGACGATGGTGTCCAGAAGCGGAAGAACTGTGAGGTGTGGACAGGGAGTCACAGGGTGATGGGGGCGGATGGGGCTTGGCTCATTCCTGAAGTCCACAACCATCTTCAGACTTTAAAGCAAAATAAAGCTTTTTCTGTCTTCACAAGGTCACTAGATGATCAATATCCCATTTTTAGGTGGCCTCACGTCCACCAGAGATGAGCCCAATCTTCAAAACTAAAGACGCATAACAGACTAATGACTGGAAGTGCAGCTGTTGGTGTAGAGGAATAAGATCAGAGGGCAGAGGCTGTAGCCTTAGGGGGGATCCATTACTGATGGTCTGGCAGTCAGAGACATGTTTCCCCAGCTTCTGTCAGATAGGAAACCTGTGATCCCCCTGCAGGAGGAACCAGGCACAGTCACTGGGAGATAGGGTTGGGCCGATTTTAACATTTTCAAACCATCCATTTCACCATGAGCTGTTGTTGGTGACTCAGCCGCTCCAAAGAGGAACATGATCAGAGCCTATGAATGACGAATTCACAATATATTTCACGAGAAAAATCTCAACTTGTACAAGATAACAAGACATAAGCACCGAAGCACCTGTGGAGCTGAGCTAATGGGCTGTCCGGGGACTCCTGCTAACCAGCCACTTACTGCTAGTTCTCTCCATGTAACCGTTGGCACAAAATCAAACTGGTTCAAGCTTGTACACCAGACCGGACAGGCAAAACTGGAAACCTACCCAACCTTACTGGGAGAGCTTGTTCCATAGTTGAGTTGGGATAATGGTATTAAAAGCAGAGCACTAGTCTATAAAACCTGGCATGGGTTCCTCAGGAATCCAAGTGCTGGTTTATGGAGTGGAGGGCCGTGTTTACTGCTTCTACAGACCTGTTGGCTCCGTAGGCAACCTGGTGGGACAGCAGAGGATTATGTAGCCAGTGGTGGCTCACAGCTCATAGCTCATATTATATAACCATCAGGCTGGAAGTGATATTCTTTGAGAAATTATTAACAGTATGCTTTCCCTGTATTGTCCTACAATATTCCCCAAAGTATGAAGGCATGAAGAACATTCTGTTTTTGGATGTGCTCCATATGCAAATACAGCAGCCTGTCTCGAAGAGATGTGTGATTCATTTGTGGTAACAGGGCTCTTCACTACGCTTTAATGCAGCTGCAGTGTAGACGTCTAAGTGGTTTTGTCATAATATTGATCCTTTTTAAGTTACTGACCTTGAATCCGGTGTGTACGTTGTAATCGTTTTGCAAACTGCTGCTGGTCTTTGACGGCAAACAAAATGTGAAATAGCATCTCTCACCACAGGTTCTGCCTCATTCGAGGAGCCGAGGACTGCAGTTCAGAAGGAAATGAGATCAAGCAACTGCAAAGACTGTTTTATCTAGTTGAGCTGTCATGCTATATAGCCGCAGGTTCTATTCGGGCTGCTCTCGCGCCGCCTTAGGCAGCCAGACTTGAGCTGGGAGTCACCTATTTTGATGTTGTGCCTTTTAAAATATAATAATCCCCCACCTTCTGGGTTCATACGCTTTCATAATATCTGTCTTTCTGTGTGTGTGTGTGTGTGTGTGTGTGTGTGTCTGAACTCTGTCTGTGCATATGCTCTGCTTGCAAAGTGACTGATAACCACTGCCTGTTCTGTTTGTCATGCAAAGATGGGAATATCTGTACTGTGTGTGGATGCATGTGTTCCTCTGTGAAGCATGAGTGCATATTCGTTGGGAGGAATATCTGTTCTCTTCATGTAGACACACTTGTCCTCAGATAACACTGTCAAGGTAATACCAATCTCCCCGTGCATCCAATGCAGCAACACTAACCCATCACAGCGCAGGCAATGGCGGGAGAAGGGTAGGAGGAGAAGAAGAAAAGGAGAGCTTTTAATTTCCTCAGCAGCACAGTCAGTGAGGTTTTATATGTCTGCACAGACAGAAAGAAACTGGAATGAATTCTAGATGAGTTTCCTTGACAGGACAAGCTTTATTTGATAAAGTGTTCTGAGAAAGGCCAATGTAGGTTTCTGATAGGGTTGGGTTTCCGGTTTTGCCAGTTCGCTCTGGTATACGAGCTTCTGCTGGTTTGATTTTGTGCAGGAGCCTGGGGATAGCCGATTAACTCAGGTCCGGACGTGGTGCAGTGCTTATGTCTTTTACTTCTCAGACTGAAGTGAAGAGAAAACTCGTCAGTAACGAGTTGGTGCAGGTTATGCTGCAGCTTATTAGCGCTAAAGGCTGTTTTGTAACCTGCTGTACAAATGCTTCTGTTTGCAGTATAAGTGACTGCATTATGCTGGTAATACAAATTTAACACTTCCTGTATTCGTTTCAAATTAAAAGCCCTCTAGCGTTTCAGTGGACAGAAAACCTTCAATTCTTAACAAGGCTTTTATTGTGAAACATTCAAAGGTACGTGTTGTGGGAAACACTTTGACTACTTGAAATGTCACTGTGTCATCTTTTCTCCAGGTTCACTTATTTGTCATTTTGATTTCAAACTTTAGAAGACGACAAGTGTAAACACAACGTGTTGCAGTTGCCCTGATAGACTGTAGTGCTGCTCGACTCTCATTCATGGGTTCTCATTATGTTCCTCTCGGGAGCGACTAAGTCTTGTGCGACATCTAGTGGTACAATTCAGTATTACTGGTCCGGGCGAGTTTTAGGCCTTATGTCAAACTGCTTAGAAAATTTTAAATCGGCCCAGCTCTAGTTTCTGTCAGAAATTGTAATTGAGGATGAGCTCACCGTTACAGTGCATCAACTGCTTAGAAGTTGTTTGTGGGCATCATGTTTTTCATCATTAAAAATGTAGCTTGATAGGTCCTTCAGTCTGTAATGAACATCATCTGTCTCAAGAAATGTAAAGTGTATGTAGGCAATGATGATCTACTTATTGCTGTTTGAAAACCATGTCCGTGCTCATCAAGTACTGTTGATTTTCTTCTGTCACTCAAATCTAGGTCAGCTCTATAGACGAACTGCATTATTGTCAAGGCAGGAAGCTGTTTCATGCTACCTGTTGGTTATGCAGCAAAATCAACAAATGAACGCTCATTGGTGTGCATGTAGTAGCTCACTTTAAATGTCAAGGTCATAGTAGTTAACAGCAATTCTGAGCCGTGTTGCCTGCCTCAGTCAGGACACAAAGATGCCTATTGTCACACAATTCATATACTCCAACTATGATTAAATAAAAACTCTCAAAAACAGTTCTCGGCGATATCTAGGCTGAATAATGTTCATTTTCTCCCTGTTTTACGTAGATGACAGCTGTGAGAAACAGGTTGGGAAAGATCCCCTTACATCCTGCCCGTGGACATAAAAAGAGCTTCTTTTCTTGTTTGTTTGTTTCTTTCTAGCTGAGGTTTTTAATAAAGGTCACTTCCAAATCAGCTATTTTAGGGCACACAATAGAATTGCTCCTAAATTTCCTTCTGAAAACATCCCACCCTCCTGATTTGTTCGCGATCGGACCTCTATAGTAAATTATCCTTTCATCACCTCGCTTTTCTTAGAAACAGCACGTCAAATAAAGGACTCATGGTGCTCTTAACAATGGCTAAAAAAGAAATCTTAAGAGGCCGGCATTGATTTACAAACCCAGTTTGAAAATGTTTTTTTGCTCCAAATGGTGCTTCAGAACATTCTGATTGCACCCTAAGTGCCCTATAGTCTTTGAAGTGCTCAAAGCCGTGTGCTGAAGCTCAGTGTGTGCTTATATCCGGAGCTTTTGTTAGTCACTTCATATGTACTGAGTCCTGTGCCATCATTATTCAATGATTCACACTGTGCAGCCAAAACACTCACTGTTATCTGTTAAGAGGCTGCAGAGACGCAGTCAGACAGCTCTGGGTGGGTGGATGGGTGGGGGACAGAGAAGGAGAGAGAGAGAGAGAGAGACTCTTGCTCTCTTGTGGGAAACGACTTTCCTCTCTTCCTTCGCAACGTGAAGCCAGTGAGCATCCCGACTTCAAGAGCTTTAGATCCTGAATATTCAAATATTCACGCTGGTGGCATTTTACCATGTGTAGGCGGTGAGGGTTTGCAGAGATAGGAGAGAGTGTGTGAAGTATTGATCACTGTTGCTGTTGTCCTTGTTTGCTCTGTGTCTCACGGTGCCAGCTAACTCTCAGAGAAAAACAGTGAGACATGGATACAAGGAGGAGGTTGGCGTTACAAGGCACACTCATTTAACGCTCATGAGTTAAGACTGGTTTAGAGAGATATGTTTAAGAATGACAAAACATGTAATTTATGTTTTTATGTGTTCTAGCTTTGGATGACTTGCTTGAATTATATATTAATACAGAAATGGTTTTAGGTTTGATTTTAGCATGGCTGAGTTTCTGAAATGAATCATACATCTTCATCTTTAGAGTCCCACCTTCTCTTCTAACTTACCTCGAGATGTCTGAGGGACACCAAAGACAAATCTCATCCTCTGATACTTAAACTGTTAGATGTCAACATTTTCTGAAGATCCACAGCTTCCGTTATACTGATCAAATATCGTCAGTCTCTCTTTGAGATCCACCCATTTTCCCTCAACCCGCGTTGTCCCTGATTAATTCAGTCAGTGATGTCCAACATATCCCAGAATGACTATTAACAAAGTAGTAAAAGTGTCCCTTTGAACAGACCTTGGTATGTCATTTAGCTTTGCCAGATGGGAAATGTTAAACTATTGTACCCGAGGCTTTAAATAATCATATTTTGAGGAAAATTATCATACATGAGTCATAACCAATGGGATCCAATAGATGTTAATGTGTAATTTCACAAAACACCTATCTTTTAAATGACTTTGTGACATGCCTACAGATCTACCCACATCAGGGTTTTTTTTTTTTTTAAAGCAAGCTCATGTAGCGTATGTGTCGGTAAGTCCATCAGTCTAGCAATTACTGTAATAGCCTGCTATTACAGAATTACAATGACAGCATGACTGAATGCCTGCTCGTATTGTTCATGAAAACAGTTAAGGCAAAAAGCAGAGGTTATTAAAGATATAATATGTAGAAATTATGTAACATTTGACATCGGTCGAGGCTGACACAATCCAGACATCAGTCATGTGTGTAAATATTAAAAGAACACCGATAAAACAACAACACTGAAGCAGAAATATAGAAATAATGGACAGCCAGAAGCATTTTTCCGGTAAGGTCTTGATACTTGTGTGAGAAATTTACTCTTTTTTCACAACTCTAATTGTATAGTGGGTGAGCATGGGTGAACGGCCAAGGTAATAATTTGTAGAGGCAGTTCTATCGACCTGTGTCATGCATGTGGGAGACGGAGATTAAAAAGACGGACTAGTATTATCTGAAAATGAATATTTTCGTTAGAAATTCAAAGTCTCTTTTCATACTTTCCTCTCTCCATCTTGCTGGCGCTTCCACCGTCCCCCAGCAGCCACAATATTTGCCTGTGCTCCATCATTGTCAATTACGCTCCAGTCACTAACTGGGATGATTTTGGCTCCAGGGTTTTTTGACTAGCTACAAGCTTTCATTCGAACATTATGCTACAGTACTAGCACATGAACTGCTCGACCCAAGTAGCCACAGATTTACATATCAAACATAGCTCTTTTTTAAAGATAATCATAAGTGTTCACTCTCAGCAATGCGGCCACAGGTTTTAAAGTTTCACCCACACAAAGAACTGAACTGAACTGAACTGAACCACACAAAGTCTTCATTTGTATGAAGTAGAATTGGCTGCGTTACGTTTACCAGGATGATCCGCTGATAAGTCGTGTGTGTGTCATACGAAGAAGGAGAGGAAAGAAAATTGAGGGGGATGACTGAGTAAAGTATGAACTGTGAGAAGAAAAACAGTTCAGTGCAGTCACAGCGCACTAAGTTATAAGTTATATGTTAGGTGTGATCAGATACAAAGGAAACATTTAAAACCCAAAAGACCATTTTAAACACCAATATACAACAAACATTACTCTATCTAGCTCGAGAGCTCAAGATTGAAAGATAATCTAGAAAGATAGATCTAGAAAATAACCTAAATTTCATGCCAAAGTTTTTGATTTAAAGTTATTTTTTAATGCTATTGTTAGACTTTTATGCTCTGATAACGGTCATTTACATATTTTATGAGGTGCACTTGACGTCCCAGCCGGCACACATATCCTCTACAAAGCGACGTAGATTTCAGAGTTGAAGTACCTGAATGCACCATGAAGTCCCCCTGGGTGTGTCAAACTCGGGGCACAGACAGAAAAGCAAAGGAGAGAAGCACAGATAAATCTACGGAGATAAACAACACCGAAACAGGACAGAGACGCTCGGCAGAGATTTTTATTAAATGACTTTCAGTGCAAATGGTCAGTGTGGCGGAGAGTCTTATGAGATTTACTCACCAAAGTTGTCAATACTGCGTTTGATTTTGATCAATTTTAGATTTAAAATCAAAATCTATCACCACCAGTGGAAACAGCATGTGTATTGGATGTTGAGTGATGGAAAATTTAGTTTATGACTCGGACCAAGTGATCTGCACTTTGCATCATGGCTAGAATACTCTCTGTTCTGGACTCAGAACTCACACTCAGAGTCTGAAAACCCATTTCCCACCTATTACTGCTTATCTTCACTCTATCTGATTGATTCAAGGGGTTACAGGCTCAAGCACCCCAGGTGAGGAAGCAGCATGCTCAGCTGTCTGCATATAGTAGCTTTAATGGGGATAATGAGACTGTTGCCCAACCGTTTCATTTTGAACAGACACTGTGACAGAGAAAAAACCCACACACACCCTTTAATTAATTAAACCTGATGCCCATGACTGCCTCTTTTCAGAGTCATCTCTCAGTAATAATGCTATCATAAACCGACTGTGGTTAAAATGAATAAACCTTGACAGAAACTCTCCCGCTGAAAAAGACTCGCAGTTTGACCATTCGCTATGAATAGTACAGAAAATCCTTTACAGGTGGAGGGATATAAAGCAGCACATCTTTGTGTGTTAGTTAATGCGTGCCTGTTTTTTACATTAGCATGTTGCCAGACCGTTGAACTCTGTGTACATATTTTCCGAGTGTGTATTTATACACCCGGGGAGGAGTTTGGGGAGCTCTCTTGGCATCTGATCCAGCTGACATATCGGGGCCATGCTCCACTCTCCGCTTTGCTCCCGTCTGTGTGTTCTTGGAAACGTGGCCGCCTTGTGTTGCCCTGCCAGGCCATTGAGACGGTCCCAGTACATTTTGTGACGTGTGTGACTGTTTGTGTGTTTGCATGTGTCTGTGTTTGTTCGCCCTCAGTGCAGCTTTTTGGATCAGATTTGTAACTGGGGCCTGTGTCTGCTATGTCTTTTTGAGTGACGGATGTGTGGCTGTTTTTGGAAACAAGTAAACTGCGATGGATAATGACAAGAAACTTCGCTGCCAGAAATTCAAAATTCAATAGCTGTTGTAGAATTCAATAAGAGCAGCTTTCTGGCAGTTTCATGTGACAAATGACGCAAATCAGAGAGCTTTGTCAAAGGAGTGGCGGAAATCTGACAGCGGTGATTGTTAGTCACTAACAGCCTCACTTCATACTCCCCTGGAGACATGGCTGAACCACACAGGAGCCTGTTTTGTATCTGTTTACCTGTTTTTGTTTGGCTTACACACAACCTCCACTTACTTTGGCAAGTTCACAAAAAAAAAGTATTCACTCGCTCTCTCTCTTGCTCTTTCTCCCTTGTCCCCTCCTCTTCTCTCCCACTGTCCCTGTGTTGTCCAGATGGAGGAAGTAATAGCACGCATGCAGGAGGAGAAAAATGGCATCCCCATCCGAACAGTGAAAAGTTTTCTAACCAAGATCCCCAGTGTTTTTTCAGGTAAGGCTTTTATATCTCTGCTCTATTCTTTTAAGCTCCTCTCTTCTCTTCTCTCCTCCACTTGGCTCCCACCCACTAAGTACCCAACTAGTACTCTGCTCTTGCCAAACTAAACGCAGAGAGTATTTAGAGAGTTTTCTGTTTTGCATTTCTCACCAGCGGTGCCAGAATGTCAAGAGGATCATATTGGCTTCTCGAGCTGTGCAACCTAATAGATAAGAATTCATGCTGGTGTCATACTTTGTAAGAGATTAGTTAAATTTTATAGTATATTCAAAAGCTTAGAGAGTAAAGCCGTCATTGCTGTAATGTTTAATGTACACAAAGATTAATCAATGCATTAAAGTGTAACACCACACCAATTTAACACCTTAAAGTGTGTTTACAGGTCTTGGGGAATGCGACTGCCTCCAGTGATGTCACTTAGTAGCAATGCTGCATTGTGGGTAATGTGGACGCCAAACATTGCCTTCCTATGACACTGTTGGACTCATTATGGATTATTCAAGAACAAAAATTTAAAACTGATACAGCACAATGAGGGATAATGCTTCTTTTATTGCACAAATTCTTCTTCCTTTTCAAAACCTGGTGCCTACATTACCCACAATGCAACTTAGCCATCAAGTGGCATCACTGGAGGTAAGTTATCAGATTAGAGGCAGCTTCCTCTGGAGCCACAAAAGGCTTTCTACTCCTTCTTTCACATTATGCAGTAGCACTCCCCGAGAGGTGTAGACACACTTTAATGTGTAAAACTGGTGGAGTTACCCTTTAAATACGGTAACATATACTTACAATATTACTTGAAGAATTCCAGTATCACATTTAAAAGCCTATAGCAGCTAATTACAATCAGATCTTCCTGTAAGTACACAGTAAAATTAAAATGTTGACTTTGCTTTAATAAAATTATAAGTCTAGTCTGCTAATTTTAAGGTAATCGGTTTCCTCCATTTTTGACGTAATTTTACAGTGACCTGTTCCTGAAAATTGTGCACAACCCTTATTTTTTGTTTTCCCCTGGTCCACCAACAACCAGCCAGAACCACCACTGGTTAGAACAGGACCACGCTCGACTTGTCAAAAGCAGTGACATGTCCCGTGAGCACCAAAACACGAACACCAGACACAGATACATTTAAATAGCAACATTTAGCCACAGTGACGTTAGCGAAACAATGATGGATGCTTTGGGCGTATAAACGGCAGCTGATGCACGGCTCTTTTTTTTCACAGCTCTTTTCAAATCAAATCAACTGCAGGCTCTTTTTTTGTGTGTGTGTTTGAAAACAGTGGGACGGCATATTGGTGAATAATGTTACATCTGGTCACTAACATCACATCTGATCCATCTATGTTAAGATGAGATTAGATAAGATAAGACAGAATTTCACTAATTCTGAAGGAAACATCAGAATGTAAATGTCTACATGATAGACTTTCTAAAAAATAATGTGTAAAAGGAGTAAATGCTGACATTAGTGACAGAATAACTATAAAAATAAGACAAATTAGGAAAAATAAGTGAACTATTATAAAAACTATAAAGAAGAGGTGGTATATACAATAATGCTGAGAAGTAATAAAACGTAATATTATACATGATATGAGAAATAGAACAGTGAAAAAGTACTATGGCACCTGATGTTATAAAAAGTATTATTATAAATGCTGTTGAACAGTAAAAAAGTGATATTGAACATGATATTGAAAGTAATATAACTTTTTGTCAGATATTATGCAAAGTCATGGCTTGAGTTTTTGGTTTTGTTACTTCCTGTTTTATTTTGTAGTTCTCTCCTCATGTGTCATGTTTTGCTTTTCACTTCCTCCCATTGTCATTTTCCCTCCTTTTTTTCCTGCCCACCTGTGTTTCATTTGTTAATTAGTCCCTCTCTATTTAAGCCTCTGTTTGTACTCTTGCTCAGTTTGTCCGTTCGGTTTTCCACATGTCAGCTCCGTGTCTCCTGTGTTCCTCATACTCCTCGTGTTCCTACCTGTTATCCCAGCGCTTACTTGGTTTGTACTCTGTTTGGTCTTTTATATTTTAATTGGTCTTTATCCTCGGAGTTGCCCCTGCCTGCTCCTTCCATTTTTGTTGCCTTCTGTTGCCATCTTTTTGTGCTTGGACTTTTTATTTTGTATTTATTGGACTTTGGTTTACAGCTTTATTTTATTGTTCCTTACCCTGCCTGCCTCCAGAGTGTCTTGCATTTGTGAAAGAGTGTCCTCACTTTTTTTGCTACACATAACAAGCAAACGGCTACACTTGCTACGTCTGTAGGGACACATCAGAACTGCAACAGATGGCTTGTAGTTGTAGCTGACCTTTTCACCTACCCTTACATACAGTATGTTTCTATACAGTGCTACATTTCTTCCCCATGCCCGAACGCTACATCACAATCAGAAACTCGATAACTGTATTTCTGTCAAGATAGCCTTGTAGAGCAAAACGTGCATCAATGTGCAAAGCTTTTTGAGTTTTCCTCCAAGAGTGTAACACTCGGTGTCATGCTAGCCCAGGGGTCAGCAACCTTTTATGATCAAAAGAAAAAAAAACAGGACAGTTTAAATTTATTTTAGTCCATTTCAGTGTGAGTTAATCCTTCTTTTTTATCCTCGGCCACATACAGCAATCAACCCTCGGGCTTGAGCATAAAACACAATGTGTTAACTCAGGATCATTCAATTAATCACAGCTTGATAGAACACTGTAGGCCTAAAGCAGTGATGATGATAAAACTAAATCAATAAATAAATATATATATATATAAATATAAATAAAATAAAAATCATTTTCATGTAAAATGTCAAAGCCACAGGGAGCCACTGCAGTGGGGCAAAAGAGCTGCATGTGGCTCCAGAGCCGCAGGTTGCAGACCCCTGTGCTAGCCCCTCCAAAACACATTTCCCCTGGCAGTCTCTGCAGCAAGGACACAGTCCCTCTGTAGCCTCCCCTCTGTGAACACTGCCACTTGTGTTCATTGGAGCCCTCGGCCAAGCTGTAAGCACAACACAACCCAGGTTGCTGCCGTGTGTTTTTCCTCTGCACAACTCAGACCCTCAATTTTTTTTTTCTTCACCTGCCAAGTTATTCACTCCTTACTTTAGCAGCACCTGCTCGACAATGATTGCACTTCTGACAGAACTGTTGTATCCAGACTAATATAATGCTCTAAAGTTTATAAAGTCCTTGAATTTGTTAGCCACATATATATACTTATGTAACATAAACTTGTACTGTTAGCCCCATAGGTATACCAGTGTGTTAACGTACAATATTAGTGTGTCTGTTTCATGTGTAAGTGTGTAGTTACTGTGCGTTTTTGTGGTATTTTGTGTGTTAGGTGTCCTTGTGTGTTCATTCCTTAGAAAAAAAACTCTGCTGCTCTGAGTTTGTTTTCTATTCATGTTCATACAAATGTAACACAAAGCAGACGTCGGCGAACATTCACAACAGTTCATGAATTCTCATAATTTTCGCTTGCATAATATAGTTAATTACATTCATTTCATAGCTTTTTCCATACATCATTTCTACTTAAAGCAGCTGTAAGTTATATTTTCCTGTGTTGAATAGCTCTATGTTCCTGCGGTAATCACCGTTATAGTGTGTTTGGTCAGTAACCCATGTGATCCTCCCGTTTGCTGCCATGTCTGGCCATTACCACTTTGCGTTCACGTGGTGACATAGAGAGGACGGAGGGTATTGCCAGCTGCAAAACAAACAGGAAGCTAGCTAAAATGTCGACAACGCTTACAGCGACATTAATACGTTGAAGTGTTCATTCTCAGCTGTCCTTTTCCTGTATCCTGTTACTATTTGCAGCAGCAATTACCCAGTATTTATAGCTATCCTTGGGATTATTAATTATTGATGTTATCGCTTATCAACCCGTTTATATTAATGTCACATTCTGATGCACGCGAACGCTCGCGCCCACACACGCACAACCCAAATCTATGGCCGTGATATTAATCAATTCAAAGAACAGCCTTGTTAGAGGATTACCTTACACATCTCATTTAAGCTGTCTCGCCAGAAAGTGGGTCATCTTTGATAGTGTGAAAATGGGGTTGTATTAATGACGTTAATCCATGAAAAATCTCATCTGGTTGCGGGGGCGCCGAGAAGCAAAGGGGGGTGCGGTGAAAGAGAAATACAGACAGAACGATAGCTTGATGGACAGAGAGACCGCCACAGGGACTGACTTTCTCACTGCATGAATTCCCTCATGTCTCCATTTCACACCTTTTTTCTGCCTCCCGTGGCTCTCATCTCCTCAACACACCTTCACCTGTCAGCATGACAGGCAGTAATAATAGGTTGGAAAATATATATTTAGCCAAAGTGGCAAAGTCACATGTTGTGGTGCGGTGTGAAAATGCCCGGGGGGGCAGAGGATGCTGTTATGTTTTTCTGAGAAGTGAAAATGATTCGGTTGCATTCTCAGACAGAGGATGAATTGCAAAATGGCATCCAGCGTATAAAAAAAATGCCCATTTAAGGAGAGGTGATATACGAATTCATCTCTACAGCTTTGCTCGAACAGTTTTTGATGATTGCATCTTGTGTTTTTGATGACACATGTACAGCGCTCGCTTTGTCTCCTGCTCCGTTTGTTTTACACTGATTCCTCCTCTCCTCTCTGAGTCCCGGCCTATTTACGTCTTAGTTTTTTTTGTTCGTGACAGCTGGAAATGTTCGATGTGATGCATTGGACTTATTAAATGAAACTATTCCAATTGCAACGTCTGTGCTGCGACTGAGTCAGACAAATTGTGTTGTGACTGTACACAATGGACGCTTCATTATGCCATTGTACCTCTCTGGTCATTTATATTAATGGACTACAGCTTAGAGAGGGTGTCAGAAAAGAAAATTTGGTAATGGATGGCCTATTACCCACCCACATGGTGCAAGGCGAGAGGAATTGGTATGCACTGTGATGATGAAGGGAGGTGGGTAGGGTTCAGGGTGTCATTGTTTTCCCTTTCATTTGCATCTATATGCGAAAAGGTGTTTCAGCACACTGTGAATATATTAGATTCGTCAGTGATTTATATTTGTGTGCTTTGTCTCATTTCAGGTTCCGATATTGTACAGTGGATGATCAAGAATCTGGACATTGAAGATCAAGGTAACAGAGCTGATTGATATTGATCCGGGACTGAGGTTTTCAATAGGCTAAGACATGAAAGAGACAGGTGGATGCTGCTGTTCTAAAAAACAACAGGAGGTTAATTGCTGTAGTTTGATTTGGGCTTCTAACAACACGGTCCACTGTAGCAGCAGCAGCAGAGGATGTGACACACAGCTCATGGAGGCAATTAAGGTACTTTTTAACACTTAGCTGGTGCACGATTGATACAATTTGCGTCAAAAACCTGCTCGGATCATAACTCAGTCAAATCTGAACACGCATATACCGTTACTTACACTGTCAGATCGTTTTGGTTGTGAATAAATGTCCATAAATCACAGACAAAAAAGAGGCTCCTTCTACTCCAAAAAATCCTCAGGGTTTCAAAGTAAAACAGTGATAGTATCCACGAGTTTTTATCTTTGCTGCCACGATGGAACGAACTGTTATTGACTATCAAATCAACTGCGATTGTAGCGAATCATTTTCCCTTTCCAGTGGTGTACGGTGGCCAGCTGGGTTACATCAGAGCCCTTGGGTAGCAGCCGATCGTCACGTGATTCACGGAGACTTCAGATAGTTGCAGGAAGCTCTAAGCAGGCAATTTAAATGCATGAACACAGAGACAGAAGTACAATGTTTGTACTTAATACATGGTTTTATTGATTGATTGATTTACAGTACCGGGCTGCTAGTGATTGCAGCTAACTTCCGGGAACTACTGAGAGGCTCCACAATCTGCCATTGCTTAAAAAAAAAAGGTCCATTGGACTAAACGGAGATGATGTGAACCTTTTTTATTTTGGCAAAAGTAGTGTAATCAGTTATGCATACTCCACACAGCCAGAAATATTGAACAGTAACTTATTACTTCCAAATGATAGTAATAGGTAAGACATTACATTTTGGAAGTAACTTGCCCAACACTGCCGCTTTTGTGGAACCTGCGTATGTGTACCATAAACTTACTGTATGAAAAAAGTCCACAGTCAAAGCATTTTTCTTTGATCTGTCGTTTCGTGTCCTTGAGCTACAGCAGACACTGGAATTCATCTTCTTTTTCATCCTTTTTTCTTTCTCATTGTTCTTGTTTTATTCCAGTGAAATAAAGTAGAACTCAGCTGTCTGGAGGGCGTTGCCAGATCATTAGTTGAGCCCGTTGTCGCACAGAAAATAACTCAAAAGTGGCCATGTTCAACCGTGATGAACATGAAAAGCTTGCACGCTTTGAGATCGTGATGAAGACATACAGAAAAACAATGCGAAGAGCGATCTTTTAGGTTTTTGTGTGTCCCGTAGTTTGACGGTTGTGTGTGGGTGTGCATTCCAGTGTTTGTCTGCTCTAGTGCGTGCCTTAGCATTGTGCTGCCAGTTCATAGTTGTAGTACTTAGCTGACTCATCAACTCACAGTCCCTTTGTGTGCTGTTTGCATGCGAGGATCTGCCTGCCCTTTTTCTAGGTTTTCTAAGTCGTGCGTTTTATATCGTTTGGTTTTTGTGAGGGGGTGGTGCAGACGTTGTACAGTGCATATTTCTGTGTATGTGTGTGAATTTGAGGCCACTATAAGGCATTTAGATCACAGTAAAACACCCCTGCAATGTTTGAGATTAGTTGAACGTTCCAGAGTGGACAGAGCTTTTGTTTTCTTTCTTTGTTTTCTTTTTGTTTTTCCATTTACGCAAAGATTCAGACATTTCAATTTGAGAGATTATTCTGCTCCTCATGCCTCAGACAGCACTCTCATTAATTATGTATCACAGCATCTCTAATATTCAAAAAAAGAAAGAAAGAGAGAGATAAGCAATCAGCAGCAAAGAGCCCGTGGACTCACTTCTGCTTAATGTGCTAAACCAGTCCTAAAATTCTTGTTTTCGCTGATCTGTTTCTGAAATCTGGCAATAACACATGTTATTCCCTCAAGCACATTTCCTTTTTGTGTAACCTGCAATATTGAAAATGTTCCTCCACAACAGCACTCGTGATCAAAATTGTCAAAAACTGCATTTAATAACAGTTGATAGTCTGAAAATGTGCCAACAGACAGATGTTGCTTGTCCTTTAAGACATTTTTTTTTTTTTTTTTTTTTTGTCAGTGCACTTTGTTTTTTGCAAACGGACACAAAACGTGCTGTCAGTTGCCCTGCGGTGGTGAACAGAGTGTGACTTCTGCACAGAACAACTCCTGGAGGGGCTGACAAACACAGCAAAGTGAAATGCAATTAATTTGGCTCACAGCACGATAGCAGCATGTTTATTATGTAAAGGCAGATGAGCTTATATCAAAGTTGAGGAGTGGAGAGTTTTTTTGTTGTTTTTTTTTTTGCGAAATGAATTGCCACAGATAACAAACTGACATACTTCAGATGAACTCATTATCATCCTATTTGGCAATCTCTGTAGTCCCCAATCCTGTTTTCATTCAGTACTGCATTTGATTAGCCGACGCAAATTCCTGCCTCCAACGTTCCTCCTAAAAATTTTAGATGTTGAAAATGATTGATTCACAATCATAATGTTTTTAAGGAAGAGAGATGAGGCTCTGCAGATGTATTATTTTTTGAAAAAAAAAAAAGATTTGTCTACATGAAAATGTTATCAATATGACCTTCAACATTGAGGTTATACATCAGCAATCTCAAAACCGACCAAGAATTTACTCTTCTGAAAAAAGTATATAGTTTTAACACCTTTTTGAATTGGAAATGACTAACTATGTCCAACTATAAGTATCACTGATCCATCATAAATAAATTGCATTATAAATCCACTTAGAGATCATAAAAAAGACACTTTTAACTTCAGATCTAACAGAGCAAACAGGAACTGCTAGCAGCTAATTCAGCATGTTGCAGATTTACCAAAATGTACATATAAGGCTTAAAAAAACTCCATGCCAACATTATACTTTCTTTCCAAAGCATGATGGGAACCCTGGTGAGAAAATCGCGACATTTATTCATCCCATACGAAAACAGCCTTCAGTTCAGACAGGTTAATGGACTACAGATTGCTTCATGTAGTCACTTACGGTATGAATTAGATTTTGCTGCTAAAATTACCATTTTGATTGGAACAGCCCAATCAACTTCTGACCTCTGACCTGAAAATAAATCCTAGCAGGACTATTAACAATGTATATAATGTGTTATTGCTGAAATAAATTCTCTGACACTGTAAAGCTAAAATAATACATCAGATACTCAAATGTCCTATTTATATTACAATAGTGTGGATTAAAAAAATAATAGAATTCAAAATGAAAAAGTTTGTTGACAAATCCAAAAGCAAATCCTCTTTTGTGCAAGCGAAACTGCAACGTGACACTTTGTGCTAACATATTGCACCATTCATTAATGCTGACAGCTTTAAAGTTTACTGATGTTCGCCACATATAGCAGTTAGCTGGGTAAGTGATTGAATGAATGAAATGCTTGTGAGATAAGGAGGTGGCAAAAAAAAAAATATTTTCTGTGTGCAGGTGTGAACATCTGTGTGTGTGTGTGTGTGAGGAAGTATGAGAAAGAAAAATGAATAAACTGAGCTGGACTGCACATAATAGAAGAAGATAACATTTTACTTTTTACATTTTGTGGCAAAGACTCCGAGTCATTGTCTCTGCATGCGTGTCTGTGTGTGTGTCTCTGATTGTGTGTGTGTGTGTACTGTACCTGTGTGAGAGAGAGCAGAAATGACTCGTGAGATCATTATAGCGTAAAAAATATGCAAAATTCCTATTTTAATTCAGTAAATGTCTTCACAGTTGTGAAAAAACGTGATAGCGATGCCCCAAATACACATAAATACATAAACAATAATAGTTTAGTATATAATAATTTAGATCCCTGTGTGAGGAATGACTATATAAATACAGAAAATCAAATTCACCACTCCGCAACAGGACATCAACAAAAAAATCTGTCATCCAGTCAGACTGTCACCGTCTGTGATTGTGTGTTCTTAAGGGTGTGAATTGCATATAACGGAGCGCCTCAGCCGATCAGTGGAGAACACCAGGGAACGGTCGAATGATCTCTGAGGGAGGACACGTGGCTCATCAGAGCAGCATGGAGTGGGTGCACACTGTTCGTTATAATGCGCCTGGTTTTCAACCTTCTTTAAACCTCCTCCTCATCAGACTCGAGAGTCACTCTTGTGCTGGAGCACTTCAGATGATCCTTTTTGCAATCTCCTGAGATCACCTCTCTGCACACTGATACGCAGGCATACAGATGTATGAAAGCTTAGTATCTTCCGTGAAAAGCAAAGCGTGGATTTATGAAACTGTGTCAGTATTCTCTCACTACTCTTCTCCTCCTTACTGTAGTTGATTGAACCAGTTTAGGAACAGCAACTGTTTAGGTTTAGGCACTAAAACGACTTGGTTATGTTTAGGAAAAAATCATTGATTAGGATAAAGTATGTATATTACGTACTTGACGTTAAATACAATAACAATATTGTGTTTAATGTATTTTTGTCATGTAAATCTGAATCTGCAAAGCAACAAAAACACCTGTACATTCCTGTGAGTCGGCATATAAAGCAACAGAAAATGGAAAAAACCCGACAGTATTTGAGTGAACGTACTTAGAAAACAAATATTCTTCATCGCCTCAACATCTCCAACAGAAACGCATAGTGCAAATATTAATAATAACGATAACAATAGTGCAGAGTCTCTCCCCTTGTCTTTAGATAAAGCTCAGCTGGAAGAACACTTCCACACTCCACTTGGCAGCGCTCCAATCTGCTGGGTTTTTGGCACAGAGCTGGTAATATGATGAAATCAGAGGGTGTTTTCCCCCCGGACTCCGAGGCTGGCCTTTCTTGACAACTTGACTAATTCCAGTCCAAGGTTTAGTCAGCTATAAAGCTTATAGAGAGCCTGAGATATGTTAAGTGGAAGCCAGAAGCTCCCCTGCTACCAGGAATGGATCTTTAGAGACTCTTACTAGAAAAGCAACAACAAAAGCTCAGTTAATATTTTATTCAGCCCAAGACAAAAACCCCACCTCCATCACTATAAGTCTAATTTTACATTTTCTAATGTATTCTTTTGTAGCTATCGCTCTGTATTCTGTCTATACACTTACAGAAATGAAATCTTTGTTCTTGATTATGTCTGAAAGAGAACTTTCCAAGGAAATTAACAGGAATGTGTGGGAAATAACAGGAATAAAAATGGAAATATAAGGGTTATTTTCTCAGGCTGTATTTACCATGTCATATGGAAATAGATCAATTAAAGCTCCTCAGTTGGCACGTTCAATCAAGTTACACCCACAAGGTAACAGCCAGTTAGCAAAGTTATAAGCTGTGTACTTTGCTTAAGGCTACTATTTGCTGAAATACGATAATGAATATAGAATATTTTGACCCCAGTGATATAATCAAGTTTAGATTGAAAGCCTGTAGTCTCTTGGCTCAGACGGTGCAGCAGTGTTGGAGCTGTGTGGGCTGCACATGTGATGGGAGAATACACTGAACATGCAGAGGGTTGTAATTTCCCTGAACTCCTATTTTATGAAATGCTCTAAAATTATTACATTGGATGGAAGTGTGTGCTGCGTGCATTTTCTTTTCAAAATAAAAGCCAGAAGATGCCGTAACAGCTGTTCGATATTGGATATTGTGAAAAATGTGACACATGACCGCATGTATCGCGATATTCGATGATATCTACATGTTTTAGATGTTTCCATGCCCCAACACACCTGAGTCAAGTCGGTGGGTGATTATCAGTCTTCAGCAGAGCTTGATGACGAGCTGATCATTGTCCAGTATTAAAGAACACTGCCATATTGGATACCACATGAGCACTTTCCGCTCAGCTTTATCAAATTATAACTACTTTTTAACCGTTACTAGATTTTTTTCTTACATTTTGAGTGTGACTGTGCTTTGTGAGAGAAACTCTTGTATCAGTTACGGTGCTTGGGTATTTTTAACATCTGTCCTTTAAGCTTCTTAAAAAACCCTCAGCTTGGTAGAAATAGTGAGCAAACATCACACGGGCAGACGCTCGGCCCGGTGTTTTAAGAATAGGTGACAGCACGCTCCAACAGCACTGTCCTAGATGTCACTTTTCATACTTTACCGACTTCACTTTGTGAGATGATGATCTAAAAAAAATGACAACGGACTCTCGCTTGTAAAATGTCTGTCTTCCTGAATCCCCCTGTGTTTAGCGGACAGGTGCGGATGACGCACACGAGTTCTCTGACAGAAGCCTGCGTCTGACTTCATAACACACCAAAATATAACCACGGAGTGAATTATATATACTCACGTGGGACAACGAACGCTGTGAGAAATAGTACAGTGGATGAGGAGGAAGTGTTTATAAGTAAACAGGCTTAAATAACTTATGACTCATGATTTATTAATAAATGGAGCTCAGCCACGCATAGGAGCGCACGCATGCAGACACATAAGCATCCTGACCTCTCAAAGCTGTGACTGTCACCTCAGTGGTAAAGGAAACGCCGATCTATATTTATCTCATACACGCATACATACTGTGTGTGCGTCAGAAAGCGAGAGGGCAGGTCTGTGCATATTTTATGCATGCAAACAGACGTTCTGTTATAGCGTTCACAGCTCTGTTTATTTAGACCATGTCAACAATGCAACCTTTGCATCCGTTGGCTTATTAGTGTTTTAGGATCACAGTTTAATGCGAGCCTCCCCTCTAGGCTTTACACACTCAATCGATAATGCGATGTCAAGAATCGACAAGGACGCTGCCGTTTGAACAACATATAAACTGTTTTCCTGTACAAGAAATGTGGCATCATTAACGGAGGATTGTCAACACATTATACTACACATGAATAATAGATACTGACACCATGAAGGGGTTACAGGAAGAGAACAGCGGGGAATAACTGGTGGCTGACGAGACACACTGTTGATGATGATTACATGTTTTCATTATCTGATGGTTTTAAATCAGGGACAGCCAACCGTGTGCTGTGGAGCGCCAGAGGGAAGCAGGTTTTCTCTCCAGCCAAGCACAACACCAGGTGATTTGACTGATGAGTTCCGCCTCTCCGGCTGAAGGTGGGCTAATCAGCGAGGCCTCCTGCTGCGCTGTTTGGTCGGAGCGGAGACCTGCCTATCCCTCCTGTCAAAGCAGTGTCAGAGTCTGTTGGAAACAGCAGCTCCTAATTCGGGTCGCTTTGTTCATTCTGGACGTTTTGTCAAGGGTGAATTTATACCGGGGGATAAAAAGGTGAATGGAGTTAATTAGCTGGTGGGACAAAAAAACAAAACAAAACCCCAGCATGCTGGCTCAGGATCTGAAATGAGGAACTATTGATTGCAGGATAATCAGAGAATCTTCTTTTAATGAAAAAGTGAGATTCCAAAACAGGTTTATCTTTCAGCACATCAGTATATAATGAATAACAAGTGTTTTTATAAAGAGGATGAATTAGAATTTATATTAAAGAAGGGCCTTATCACACGATCATTAAAGTTAGTTTCATGAAGAGACTAATAGCCTTACACTCATTATTGTCTGTTAAACATAAGGCCAGTAGGTGGTTAGCTTAGCTCGGCTCAGGGCAAAGGCTGGAAACAGGGAGAAATGACTTGCCCGATAAGGGTAACAAAAACCAATGTTTGATTTTTTTTCTCTACTTCAGACTTAGTACAGAAAAAATAAATGTGTTTATTTGTGAGCTTTAGACGTGCCAGTATGTAGATTTCGTTAGCATTTGACTGAGCCTGGCTAGCTGTTTTCAGCTAAGCTATCTGGCTGTTGGCTGTAGCCTTATATGAAGGCTAGCTGCCTTCCCGTGCTAGCTGTTTTGTTCTGTACTCTTTGTGCTAAACTAAGCTAACTGGCAGTTGGCTCACGTATAACAAATGTACTGTATTTTGTCTGTAAATCTAAATTTATTGTGAACAAGGCTATATAAACCAACTAAAATACAAAATACAGCTTAAATTTCTCAGTTCCCACTTCATCGCACTGTTTTCGAATATATTAACACATCTCTGAAAGCGCACAGAACAACAGCCGTGTTACAGTCTATGTGCAAGACATTTGATTGTATTGTTGAATTAAACTTGTGATAGACTTGCGAAAACTTTGATTGGGAACAAAAGCTTCCTGCCCACAGCCATTTTATTTAACACGTACACTCTCGAAACATGCTAACAGATGTGTGAATGTTTCATACGCATTAAATTAAAGCTGTATGTGCCGCTGACAAAGAACAGGAGTACACCAAGTTGTTAATTAACTTTTTTGCCTGTGTTTTCTCCCAGTGGAGGCTCTTCACCTAGGAACTCTGATGGCTGCTCATGGTTACTTCTTCCCCATCTCAGACCACGTCCTCACTCTCAAAGATGACGGCACTTTCTATAGGTTTCAGGTAAGATATCATCAAATCTTTAATAGCTGTAGCCATGTCATTAAGTGGCTCTTTGGGATATGCTGGAGTCAGACCGGTGTTTAGGAGTTGCTGTGCCCCATAGTTATTAAAGGCACATGAAGAAAGAACAAGAATAAAAAACACATTGCTTTGAATGTCAATACTGCGATTGACAGTATTATTGAGTCTTAAGCTCCCCCAAGTGTGCTGCACAACTAACCCCAAAATAAATCAATGCCTGAGGCTGTTTCTGTTAGTAGCAGGCTTCACTTTGCTTTTTTTTTTATGTGTATTCAGTGTTCCTCTGTAACTAGTCCACACAGAGCTGCCCGAGAAGGGTCAAGATTCATGCTGGTGTCTGCTCTCGGGCTTCGCTGAAAGGAGCTTATGTGCTTTAGGGCATTCTGCTGAGCCCATTATACAACAAAATGTTTTATTGTGACAGATGCAGGGCTGCGACTGCGTGCCCACCTTAAATGACAACGCAGACTTTGATGTAAAACACCATGTGGTTAGCTGTGCACTGTAAACAACAAGGTTTCTTTTTAGTTTTGTTCCCTAATGACCCGCTTTCCCCCCTCAGACTCCGTACTTTTGGCCATCGAACTGCTGGGAACCAGAAAACACAGACTATGGTAAGAGAACTGCATTATAGTCTAACTCCTACTTTGTGCATTGTGCACTGTGTACAGGCTAATGATGCTGACTGCAGCACATAACGTAGATTTGTCCAGTCGATGTGTTTTTACTGCGGATGTTGGTAAAAGTTCAAAAGATGAAACACAAATGATGCAACTGAGGAATCTGGATGGTCGATAGAAACATAAAATACAATTTTTTTTTTAGATGCTTGGCCCACAGTTAGGAGCTTTTATAGCACAGAGGGAATGCAATAACTCTGTTTCTCCTGTCGTATTTTATATATTTATATTTCCAATGTATTCAGACAATTTCTTCTGACTCTCTGACTGATGCAGAGTGATTACAGTGAAGAAAACCAAGGTTGTGTTCGTGCACAAACCTGTTGTGCACATTTGGCTGCAGCGTTTTTTATGGTGATACAGGGATGAGCTTTTCATTGTTTACAGCAGAGCGGAGAGGAGATAAACATTTCATAATGCCAAAAACGGCAGCGGGCGAATAGCCGCAGCTTTGCAGGTCTTTCATTTGTTGTTTTGAATTGTGGGAGAGGAAAAGGGTTAACGCTCGCCGTGGGAATAATCCTGGAAGTTATTGTGTCTCCGATGCAGCAACTGATTCACGTGAACGATGCCCCGTAATGAAAACAGTCTAATGGCATAATGAAGCCTCCACATAATGGTCAGTTAACAAAGGGATGAGGGGATGATGATAGTACGGGAAGACATCAAAAGTCAGACACACAAGCACACACTGTAACAGACGCTCAGACACCATGCACAGTCAGTGACCTTTGTGATTTGCAGGCCAGTTTAAATGTGCAGTTGAGAGGATTAAATGAGTAAACGCAGGGCCACTTAAGGCTGTTAAAACCAAGCTGAGACCCCGTTCTCCCTCTATTACCAATCTGTCTCTCTCCCCCTCTCTCCCTTTCTCCCTCTCTCAGCTGTTTACCTCTGCAAAAGAACAATGCAAAATAAAGCGCGTCTGGAGCTCGCAGACTATGAAGCGGTAAGTGAAAGAGGTCTTTTAGTGTCAGCACTCCCCTCTTCACGTATCTGTTCTGCTGTTCTGTTTTGGCAGCGCTCTCAGGCTTTATCTCTTTGCTTTTTTGTTCGTGCTGAAACTGAGAACATTTGTTTCTCTGTGTGTCACTGCATAATTTGTAACTTTCCCTCCACCAAAGCTATTAAATGAATCACTGGGTTAGTTATATGCTGGTTTTTGTTTTTCTTTTAAATGTGAGCGGGGGATCATTAAAGACGCTATCCAGCCGTGCACTGTACACATCACGTGCGGTAAACACAATCAGATCCCTCAAAAGCCTTTTTATCCCCCGCCCTGTTTTTTTTTTTTGTTCTTTGTTTTGCTTGCAGGAGAGTTTAGCGAGGCTACAGAGAGCTTTCGCCAGGAAATGGGAGTTCATTTTTATGCAAGCAGAAGCACAAGCGAAGTAAGTTTCTGTAAGAACCACACATGCATGAGTGAGTCTCCTTACACCCTCAGTATGACATGATATACTTCAACTTCCCAGTGACAGACCATATTCACACGCCGGCCATTTTCCTCTGACATCACACTCAGATGTCATACTGCTGTATTCTGGGGTGCAAGTCGTTTAAACATAGGCAATCTGACAAATTGTTATCATTTCCCCGTTTCCTGATTGATTAGCAACTGTAAAGACAACCGATAGTTTGATCTGGAGGCACATCGGATCATATTTCAAGGTAAAACCACAGGTTTGATTAGCTTCCATTAGACAACAGCTAACATTAGCCTTCAACCACATTCTAGCTGACGTTACTGTTTGATACGATACTGTCTTGATGAGATTCGATTAGGAAATGTGTCATTTCTTAATTCAGAAATATCAACACATGTTGGAGACATTTTCTAAACGTAGAGGTTTGTTACGACCCCGAAGGAAAGCTCGTGGCCCAAAGAGGTCTAACATAATTACACCAGTCAAGAAAAAGAGAGATAGACTTGAGCAATTGGGAAGCAGTGAAATGGCAACAATTTGTCAGATTACCTACATTTGTATGACATGTAACCTGGAACACAGCAGCATTACATGACCCCAACATTCAAGTTTCCCACCCTGGAGGAAGATGGCCGCCGTGTGAATGAGAACTATTGCCACGTACAACTTCACAGATGATCCGACAGATCGTACATGTGTTGGAATACGCTACAAGCTCTGTTTTTCTTTCAGGGTGGACAAGAAAAGAGACAAAATTGAGAGGAAAATTCTCGACAGTCAGGAAAGAGCATTCTGGGACGTGCACAGACCAGTGGTGAGTGAAATTGCTGATGTTGTCTTCGTCGTCACCTTCGCCGTTATCGATATCGTCGCCGACATTATCAACATCATCTTAATTGGCCCTGGGAAAGTTTGTAAAATTGAAGAAAAATAATTTCACGCTGACCACACGCGCAGAATCCAAAGCATAATTACACGCTGTAGATATGGTAAATCGTTTACGCTCCCTGGGTTATTTCACTGGCGGTAGGGATGCATCGGGCTTTGTGACAGAAAGTTGCAAACTCTTCAAAGGTTGTGTCATTTATACACGAGCTTTACATTCCTGATTCCTGTGAAATATGAATAGCGTAAAGAGGTGAGCACACTCTGAATTCCCCGTCGTGTTTTCCTCCGCCACACACACAAAATGCCACATCAATAACTGTCACAACACATCAGCCTCACTGCTGCTCTTCACCTTGTTCATACACACACTTGCGTAGCATTAGCATTTAGTTTCCCCCTGAGGTTACAGGGTCTCCTCTGCTGTATTTCTCTGAAAGCCACTGCTCCATGCTTAATTGGAAAATAAGTTCAATTTATGCGTCCTTGGAGCAACATAATCAATATTAATTCAGATTTCACAGTGACGCCGTCAAGCTACTTAGCTTTGTTCTTGTGGAAGAGACCTAGATTAGACCACTTGTTCAATCAGTCAGAATTTGCACACTAACACTGTGATTTCCCGCTGGTTTACTTGTTTTTGCTAGAATTGGCACATTCCATGTTTAATTAACCAGCATCTGACACATTGTCCTGGAGACTCCTCTGAATCACATCACACGAAGAATATTGGATTTGATTAACTCAATATCAGATAATGGTGGCGAAATTTGCGCTTTCACCCCAGAGGCCAAGGCATAAGCAGCTAAAGTTGTAAAAATTTAATTTAAGTTGAATTAACTTGTGATTTTCTGATGTTCTTCTCTCTCTCCTCTTATAGCCTGGATGTGTGAATACAACAGAAGTCGACATAAAGAAGTCCTCCAGAATGAAAAACCCCCACAAAACCAGAAAGGTAGAGCACTACTTCCTTTTCTTCTGAGGTCAAGACTGATAACAATGACACACAGACATGAACAGACAGGCTTATTGTTCCTTGCTGTGCTTGTCAGCAGTTGTAAGTCTACTCTATTTTTTTTTTCTCAGTCTGTGTATGGGCTGCAGAATGATATCCGTACCCACAGCCCGACCCACACCCCCGCCCCAGAGGCCAAGCAGCCCACAGAAGAAGAACTGCAAGAACAGGTTAGACCTGCAAGTGGTAACCATATTTAACTATTTGAAGTCAATGCTAGCACTCAAATTGTAGTTGTAGCTCTTATTTGTCTACTCTACTAACTTTTTAAATAAAATCGTGACATGGACAGAGTCGATCTGATATCACCGTTTGGTGTTTTTCCGCCATCATCATAATTATTGTTGCTCCAGGACCATTACTGTAACTAACCGATCACATTTTGTAATATCATAGCGTTGTGACTCAGGGACAGTGTCCGGGAAAGTAAGCACATGGGAGAAATTATCCTTTCTATCCTTTTTAATTTAATTCATCCTTTATTTTAGCAGAGATGACTCACTGATGCCAAACTCCTACGACAACATACAAAAAAGGAAATCTACAAATTTAAGCACAGTTATACACAATTACATACACATTTATGCAAACATATACATACTGTAGAAGAGCATAATACATAAGCAAACGATTAACAGCAACTGCAAGTATTTTCCTTGATAAATTCAGCCTCTAGCTCTTTAAAAACACCAGATGACACCAGAGAAGAAGGACAGTTATTCAACATTACGGGTGCAGCAATACTGAAAGCAGCCTTCTGCCATTTACTCCGATACCTTGGCATTTATACCTTCTCAATGACAATATATCTTCAAAAAATCCAAAAACCCAGATAGTCATAAGTTGATTAAGTCTTCAATATAACAATCTGTTCCACACAGGACACAAACACCAGTCTCCTGGGTGAAAGTCCCACGCTTGACCCTTACATCTACCACAACTGGCTCCATATGTGGACTTTGCAACGATGGTCCTGGAGCAACATTAAATATGATGTCGTGGAAACAACACCAACACAGTGATACCAGATAAAACAGTCTAAAGTGCTCACTTCAAGTTAAATAATAAAAATGTCTTGTAGTCGTTATGCAGATATACTTGCAAACCACACACTCTCGTGAATTCCTGCAGACTGATGTATGCTGATTCTTCCCTGCTATGGTTTCAGATCACCTTTTGGCAATTGCAATTAGACAGGCATCGACTGAAAATGTCCAAAGTGGCGGAGAGGTGAGCGATGTTGTTTGTGTCTTTATTCAGTTTAGCCATCGATCTGTTTATTGAGCCTTTAAACAGCCTAACGCGCTGTGGAATTAAGAGCTTAAGATGACCTTGAGGAGCAATCGGGCCTGGACAATGCCTTCAGACAGCGTCAGCGCTGACGATACCAGAGACCGGGTCGCGCACAAAAGTGTCGATTTGTCATTCCCTCCGGTGAAAAGAGAGGTGCATTCAGAGAAGAGTTGTCTATCCTTGTGTCCAAGCACAGGGTCCGTCCCTCTAGTCAGACTCTACATTAATTCAATTTGCAGTATTGGCTCTCGGAGGGATTTCACTTCTCCTCCTGTAGATTTAATCTCACGAACTCAACTCACTCACAGAAAGAAATGGAGCATAACTTTACGGGACGTGATGACTAGATTATAACATATGACATTTTCACCAGTGATAGAAACTGATGTCATAATCTCTGTTGTTTCTTCTCATGAAACAGTTTGCTGGGTTACACAGAGCAGTACGTTGAATACGACCCCTTCCTCACGCCTCCAGATCCGTCCAACCCCTGGATCTCAGATGACACCACGCTCTGGGAGCTCGAAGCTAGGTGGGTACATGAGAAGAGTAATATATGTAGACGGATACATACAATGATTGAGTTTATACTGAAGGATATGTTGTGTGTTTTCTTGTGTCCTCCTCCAGTAAGGAGCCAGGCCAGCAGAGGGTAAAGAGGTGGGCTTTTGGCATCGATGAGGTCTTCAAAGATCCTGTGGGGAGAGAGCAGTTCCTCAAGTTCCTGGAGTCAGAGTTCAGCTCGGAGAATCTCAGGTACACAAGGAAATGCACTTTATACACACCAACATGCACGCACACACATATAATGCTTTTTTTTCTTACTTATGAAAACATTATATTGCCTGGAATTGATTCCTTTGAGGCTTGACCTAACCTTAAGGCCTTGGTCTTTGTTTTTGCCACATAAATATGATGTATATTCACATGTATGACTAGATGGTTTGACTTTCAGCCCACGATTGGAAATATGGGACTGACTTACTGCCATATTTACTCTACACTTATATAATGTTATATTATCATAAATTTATAACTTAGATACAGTTCTCATGTTGAAGGAACAGCAATTTTTTTCCCCTCTTTTTCCTCCTCTTTTTTATACTACTTTGTGAAGATGCATTAGGTGGTTTGATCTATAACAATTCATCATATTATATAAGATGATCATGTGTTTGACATGTTATAGCTTAATCTGCAAAGCGACCAGCAACTACAGCTGTCAAATTAATGTCGTAAAAAGCACATTTGTCCCTGAAATGTAGTTATAAAGTAAGTCATCCTTCTTAAAATTATATTTAAGCACAGCGCTTCCTACTGCGCCTGTCAATCAGTAGGATCCAGTCATGTGTTTTCATTTAGATTGTCGTCTGTTTGTTGAGCAAAAAAAATCTGAATCCAACATTTTGTTACAAATTGTAACTCCAAACTGAGTCTTTAGCCTAAAATAAATGGTTAACTTTCGTGGGACGTGCTTTATGCTCCCACATGGGTCCCCACAATGTGACTGTGTGAAGAGATATTTGTCACCACAACGTGATTAATACAAGCACAAACACACACACACACAATGCACACGTGAGAGACTGTGGAGGATTTAACTTACACTTGCTTCCCCCTCCACACACACACACACACACACACACACACACACACACACAACCAAATGAAATATATGAAACATCCACAGAAATGTACAGTTTGCTCACTGCAACAACTGAGTTTTCTGGATTCTCTGATGCTGAGAGACACGATCAATAATATCTCACTTGAATTACTATACAAATACTCACATAATGGCTGGTACATGTACATGTTGGGTTTTCAAAACTGTAGCCGTGGCTAGAATAACACAAGTGAGCAGGAAAATGTTGTGGTAATAGGTTTTATTCATGGTAACAGGAACACTGCAGAGTATCAAAGGTTCATGCTAAAGGCTAAAAGAGTAACAACAGTGCAGGATAGCTCCTCAATAACTGCCCAAAGCTGATCATGTTGTCAGTTTGATTTAATTATAATTTGATATCTCAGTCAGTTGAGCACAATTTCCCATAAGTGTAATTTCCTCTCTTAACTCATTTTAAAATTAAACTTGCGGCAAAATGCTGAAAATGTCTACCATTTATAATCCAATTTAAAAGTAAGGCATTACATAACATTGGAATTCTACCTGTTGCAGTCACTGCTACACATTTCATAACATGTATTTTGTTCTCCTTTCCGTCGACAATATATGAATATCTGGAATAAATACCATAATGTAAAATGTAAAGGGGTTTTCTTAAAATTGATTATCCATTTATCATTAGATATTATTTTCCCAAGAAAGTCCATTCACTCAAGAACTTGAGGTGTTGTTTCTCTGATAAAATGTTTGTTATTTAGATGATTTATTTATTTATTTATTTATTTATCATTCCTAACTATTAAGCCCTCAAATGTTTTTCATACTTTACACTTCACTGTGCCATTTCTAATTTTTTGGTCTGTAGGTTCTGGCTAGCAGTCCAGGAACTAAAGAAGCGTCCCATCAGAGAAGTTCCCACTCGGGTTCAGGAGATCTGGCAGGAGTTTCTGGCCCCCGGAGCGCCCAGTGCCATCAACGTGGACTCTAAGAGCTACGCCAAAACCACCCAGAATGTCAAAGATCCTGGACGCTACGCCTTTGAGGATGCACAGGTACAAATGACTCAGATACATTAAACCATATCTTGTTACTATGTATTATTTCACGCTGCACAAAAGCAGTGGAACATTGCTTGTGATCTGAAACTGTGTAGTGCAACTTATACAACAGCAACATCTTCAACTTATGAATCACGGCTCTATTTCTGCACTCAATGAGGTATTGAATTTTATAATTTCTTTATAATCCCTGTATTTTCACACTATGTGCTTCTGCAACAGGAACACATCTACAAGTTGATGAAGAGTGATTCATACAGCCGATTCATCCGTTCCAGTGCCTACCAGGAGTTATTACAGGCCAAGAAGAAGGTACAAAACACAAAGCCTCGCTCAAAATAATGGATAAACATAGTGCTTTGAAAACCAGATGAGATGTGGAGACATCCATGTAGATGACAGTAAATCCTTACACTGACTCACTGACCGCATGCTAACCAGCTACCCCGGCCCCATCCTGTCACATAATACCACTTTGTACCACAACAGATGAAAGTCTGATACCCCCTGTAGTTTCAGCTGGGAGACATGCCTCTGTATGCAAGCAGAAAGCTTTGCTTCTTAGTCTTATAAATAAACAAAATAAACTCACAAAATGTCAAGACATGAAATACTGACATCTATTTTCCTTTTATGAGACAGAAACACACAACCTTACACCATCTGGAGTCAAGATTTTCTCTGTTTACCAAATCAAGACGAGCTTAATTGCTTTGCTTACTCATCATAAAACACACTTAATTTAACTGCAGCAGAAATGAAATTAAACTCCAACTCGCCTTTGAATTCTGGCCATTTCTTACAAATTACATCTTTAGGCTCATTCCCAGTAATCTGTTCACGTACACAAACAAACACGGACATTTACTTGCTGTTACACTCACCTGTAGTGACAAATACTCTGCACGGGCAGGGTTGGTGTTATTCTTCTCACTAATTACAGTCTATACAGATATTTTTGACCACTAAGGGGCAGAAAGTAGTTTTAGAACAACAAGGACATCTCAGTGGGGTTGTGTTTCCGTTCCTTTTTGTTGCGGTTCGGTCAGCTTGGTCTCTCTTGAGCTGCAGACTTTGTGTGAGTTATTGCATAATTTTTCCCTGTTGGATTTGGCACTCTAAACAACTTGGAATTACCTGCGGTCTTTTGAGTTATTACAAAAACAATTGTGTAATGCAGGTTCAACTATATGTCTCCCACAAAAGCACACTGTACCTGAAACGGATAATAAAAATGTGTGTGTGCGCAGAGCTGCTTCAAGGTACAAACCAGGTCAAACCAAAGAACATGTCAAACAAAATGGCACCCACGTGCCAGCAATACCAATGAGGGGCAGAGAGAGTGAATGCAACGTATTAATGGAGCCTGATATAGGTGTGAATGATGGAGTAGCTGATCAGGACGCCTGTCGGGTTTGTAGAAACCATTATGAATAGCAGAGACCAGGGGCTGTCATAACATGATAAATCATTCAGAATTATACAGGTATATTTATGTGCTTAAAGCCTGCCTCGTCTCATGCTGCCTACACTTTCTCTGCCCGTCATTCTGGCAAAGAAGATTTTAGTATTCTAGCGAGGGTTTTTAGATAAAATATCATTTGAATGCAGTACACTGGAAGCGACTAATGATGGCAGACAACTCTTTCTCTGCCATCAAGTACAGCTTTTGTCTATCTGGCTTTCAAACCGTTCCGATTCTCGACATTTATGTAAGGCTCCCTGAATTCTCTGAGTGCTGACATTATTGAACTTAACGTGTCCTTTTTTTTTTTTTTTTTTTATCCCACAGAAAAGTAAGAACTTGTTCTGAAGGCTCTGGCTTCCAGGTAATGTCCAGTACAAACTGTACTATGTCATTCTGTTGTTGTAATAGTGCATAAAATTGCAGATTGCTACCAAAAATTAAAGGCTTGTTCGGAGGTAATGAAAACACAACGATTGTTAGGGTGCGCTTGAATACTCATTTTGCTATGGAAGGTTGTTAACTAAGTGAAATGACCTGGAGGTAGTTTAATGGCAGACATGATAACAGCTGTTTGAATTTTATAAATGTTAAGATGCTTCCTTCATATCTCCTTTTGCGTAGTCTACACTCGACCATCCTTTGTGAAAGGAAAGATTATTCCATCACACAATTCCTTCATTTAAATCGTCGCACCATTCACAAAAACAAACGGTGAACTTTTCAACTGCGCCCTCACTCTCTTGTGATTATACAGTAATAAAACATAATTATAAAGATTATATTTCATTCTGCCCCAAATCCCTCTAAATCCTGCACACTGGATCTTTAAATCTGCTCAGCATGCGATACAAATGCCAGCAGCAGGTCCATGGCTGCTCTTGTTGTGTTAAACCAGAATATAAATGTATTTATTCTCCCTCTTTCCCGCTTACTTAATTACCTCATTCTCTTTTCCACCTGCTCTGCCTTCCTTTCTCTTCTCCCAGCGCAGTGGAAAACACTCGCATCCAAGAGGCTGACCAGTCGTGTGCCATCATGCTAAAATCAATGCCATCTCTCTCTCTCGGACATGAAGAGGGGGGAACATCTCATCTCTTCGTCATCATTGTCTGTCCATCCGCTCTTGGCTCAGCTGGGCGATGAGCCTGGGCCGTCTGTTCGTCTGTTGTCCACCGGATGTTGCATGTCCATGGAGAGGATGCTCCTTCTTCCCTCTCCTCTTACAGTACCTGATATATTTCCAGTATTCTCAGAAAAGGAGGCACTGCTGGACTTGTGAGGACACTGACAGACTGGCGAGATGAAAAATGTCAAATCCGGTGCTCCGGTCCTTTCCATCGTTACTGCTGGATTGGAGCCCCCTCTCTCACTTCCAGCTGAAACAAATGATGTCAGAGAGAAGAAAAAAAAAAAAAAAGAAAAAAACACATAGAAAAAAATATATAAAATGACAACTTAAACTGATAAATCTAACCAGTGTCATCGCTTTACATGATCTGAGGTCACAGATACTTTGTCACGCTATGGGAAGTGTGTTGTGCAGAATGAATATACAATATATATACATATATATATTATGATTATTATGATTATGATTATTTATTGTGCATTTATTTTGCTTTGAGTTATTTTATCTCACTACAATAACTAGCGCATATGGATTTCATTGCACTTGTAAAGTCACATTCAAAAATTACAAAAATGCTGTCTCCTGTCTTATGTAGAACATAATTCTTTGTTATTCTCTCCTGCATTTATTTTTATACC
Source organism: Pagrus major (assembly GCF_040436345.1). Taxonomy (NCBI): domain Eukaryota; kingdom Metazoa; phylum Chordata; class Actinopteri; order Spariformes; family Sparidae; genus Pagrus; species Pagrus major. The sequence continues at coordinate 22,438,889 of NC_133229.1, read as the reverse complement.
ATATTTAAAGACACTTTTACTTACTTGTATTATTAAAGTTGGCCCTCTATCTGTTACTATGGCCTGGGATGGTATTTTTTTTTTAGCTTTCCAAACACACAATGTGCCACTTAGCATGCCGCAGCATTCCTTCTGCAGGGTTATAACGATCCAAGAGCAGTGCTCCAACAATGCATTTCTGCTTTCTACCACTAGATGGTGTTAAATTATTTCCTACAGCAGGGATCTTCCAGCTCCTCCCTGAACACAGATCAGCAAAATGCACCACATTGCTCTGCAGACAAATGAAGTTTTGTCATGCAAAAGTGTCATCAGTCGCTGGTCTGCTGGGGGGGTTATTGTTCCGACTGTACCCGTCTGAGGTTAGCAGGGTCTGTTGATGTTTCAACTCTTTGATGGCAGAAGCGACAGGCAGTGTTTTTAATCTCTCTGCCCGGTGGTCAGCTTAGCAAGAGCCACAAAACAGACAAACATTATTGTCTCAGTTGCATCGAGGAATGTGAAATCAAAGCGTCCTGTTAGCGTGTCTGGATACAGTGCAAACAATGATTTATGGATGGGAGATTATGAGGGGTAATGTGATGTGGTCAGAGTACCAATGAGAAAGAGGGTAATTTAGGGTTCTTGTAAGAGATCTTTGTCCTTTGTAGTCCACGGTGCCAAAATGTCATTCATTTCCTAAAATTTTAAATGCAAATGGTCACAGGAGGAGAGGGAGAACAAAAACAAGACAAAGGAAAAGCTCTTATTTTGATAGGTTTAATATATCATGGGTGAGAGTGCAATCAAAAAAAAAGAGAGAAAAGAAATCAAAGAGAAATATCAATAGGCAGAGAGAGACAGGCTCAAAAAATGAAAGGAGTGAAGCTTGGTTTGATTCACACAATGACCAGGGCCAATAGGATAAACCCTCCCAGTCTTGAGGAGGAAAGGGGGTGGTGGGAATTCAAACTAAGGCAGGCTTTACAGTGAGTCAAACACTCTCAGAGACAGACTACAGACAGTCTCTGCAGCACTAACATACAGGCTTACTGTGACCTGGAGCTTCTCTCTTAAACCTAAGAACAGAAAGACTTTAAAAAGAAAAACACTTAGACTGAGAGAGAAACTAAGAAAGACATACAACTCGTTCAGGTGGGATGGAAAACTGACCGTGTCCGAGAATCTTCAGCTGTGAGGAAGAAAAGAGGAGCAAGGACAAGCCTGAGGATACTACAGATTATGTTGCCATGGAAACCAAAACCTGGAAGCGGACGAAAGGACCACTGAAGGTGGACGACCTCCCTTGACTGCATCCTCGACACATTACTGTCCCTCTGCGCACTGTGGTGAGAGGTACATGAACCAGACTTTATGCTTCACTGCCGTAACACCTATTTAACACTTTTAAATAGTTGTACTCCATCAGGCTGTTCTAAAAATGTCATCTACCACAGCAGATAGTATGCCTTAATTCTTAATTAATGCAAGTTTTTAAATTAAGAGAGTTTTTGATGGAAGATAATACACGTGGGCATACGAATGACCCCACTTCATTGGCTGTAATTTCATTGTAAATAACAGGATGTCAGAACACAAATGGTCTGAGTTTGAGATTCTTTGCTGCGTATGTGAGGAAACAGTGATTATAAATGTGAAAGTACCTCATGTACCGATTGGATTTACCAAGAAAAAGTGTAGATAAGTAAATGCTGGCTCGACAAATCCCACGTGAACGCTCTGAATAAGTGGGCAGTGAGAGACCGAGATAGTGAGACTGAGAGTGACTCAGTGAGCCTCTGAGTGACTAAGCGCAGAACCATGTAATCCGACCAGCGGTAGTTGTACTGCTATTTGGTATTATCTGCAAGCAGTGAGGGTTTGATTCCCACTGGGGCCACCCATAGTAAAAATATACACCTCCAAGGTACTGTAAGGTGTTCTGGATAAAAGTGGCGACTAAATTACTATCATTAGTGGCTGCAGGTTTCAGGGAATTAGTGTTGTGAGAGGGAGAATTAGTGCGTGATGATGGCAGGTTGTAGTGTGCGTCTGAGTGAGATTAAGAGTCAGTTTCGCCAGAGAAAATGAAAAATGGTGTTAATGTGCATAATTAACCTGTATTCCATGTGTACAAAATACTCTGTTCTTATCCTCTCCGTTCATGTGTACATGTGTAAATCCTTGTCTGTTCACTTTCGTGTCATTAATGTATTTGTGTGTAGTCATGTGTGGACTGGCGTGGTGTGGGAACATGTGTGTGTGTGCTCCCACAGTATGCGTGCAGTGAATGGTGGGGAGTTCGCCTTCTGATCCTTCTTACAGCTCCGGTGACTGCACCACCTTGTACAGGCCGCTCTGATGTCAAAGAGGATTTAGCACACAGACACATTACAGTTTCTTTAGCAACAGAAAATACTTCATCGTAAGCCTCTAAAGATAGTAAAACTGGTGTTTGATGGAAGCCTTAACAACATACTTAACACGTGAAGTTTACACATGAACAGGCACTAAGAAAACACGGACTAAAGAGGATTAAACGGGCCGAGGAATGCTGCGTTTTGGCTCGCTTGCGGCGAATATTACTGTTAAAATGGACATTTTCATAAAAGAAACCAACATAATGTTTGCCTCACTTGTACGCTACATATGGTAGAAATGGAAATTCAGTCATTATCTACTCACCCTCATGCGGATGGAAAGCCTGGTGAAGTTTCCTAGTCCACAAAACATTTCTGGAACAGAACAGTGTTGCAAAGTTGTCATGAACAACTGAAGTAGATTGGGACTTCTTTTAAAACGATGGAAAACAACTGGAAAGAAAAAACATCAAATGGTTTCATACAGCTCATCCAGCTCTCTCCTGAAGATCCCAAATTGATGTGAAAAGACATTATTTACACCCTGAACGCGCGGTGGAGCTATTGCTAATGCTTTTAGTTTATCAGCTAGAGTGAAGAGTTCATCAAATCCATCCATCTACATTAGTTGCTTGAAAATGACTGAATTTTCATTTTTGGTTGGACTTATCCTTTAAAAGAACTATTTTTAAACCCCCTTAACGTGCAGAGGCCTGCTGGTGCCCCAGCCAAACTCATGCTCCGCAGCCAAGCATTGTTGAAAAACCCACAGAACTTTATTTCAAACTTAAGTGCAGATCCTTAAGTTTCCAAAGACACCAAATAAATCTCAAATAATACCCAAGACATCATGTCATTTCTTTTTTTGATGCAAAAGTAAAGACAAAAGAAAAAAAGAAAAGAAAAAAACTCACTCGAAGAAGAATATTGCTCCAATAAAGATCTTGAGTAACCTGGTACAGAATATAAACGCAAAATTGTCAGACAGGGTGACAAAAGGTCATTTTAGCTACTCAGAAAGGGAAAACTGTATGTTAAGGGATTAAGCAAACAAATTCCACACTGTAAGTGCAACTGGAAGGTGGTGTTAATCACTGCAGCTAAGTAGTGCCATCCTGATGTGAAATGAGAAACGCTGTACTATCATAGCATCTCTAATTGCCCCTCATCCTCCACTAAAGCACTTAATGCAGCTGAGGCGAAGGACTTGCCTCACATTCTTGCCACTACTTAGCTTGGAAAGCATTATATACGGGCTGCTAGTCATTATCAAGATGGATTGTGGTGACAAATGGCTGCCCGAACTGCCTAAAGCAGCCTCCTGGCAATGTTGGCATTAGACACATTTACACAGAAAAGCCCCCGAAAGGACCTGCCCCCCACCCCCCCACCTCCTCCTGCCTCCTGCCCCCCAACCCCAACTGTTAATGAGCCAACAGCCCGGCGTAGTTTGGGAAAATAGAATCCGCAAATGCAGATAATGACATGGTTCCTCTTTGTGTAATTGGCTCCGAGTGAAAACATTTCATTTACCTCTCTTTCCCTCTCTCTTTATATCCTGTGTATGTGTCTGTGTCTGTGTGTGTGTGTGTGTGTGTGTGTGTGTGTGTGTGTGTGTGTGTGTGTGTGTGTGTGTGTGGTCACGTATGGGTGTGTGTGCGTGTGTGAGTGAGGTTTGAGCTGCACGGTGAATTAAATGCAGTTCTACTGTAATTAACTGCACTTACCAGTCTGTGTGTGAGACTTTCTGACGCACCAATAATTGAGGCATCAGGTTTTGTTTGTTTTAACCTGCCTTTGAAGACACGCTGGGAAGATGTTTCACATGGTTTAGCAGACGTACATCTGTGTGTACAAATTTGGAAAGTCTTGGAAGGATTCCTGCCGGTTTCATCCAATTATTAAACAACTTAATATCTGAAATATCAAAATATTTAGCAGCTCCACTGGATTTTCATGCCTTATTATGTTTTTCATTTCACTTTGAGGAAAAAAAAGGGACCCATTGTTATCCAGACAGAAAACATTACCATGGTATTATCATGCCATTCTGAAAAACAAAACATAACAAGTTTCCCACTGATGATAATAGTTGTTTTCAAAAACGGCTTGTGTCTAGCTCAGCAGTCTCTCTGGTATTTGTAATTTCATTAGAGGTCTGAATTTTGGAACCAAGGTCTGCCACAGTTCAGTGAAGCGTATCCCCCAAGTATTTGCGGTTCTTGTAAAACATAAAGCTGTGTTTGTGGACAATATTAGTGTTTAGCAGACAGAGAGGTCCGGTTCAGTTCTGTCTCAGCATTAACACACAAAACCACAGTCTCCTTCCGTCTCCGGGACTCTGGGTTGATTAGCGTCGAGGAGAGACAGACAGATAGAGTGACAGAGAGGTACAGATGGGGAAAAAGAGGCAAAAAGCTTGTGGAGGAGGGTATACACTGTGCATGAAGCCCAAGTGGTGTTGGTTTTGGTTCCCAGTAGGTCATCCGTCCTTTTTCCTTGTCTCTCCAAACCCCAACCGCTAACCACCCATCCGTGCACCTCAGCGCTCCCCCAAAGCCCCTGAATCTCTACCCCAAAACCGCAATTTGTCCTGCGGCAGAGATTGATGAGGATAGCTCAACAGGGCCGACACTATCATACATAGGCGAGTTTCGGAGTGGAGAGGGAGCGCGGCTGCTGACTGTATGGGCCATCTGTCATGTCCTATGTACACAGTCGGTCAGGTCATCCCTCATAAGTCCCAGAGGCTTCGCAGACTGTAGATCAACGCAGTCACAGCATGCCTCTTTGAGTGTAGAACAAGAGGCTGCACACAGAAGCAGAGCCTCTGACCAGGGGTTCATGCATTTGAATACACAGTCAGCATGATTGAGACAGAGCAGCTGAAGACAAATGAGACATGGAAGGTAGATCAGTGGAAGATGGAGAGAGGTCATGTCTCCCTGATGCAGTAGGTGGTGGAAGGACCCAGCAGGAGTGTTTGGTTTAGTTATTCTAACCTTATGATGGGCGTGTGTGTGTGTGTGTGTGTGCGAAAATGTGTGCATACAGACGAAGCATATATCTGAGAAGTTTCAACCCTGATGAAGTTATTTGAAGAGTTATGCTCGGCCAAATAGATAAATGTGTCTTCTGGACATCCGCAGGTGAAAAATACCAAATATCAAACATAGAAGTGTGGAGCGTTGGAATCTGATTTTTTGGCGGAGAGTATAACAAAAATCAGAAATGCTTCCTCCCTCTACAGGTTTGATCTTTTTGATGAAGAAAACAAAAATCAAAAACAGATTCAAGAGATCAGATTTGCACAAAAAAGCATCTTTCATGTCCAACTCCAACAGGTCTCTTCATCTGGGACAGAAAATCCCCCTTAAGGATTCATACAACATCTCTTCTAGATGGACAAACAGCTGCTGTGTAGCTTATGGCAAGTGCTGCTGTGACGATGATATACAGACTCGGACATGGCTGCCATGACCTCGGGGTCAAGGGCAGAAAAAAGGAGGCAAAAAACCAGAGTGGATTATGATAAAGTAATTTGTTCCATGTCAGAGTGAGTTGCAGGTCCAGGAAAGGAAGAAAGGGAACATACAAATTTGCACAGCAAAGAAGAGTCTTTGAATAGGAGCGGCCAATGGCCTTGAGGCAGTTTGGTTCTCTGTCAGAATTTCTGACTTGATGTCATGCAATGCTTGTCAAGAGCAACATCTGCTGAAAAGATGCTTGAGTGATGGTCAAAAATGTGCTGGCGCAAATTCTGACAGCATGCACACGGGCGGATACTCCATCCTGAATAGCGGAGGAGTTATGTCTCTAGCTCTCTCTGGTGCTGGCATGATAAAGTAGACACTATGGTTATTATGGACACTGTGGGTCATTCTCAGTTCAGTTTGCTCCATAGTATATCACCAAAGAGTAGAAGAGCGGACTCCCAAAGGGCGCTGTCGAGTTCCCCAACTCTTCCCCTAATAACATGCAGATGGGCCTCCTTAATGCCTGTTTACATATCTGCGGCATAGTTCATGACTAAAGTAAGCAAAGCCCTAATTATTTTACCCGGCGACGGGACCAATAAAATCAACTTCCCCTTCTCGTTATGGGTGTTTAAGTGTATCCTTTGATGGCAGGGCTTTGTTTATTTTTGGAAGAGTTGCGTAGCCGAGAGGAAAGCAAATAGAAGTAATGACACAGAGATGCTGACAAATGGGGGCCCTGGTGATGGATTCATTTCCTCGATCATGCCTGGGAGGCTCGACTGCAAAGGTGGTTCAACATGAACGTACATTTAAACAATTGCAGACATGATTGGCAATATTAATATCATGTTATCAGATGTAAGACTGTCATGCGTCATCACAGACTTCCCGACATAGTGCTTCACCAGCTTCAGTGTTTGACGACTGTGTTCATGTGACAACTCTGTGTATACATTTAATGCATTATAACGTCTATCTCTCTTTTTCCAGAATGCTGTGGAGAATAACTATCCCAGTCATACTGGCTGGGGTGCTCTGCATCACCGCAGAGACCAAAAAGCCCCGACCCCAGGGATCCATCCCGTCCCCACACAAGACCAAAGGGAACCTGTCCTCAGAGCGTCACCACCGGTTACTGCAGCAGAAACCAGAGGTGCTCTCCTCCAGCCGGGAGGCCTTGGTGGTCACAGAGCGCCGCTACCTCCGCAGAGACTGGTGCAAGACGCAACCTCTCCGTCAGACAATCAGCGAGGAGGGCTGCCGCAGCCGCACTGTGGTCAATCGCTTTTGCTACGGCCAGTGTAACTCCTTCTACATCCCACGCCATATGGGCCCCAGCTCGGGTCAGGGCCAGAATCGAGGCCAAGCCTCAGGCTCTGGAAGGAAAAGTCACAACAAGGTCCAGGAGCCGTTCCAGTCCTGCTCCTTCTGCAAGCCACACCGTATCACACAGCTCACAGTGCAGCTGGACTGCCCAGACCTGCAGCCCCCTTTCAGGCACCGTAAGGTGCAGAGGGTCAAACAGTGTCGCTGTATGTCTGTGGAGGTGGGCAGCCACGGGAAACTGTGAAGAAGACTTAGAAATTACATCATATGAATATTGTCAGAGGTAGAATTTGTCAAGGACTGACTCCAAGTTGAACTACTCTGCCTCGTGTTGTAAAAATAATGGCTTGTCCAATAAACTGACATGAAACATGGAACTGGTATTATTAAACAAAGGCTCAGCATCAATTTAATGAGAGACTGGCAGCCATGTTGACAAGCTGTTGAAAGAACAATTTAAGAAGCTGCAAGAGACACTCATGATGAAGCAGCCAATTATCAACATTAAACAAGATTTTCCTCCCTGTTATTTCAAAAAGTTCTTATCTACCTGGCTGTTTGTACTGTTGCTAATGGCTTCTTTTGTGATAAAGGAGTTAAGAAAGTGCCTCAGAGTGTGAGAACCACAAATATTAGAGACAACTGTAGAAATGGTGTGACACCTTTAACAAAGGTTCTGTAATATGACATGTTTTTCAGTTGGATCTACAGCAATTACACAGTTTGCTAGCAATGTTTTTACCTGGTGAAGATGTTGACAGTGTTCTATAAGTATTACATTGGTTGTCTTTTCCTTAATGTCGATGTTGATGTCAGGGGAAAGGTTTCAAGAAACATGAAATACCACAGCTACGACCAGTGACACCCGCCTGCTCGGACACAAGCCCGGCTGTATTCTGTACATCTGCCACAAATATACTAGCCAGTAGGAAAAAAACATACTGCAGCATGTGTAATGGAGGTGCAATGCAATATATACAGTATAAGTATTTTATGTATGTATGTGAAAAGTATATTAAATCTATTTCATATAAAACAACAGTGGTGTTTACAGTGTAGTGCTGTCTGACTTCATATCATGGTTGAACAAATAAACAGAAAACCATCAACAACAGCAGAACTTTTATTAAAAATTTACGTCATTTCTTTTATTCAATAAATATATTTTTTCATGGTCAAGGGTATTCAATATTGCACATGAACGTCACATCACATGATCCTATTGCTCCATTAACCTATGGGAGTTCACACACTCATGTAAAGTAGGAAAACTAACTGCATAGAATTCTGCTTAAAGGGAAACTCCACCAATTTAACACATTCAAGTGTATTTCGAAGTCTTGGGGAGTATTACTGCATATGTGCAAAGTAGCATAAACCTTTCATGGCTCCACAGGAAGCTGCATTTAATCTGATAAAATGCCTAAAGTGATGTCACCACAAGTTGCATTGTGGGTAATTTAGGCGCCAGGTATAGATAAGCAGTCTACATAATGGATGGTTTAAAAACAAATGATCAAAATCTGATGAACCAGAGATATCACCTTTTTAATTCAACACATTCTTCTTTTTTTTTTTCAAAACCTGGTGCCTACATTACCCATGATGCAACCAGCCACTGTGAGTGACATCACTGGAGGCAATTTATCAGATTACATGCAGCTTTCTCCGGAGCCACAAATACTTTACACTACTTTTTTCACACAATAGTATTCTCCAAGACCTATAAACACACTTTAATGTATAAAATTGGTGGAGTTACCCTTTAAAACATAAAGCAAATTGACAATATGGTTGAATTAAACAATAGCAGGTTCATATTAGATCACACCACTTGGGTATGCATGATTTTTTCAATGAAGAAAACACAAGAAGAAGTTCTGTATGTAAAACACATGTATAATTGTGACTAGCCTCTGAGACACTCTCAATGAAACTAATAAGAAAAGTAAATGTGTCACGTTTCAGCCCATGTAAAATGTCATTTTCTTCTTTACATGTAACATTTAATTACACATGATATGTCTCAGAAATGCGCTCTGTTCTACAGCACTCACTTGACCTCTCCACTGTGCAATAAGGCACTTTTCTGTTCTGGTATAGAAACATTATAAAAGTCTGTGCTTTTCAACTGTTAAGGAAGATATAAAGACAAAGTGTTCATGCCTTCCTGGTAAACTAAACTTGGGTAAAAACACAAATAGGCTACATATGGCTTTTAAATACTGACAAGTTTTGGATATACTGAAGTGTTGCTACACATTTCAGACTCTGGTGGGCATTTCCTGGCAAATGTATCAACTGCATTCAATCACCTCAGCTTATGGCCGTCTTATAGTAGCAATATTTCACTCAATTATGCAAGTGCTATCAAAGGGTGGCTCAGAATGTAATTTTTCATCCCACTTTTAAACAATATAAAATCCACTTTGAACCAACTCACAATAAACAACAGGTCTAAATCAATTGAAAACAAACACTGGAAGCAAATAAATGTTGTAAAAATGACTGATGAGTCATTGTCAGATTGTCCAAACAGTGGTTGTGCAACGGGCTTGGCGATGATAATTTTCCATTCTCTGCTTCAGATCTTCTGACCCAGCTTTGCTTTCTGTGGAATAAAAAAATGGGTCTGAGTTATTTACAGCTGGCAGCACTGGCATTCATCTCGGTATGTTACTGCAGGAGCCAGGAGTGTTGTTGCTTCAACACCCTGCAAAGTGTTGGTGAGAAACAGAGCCCGAACACATAAAAGCACAGATAAGACCATGAAGTGTAAAGACGTACTATTCCAGTGGCATGTTTGGGTTTCACATTGTAGGAAGCCTTCTCCCTGGCGGCCTGTTTGAAGCACTCTTCAGCCATTTTGACCCTGAAAAAAAAGGCAGGTAATAAAAATCATTCACACTGTTGAAATTCACTATTTCACCATAAAAAAGAAAGACACAGAAGAAGAAATCCCAGCTTGGAACATCCAGTCCATGGTCATGTGGTATTTGGACACAATGATCTCGGTTTGTCAAAGGGCCAGTCCTCCTGGTTTGAAATGACTCAGTCTGGTTTACTACTGCATGGAGAGAGCCAGCAGTGTCACTACTCATTTGTGCTGTGAAGGTCCAGTGTGTAGGACAGAAGTGGGAAGTAACCAACGAATACTTTGTTACTTGAGTCGATTTTTCAGGTATCTGTACTTTACCTGGGTATTTCTTTTTCTGACAACTCTGTCTGCTTTGACTGCCTACATTCTAACACAAACATCCATACTTTCTACTCCTTGCATTTTTAAGAAAGGCTTGTTACTTTAGTTTAATGCATTTGAGGGGAGATATCGATCATTTTTATTTTTGCGTCATTTCACGCCACCTTCCCAACATCACAAGACTGATTTCAACCCATCACTGCATATCACACTGAAGACTGAGTAAGACGAGATGACGTAACAGACGTGACAAGATGGAAACGGACAGAGAGGGAGACTCGAATGGGGAGAAAATGTGTGTAGTGATAAAAGCTCAGGTTCAGTTAGCTTTGCACATGTCGGTAGAAATGTCCTTCAGAGGGATACTCTTTACTTTTAGTCTGTTTTTACACAAGTATCTGTAAGTAAAGGATGTGTGGTCTTTTGCCACCTCTGGCTCTGGCAAAGGATTCAGTGATGTGATGATGATGATATCCCACCTCTGCCCATAGAGCCCCTACATCCTACACATTGGAGCTTTAAAAAGATGAACGATTGGCATGTTTTCATAGAGTGAGTTGAACATTGTATACCAACAGGCACAGGTTGCCTCTCCTCAGTACATTGGTTCTGTGTGTGCCAGTGCTGAATGTTTGCATGTCCATACAGGTGAGTATCTGTGGCCTACCTGAGTCTGAAAGGACACCAGCAGAGAGAGAACTGGGGTGTTTGCCGATGGCAAAGGGCAAAGAGGTAATGCTTTCAAATTTATTTTCATTCTTTCCTACTGAACAAGCAAAGCTTGTGACATTTAGCTTCTCTTGCAAATACATATCACAATTCAATCTTCATTTGGCATAATGGACCAATTTGCTTTTTGTTGACATACTCAACAGTATCTTTATATTCATCAAACCACTGGAAGCTAACTGGATGCTGCATGTGTTCTTTTCATTACTGGGGTGAGGACGAAGATTTGGGTCATTTAACCTCTTTTCCCTTCATGAATTTGAATGAATCTGATAGGATCTTCAGTGAACACGAGATGTACTGCAAGTTATTAATGGTTCGGGAACTTGCACTTGGGGAGAATTCTTACCGAGGAACATTGGTGTATCAGTAATGACATTTTAAAGGTCAGATAGTGGCGTACTCTTCCCAAAGACACAAAAATGAATAAAAAAAGACCCTGATATCTCAGCAGGATTTGATTTCAGGACAATGGGTTCAAGTGTCCTGTCAGCAGAAGGCCTCTGTATCAAGTATAATACGATATTCTCACCGTTCCTGTAACATCAGCTTATTCTGCTTCTTCCACTGCTCTTTGAAATCGGTGGAAAACTCGTGCCAAATGGAGAAGAAAGTGTTGGGAGAGACTTCTTTCTCGCCCGCCTTGGGTTTAACCGAGAAGGACACGCTCAACTCCAAGAAGCTGAGGACAGAGAACAAAAACATTACTTTACCCAAGACCAAACTATTACACCATGAGATTAGAGAAACCCACACCGACTGTTGTGAAACCTGGCCGTGCTGAGCAAATATGCAAAATATGAAAGTTAATCTTGAAATAATATGCTTTTTCACAGATTTAATGGCAGAGTAACGTGAAAAACACAAACCAATGATGACTGTGCAGTTCAGCGAACGGATTTACCGCCAGTGAAGCAGCGTAGTGGTATTTTGACCCCGACGGATTAACTTCCAGGGATAAATAAAACTCTTATACACCTCATATGCAGTGTTTAGCTTTGTCACTCCTCTCTCTAATGTGTATAAGCCTCTATGGAAGCTGTACGTAAGAGAGGGGAAGGAAAAGAAGATGTCCGACACGTAGAAAAAATTAGCAAAAGGAAAGGGCGCATGTGGCAGCGGATGACACGTTAAAGTGTTAAATGTGGTGGCCGTTCACAGTGGATCAATACAGTGGACAGGTTGGGGTCTCTTTGTTTGGAGTGTGCTATAGGAACACATTCCTAGCCAGCAGTAACAGAAGCCTGGAGCCAAGGCTGTCTACTCTCGCTCCGCTTAGATAAACAACGCAGACACCGCACAGGGGGCCTCCCGTCTGCTGAAGGCCTGGCATGATGGCCTGCACCTTCCATGTAACTGAAGCAACCAGGAGTCCTAAATATTGACAAAGCAGTGAGATTGTATTTCTTCACCACAGTGAGAGTGTAGCACTTCAAACTGTATTGGATTGCATATTTCCTGTGATGCCTTTACTTTCAAATTCACAACTTTTGATCGCAGTTTTGACGCCTGAGAAAGGAGCAAAAAAGTGAAAAAAAAGTGTTTATTTTACAGGCGAAGAGGCTCTCGGAAAATGTGTAAAGATCTCTTACATCTTCTGAGTGTCTGCCAGCTGCTTCTCTTGTGTTTCCAGTTCGGTTTTGGCTGTAAAAGAAAGCATAAATAAATACGGGATTAGATCGGGGTTAAGAGAAATACAGGATTTCCTGTTACATCCAAAAATACATTCTTTTTGTACCTACAATGCAATTTAGCAGGATTGCACATGTCACCATTACTTAAAATCAACAGTCTTCTCCAAGGTCAGTGCCGTACCACCAGGTTATTAAGTGTTGGATTCTCCGCTGTTGCACAACTGACAAATGAGCGCTGCAGATGGCGGGACAAGTGCCTCATTGTGCAGAGTTACTTCAGATGGAGACGGATGGCTTTGTGTGTGCGCGAGAGAGGTGTGAGAGAGTGATAGAGACACAGGGAAGGTAAGAAGAAAACTGCACTGTAAATAACTGTGGGCTGTTTCATCCGCTGCCTTATATATATGAGTTACGGTAAAGTGGCAACAGGCTGCAGAAAAATGACACTACCACGTATAGACTGGTTCCCTATAAGCCTCGCTTTCACTACGCTAGTCTGTCTGCACACAAGGCTGGATTTTTCACATGAAGATGAAGGTCAATACGCTTCTGCCATTGTGCAACAGGAAGAGGCATTGTTTTCCCCAGGTCGCTCTCCTCATGTAACGGTGATACAACTTGAATGACTGTTTGTACTCGACACTGTGAAATAAGAAGAAGGAGAGGAGATGGAGGAGACAAAGAAGGCAAAGAGGACAGTGATAGAAACTGAGGCATAACAAGAGTGAAAGGAAGGTTATTCACTCGTTGGAGAGCGCTGATGTTGTTTCAAGTCGGTTCCCCAGTTGATATGCGTTTTCTCTTGCCTCTAGGACTTTCAAAGGATGGTTCAAACACCTTTCTACTAGATCACTAAGTAACAAAACCTGCCTACTTTTTGCTACAACCAGGTGTTTTGCTCTCCCTTTTAATAGAACTGAGATCGAGGTTATTAGGCCAAATTGGGATTCTTACGGTTGTTTTTTGCTTTGGACAGCAGCAAGGCTGCAAGCAGTAGCCGTGTTCGTCAACAATAATTGAAATGCTGGTATGTGACAACCGGGCAATGAGACTCAGAAATCAACTATCTTTCTCAAGAGTGGCCTTCCCTACCTCTAACTGAACTTTACATAGCAACTTCATTAACTTTAAGATATTAAGTGGAATCAAAAGCTGTTCTGTCACACTGACAAAAATTACAAACACATTTGATTTCCTTTTACATTTCCTCAGTTTAAAGAGTCAGTTAATCATTTTGTACAAAACAAAACAAAACAAAACACTTTCTTCCTCAACTGGTAGAAAAAAAGTGTTAAAGTGGGAGTTGGAAATTGATTAAAAATGCAATGTAATGTAACCCTGCTGTGATCTAAGCTGTTTGTTCTTACAATAATGAAACCATTGCCATGATGAAGCAATTGTTTTAACTCTCAAACAATGCATGCTGGGTTGTCCGTTAATACACTTATTATTTCTTTAGAAACGTATTTTAATGAGTTGATTGAACTCTCATCATCAGTCAGAAGACTTACACCTGTTTATAGGTCTGCAGTTCTGCAAAAAATAGAAATTTAAGTTAACTTAAAATTAACTTGAAATACTCAAAAAGTCTGTATATAAGTCAAGTTAATAAAAACAGATTAGTAGTTCCTGGATGACTTTTTACAGTGTGAGAGTTTGACACCATGGTACACATTAGGAAATATTTCCAGCGCCGGCCACAACATTTATCTCAGCGGGCCATCAAGATCATTTCGACTGTGTTATAAATGATGATATAAGAGAACAGCAGTGAAATGTGACAGCCTCACTCAGGAAAATGCCGCAGGTTACTACTTATCAAATTTCACATCCATTTTCAAATATAACAGAGCAGCAGTAGAGTCAATCCAGCTGTTTTTTTTCTGTCTGTATCTTCACTGTGCTGCTGTGTGACAAAAGGTTAGACGTTAAATTCTCCCTCAGACAGCTTCTCTGTCCACTCAAGGCCAATTATCTGTAAGCTGCTGCTGCTTTTAACTGTCAGAAGTGACCCGAACTCTCCTCGTGGCTTTCCAAGACAGACATGACAGTAGATGGGACAGAGAGTCTTTCCTGGCACAATTCTGTGTCCTGCTCTCATCCCGGGAATATCTGGTTGCTAACATGTAATTGAAGCCAGAGCCACATCTAAAAATCTCAGACAAACCCATTGAGACCAGCTTTACCATTCCGCTGTGTTAAATCCCTCTGCAGGCCGCAATCGTGTCTCTCCCTGCTGAAGGCTCATCTATGAATGATGACAAATTGATAAAAATGTGAATGGGGCTTGCTAGAAGCATCTTTAATCTTTAACCACTGACATGGACGATTCTGCTATCGGTGCTATGTTAAATCTGTTTTTAGAAATATATCAATTCTGACATTGCCCTGAAGCTCAACCATTCAGTGTAATAATTGAAAAGCACAGTTCACCCAAAAAAACAAAAATACATAGAAGTGCTATTTATCCGTCTAGATTGTTTTGATACGAATTGCCAAGTTTTTGAGATTTCAGCCACAATGCACACGAACACACCGGAAGAACGATTTCCCAACTTGAGAAATGGGACCATCCAGGGGAGCGCGTGAATGCAGCATGTGTCACCAGAAAATTGTAGTGCAACACAAGCACAAGCTGCGGTCATGGAGAAGCTCTGATTACCTCTATATCGCTTCGTTAGGGGACACACATTTGTTGCCTCCACCTCCACCTGCGCCTAAGAGTGCACGTATAAGTATGTTCACTGAGGATGCACGTTTGCACCAGCTGGGCCAGAAGCTGTCGTTTGCCATCGTGGACTTGCATGGGCCGTGCTTCTGGCCTAACGTTAGCTACCTTAGTTAGCTGTGGATCTGTGGGTTGTCTTGAGTAACCTGTTGAGTGTTTCAAATGTATTCTTCTGGTGAACACAACAAGCCGAGTGTCATGTAGCAGGCTACTCTCCCTGCGGCCGATATCTCCAAACCTTGGCAACTCACACCAAAACAATCAAGATAGATATAGAGCACAGCTAAGAGGAAAATTATGCATTTTGAATTTTTGTGTGAACTGCCCCTTAAATTGCCTTCTTATGTGCTGACTTTAATGTGGAAATATGAGGACAATTTTGAGTTTTTGGAGCCCGATAATTAAACTAATAAAACTGGTAATTACAACCAAATAAAAGGAGAAAACTTGTCGGTCCTGTCATTGCATCATGTGGTTCAACATGGTGACGATCAACATGTTGATTTTCCCTTCGATTTTTACATAACTTGCTATACATGAGCATGAACAGCAGAGTTGTAGCTGCGAGGGAGAGTTTGACATCAGTGTTACTAATCTTCATGTCCATCAGAAACAGATTATCACATGGCCAGTGCTCTCTCGCTAGTCACAGTGACTCCATCAAAGGTCTGCATGCATGAGAATTTGTGAAGCGAGCGGGGAAAATCGAGCTAGACCAAACAGCCAAGCTCCAACAAGTCCGCTCCCACTGTTATTCTGTGGTTAGTTTCATGGTCAGAAAATAAACAAAAGCGGTTTAAACTGTGGAGCCAGAAACAGTTTAACCCCAGGCTTTTTAGAAATTACAGAAATAACAAAAATAAGACATTTGGCTGTTGTTCTTTTTTTTTTTTTTCACCGCCGCAGTGGAGGAACCCCAAGAATCTCGTCTGGAGCCTTCTGAGTCACATGTCCATGTTACGGTGCTTACATTCTGCTCTCAGAGGAAAAACCTCGTCATTTGCATCAAAGAGAGAGCTCCCATATTTCTCTCAAACACAGAGAGAGAAAGGAAAGGAGAGGGGGAGAGGTGGAAATGGGAGAGATGCTTTCATCTGCAGACTTCCTTTAAAATGGACAGTGAGCATTACCACGGAAGAACATATGCTATATATTAAACTCTCATCTGAATACAAAAGCAGTTGGAAGAGAGGCCTGTGAGCCGGGTCCTTCAGAAAGATTGGTCACAGTCAACTGAATGTAGCAAGGGTCAAAGCCGACGCTACGAAAAGAATGACATTTGGCTTGTTATTTTAAAAGCAGGCATAACAAACTGAGTCCTACACCTTTGAAGTGGACCACAATATCCCAATATTATTCTACCGTAGTTGTCCAATTATGGAGAAGAAAGCACGGCGGGATGACATCTGGTGACGGACAAACACGACTACGTTTTCAGGGGATTTTGCCGTAACAATATCTGGAAGGAAAATGTAGCAGTAGCTGTTGGCCTACTTCATAACTGAAGTTTTTTCTGTCTTCAGTTTGCTCTTATGGTGTCAAGGGGAGATTCCCAATGTCAGACTGTCGGTCTACCACTTTAGTCCAGACAGAAATCCTGATTACTTTACCGTGATTTTTCATCGAGCATCTCCAGCAGGTTCAAATTTTCACCTCTCCAATGAAATATCTCAACATTAACTTCAATTTGCACAAGACTTTTCATTGAAACGTGGCCTTTTTGTGGTTTTTGGTGGAATATCTCAACAACTTTTGTCAGTGTTGTAAAAAGTACCCAAAAGTCATACTGAAGTTATCATGTTAAAATATTACTTTGGTAAAAGTGTCTGAAACTAAATGTACTTAAAGGGGCAATATGTAAGAATTTTAGTTGAAAACATAAAAAAAAAAAAAAACACTCAAATTATCAACAGAATGCAAATAAATTAAAGTTCTGACATAATGATGTATATCTACTGATGTTAATCTGGGACTAGCTCCTGTGCTAGTGATGTACACACTAACACTCCCCTTGTCCCGAGCTCCCAGTCCGAATCTCTAGCTGCACGGCTAACTGAGCTAACAAGCAAACGGCAGCTACAGTTCCTTAAGTATCAAAGGTAATTTTCTGACAGTAAATGTACTTACACCTGCAACAAATAACATCCCCATCAGCTGTTCCTTGTGTTTAGAGCTACTTAGCAAATGTTAGCATGCCTAACACGCTAAAGTAAGATGGTGAACTTCGTAAACATTATATCTGCTAAACATCAGCATGTTAGCTTTGTCACTGTGAATGTGTTAGCATGCTTACATTAGCATTCAGCTCAAAGCACTGCTGTGTAGCCTGACAAGAGCCGCAAGCATGGCTGTAGACTCTCAGTCTTGTTGAAAGAAGATGGAAGAGGAGGGGATCATCATACACAATCAATTCATCATCATTGTTTTAACAGCCCTCTTAGTAAACACCTCACTGTGGAGGTTTATTTGATTTCCTAATAGGAGTGATGGAGTGATAGAAAGAGAGAAGAGGTCACGGAGGCAGAGGGGTGCTTCTAATCTCGCTGTCTGTTCCTCTGACAGAAAAAAGAGCGAGCCTTGTTATTAGAGCGAGACAGCAGACAGAGTGGAAAAATAAAGGAAGACGGGAACCGAGGAGGAGGGATGAATATATGACAAAAACAAATTATGACGTCAAAAACAAGGGATCAGGTGCCGAACATGTCAGTTTTAGGCCTGCCTCTGAGGCATCCACTTTTGTTCTCCACGGTCAATTTAATGGGCTGCGTGACAGGTTCACCTTCCACCATCCTGAATCTTCATGCGAGCCAGAGCAAGACAAACTTTTATGAAGTAGTGATCCAAGATAAAAGACCGTAGTCATAATCTGTCAAAGCAGATAGGCATACTTATAACAATAGCTGTGAGTTATTCAACACACCCTGGAATAAACAGGCGTCCCTATGGAAACGACACGGAGTGAACCCTCGTGTGTGTACTGTATATCAACCAGAAAACTGCGTGGAACAGGTTTGGAAATGTGTCTGCAGACGTAGAAATCATTCTGATTGATGAGCTGCTTCACATACTCTCACACCACAGATGCATTTTCATCTTAGATATGCCAAGGCTGCACCGGCGCAGAGTACTCCTTGAACCAGGAGGGATAAATTATGTGCCCACTTTGTTTTAACGCTTTGTCTGATGGTAACACATGAGCAAACCATATGTTTGAACAGCCTGAGCATCACCTGTCTCATAATATTTAAAGATATAATATGTAACATTTCTGCATTAAAATGTCTAAAAAATGACTAGACCTTTGTTATATCATTTAGTTAAATGATCCTAAATGTATCCAACAATGATCCAACCCAGAGAAATACATGATTTTATTCAAGGTATCGGTGCTTATAACTGCTGAAAGAGAAGCAAACATGGCGTCATTAGGTAAAATCATGTTGTTAGTTGTTTGAAGTGTAATTCCACCAATTTTAAACACTGAAGTGTAATTACAGGTCTTGAGGAGTTCCACCCTTATATATGGAAGAAAAGTAGTATGAAGTCCTATGTGGCTGCAGAGGGTGCTGCATGTAATCCGACAAATTGCCTGCAGTGAAGTTGCATTGTGGGTAATGTAGGCACCAGGATTTTGAAAAGCAAGAATAATGCACAGAATAAAAACAGTGATATCTTTAGTTCTGCTGTTTTGATTTAGTATCCATAATGACTTCAACAATGTGTGGACTGCTCTTCAAGACCCTGTGACTTCATTACCCACAATGCAACTTAGTCACTGATTGACATCACTGGAGGCAATTTATGAGATTACATGCAGCTCCCTTGAGAGTCCCAAAAGATTAACTTAATGTATACTACTTTTTTTTTTTACATATGCAGTAGTACTCCACAAGAGTTGTAAACACACTTCAATGTGTAAAATTGGCGAAGTAACCCTTTAACAATGAAGACAACAATGTCCATGATCCCACGCTGCTTACTCCTTTTGTTTGTTTTGATTGAGAGACCCCCAGCGGCAGAAATTACATACTATAGACTTAAAGAATAAAGCTGGGGATGTTCTATATTGTTCCTCTTGTCAACAATTGTCATGAAAAGACCCAGAATAAACATGCATTAGTCTGATTATCAATATTTTCTCTATCCCGTCTGAGATGCTCAGCCTCAAGCTCATTTTGTTCCTACTGATTACATTCAAAATTATTTTCTCTACAAACTGGAAACTTTAGCTTGTAGCAAACATTATTCAAACATGAGTAAATAGTGGAAGTCACTGATTCTCAGCAGTGGATTTAGTGAAATTACGAGTATTTATATTAAACACTATAATTATAATACACCACGCTGCCCATGTTCAGAGTGATGAAGGAATACGTCAGCGAGCGAGACAGAGTGGCTCACTGATGTGTTTTCAACAGTTTTTGGACAACAATGGAAGCCAGTGGAACATAAAAAAAACAGAAGCTACAACAGGCTTTAGCCACACAGACAATACTTGTTAGTGGGATCAGTTGATGGTTTCGGTCTTTTCATGGGCTTTGTTGACAGAATATCTCCAGACTTATGCTTCGACGTGACTGGTGAAAGTCTTGTCAATCATCAGTCACAATTGATTTGGAAAACAGTCTCACCTTGGCTAAGAAATGCATCCATCTTGTCCTTAAAGGGTTGCAGGTTCTCTTCAGAGGACATCTTGCAAACTTTCTCCGTCTCAGCTGAGCATGCTGAAACAACAACAGATGATCATGATGAGAAGGGAAACAGTCTTTTTTTCCCCCCATCTTAACCAGCATTTGAGCTGCAATTACAAACTCTACAGTGCACTTCACCCTGGTTGAGCTCGCTGAATCTCTGCTGAATTTCTGCTGAATAAGTGTCAGCAAATACATAATGACCCATAATGACTAATAAGGCACCCCCAGGAGCCTGGAGGGCCTGTGCTGTGATCCCGAGAGAACCTTATCGTCACGCTCCATCGGCAACCATAACGGATACACAAACTCAGCTCAAGAATTGAGAGGTGCAGAGGCCACGAGACGCTTCAGGGAACAGGGAGGTCGGGACTGGGCAAGTGGTAATTCATAGACCATATGGTGCCTCAACCAAAAAGGTACACAGCATGCTCCTTCCACTGTGTTTCTTGCTGATGTCCTTCGGGCCAGCCAAGGCCATTTCGGCGCCGCCTACCTATCGGAACCCCCCTCTGGGAACTGTCATCGAAGCCCGTGTCTGTTAGAGCACTCAGCTGGCTCTGCGAGGTAATGAAGAGGTCTGCAGGTATAGCATGTGATGATGTATTTATGTACGGCCAAGCATGTGCCACCGCCACTGGGGTCAAAACAGACGCGGGTCCATTTCCCCCGCGAGCAACTCCATCTTTATGAATTGCAAATAATGAACAGCCTAAAGAATCATTACAGCAGAGGAAAAACAATATTTGGCAACACGGATCAGACACCTGATTGGTTTAGCAGCAAAGATACATAAAACATGATAGAGAACAGACCAGGTTTGGGGAATTGTCGATCGAGCTGCAGAGCGAACAAACTCACATGTACATACTCACACACGTGTGTGTGCGCACGTATGTTTGCACAAAAATACACAGTCGGTTTTTTTAACCACCTGTAGGCACTTGAGTCCTTGGAAAGTGTTCTGAGTGGTGAGTGACTTGAGACAGAGTCATGAAAGGGAGTATTTCCCGACTGCCTTGTTCATTAGGACTCTTTGCACTCAACAAATCAGTTTGGCATGTCAGGCATAATCCAATTTCCACAGTGTTTTGCTGAGGTCTTGATATGCAATAACAGACCACATTCATTCTTGCATTCTAGTTTTTCTTTTTTTATACATTTACTTTTATTTAATGTCTGTGTTTGCGATATATTAAAAAATGCAACATATGAAGTCTCTATGTTTTATTTCTTGGTTACAGTTTACAACAAGGTACACAAAAATGTGAGTTGTTACAGAGGAATGAATCAGGAAGGACTTGATACTTAATGAATTGGTAATGAGTAATTCCTGAATAACTTTGATTCAAGTACAATATAGTAGATAATGATGAGTTACTGCATTATTGAATCATCAGGTAATGATTAGTTCATAATGTCTGTGAATCAACATACTAACCACTTTCTTCATGAGTCGTTCCTGATTAACTATCAATCACGCGCTGATTGGCATGAACCTGTGATGACATTAATTATTAATTACTGAATCATTAGTTACTCTTTTTGTACCTTTAAGTAAAGTGAAACATCAAACTGAGTAGTTACACAATAGACTCCTTCAATACTTATTACTTAATCATTAGTTACTTTATCCTGTGATAACACATATAGTTCTTTGATAACATTTTTAAGTAATTAGTATATAATGACTCCAGTAATCATCATCATCTACTATATAGTCCTTGAATCTCAGTTTTTTAGGAATTACTCATTAACGATTAATTAACTATCAAGTTGTTCCTGATTCATTCTTTACTCGTGCCTCCTACAAAAACAGGAGTGTACGTTATTGTGAATTGTTACCATTTCTGCCCTAAAATCGATAGTTAGCGGTGACAAATATTTGTTTAAACCTTATAATGATACGTTCATTACATAAAAGCTGCTTTGTAGAAATTGTAATGTCATGAAAAGATATGTAATAGATTACCCACGTGCACTGACTGATGAATGAACAGCCATTAACCAAATCAGCCCATGCATAAATCATATTTAGTGACACAACATGCACAGAGACATGCAGGAACAGAGGAAGAAGAGGAAGAAATTCTCTTCAGTACAGTCTCGCCGTTGTGTGTCTTGCAGGGGATTCAGAGTCTCTTCCACTTCAGTGAATAGCTGATGAACCTTTGATAGTGCACACAGGTAGTGGAAGTTCCCTGACCTTGCCCCCTCTATATTTTGATCTATTTCATGAGGACAGTAAAGGCACAGCAGGTCCAACAGGAGTCTACATCTGACAAGTCACATCTGCTTCTGGTTAGCTCGTCTGTATGACAAACAGATGCTATCTCTCTGTTGACCCGCCTCTGCGATTCCACACATGACCATAGCTGGTCAGGTTTGGAAAAAATTTTTTTTTCCGTGGTGCTAAGAGATATGTGCATGGATTACCACATAATTTATTGCTTCATAAATTTCCAGGTGATAGTATTTTAAACATGATATGACACCTGCCATAATCTGTTGGATATGGCATGGCCAAGTTTACTACCAGGTAAGCTTGTTGTAAATATGCAGTTTGAAGGTTTTGGAGTGTATAAGATGACGACCATACCGTTGAGGTCTTTCCTCAGCTTGCGCAGATCTCTTTGAAAATCGTCGAACTTCATCTGGGAGGCCTGGAAAAGGTCCTGGGGCTCAGGCAGAGGGTAGACACACGTCTCTCTGCCAGCATCCTGGTAAAGCACAACACGCATACGCACACCAATGTCAAAGTCAATCTTCCTCAAACAGGGAGAGGGCCTCTCTAGTATATACTGTACACACCAGGCAAGATTGGAATAAATGTCTTTAGAGACCTACATGCACTTATCAGCAGTCCAAACATCTCAGAGAAGATATGGCTGAAACTACAGCGGATAATGACCATTAAGCTCGGTGCACAAACTGCAATTCTCTCCATCAGAGTTACTACAAGGCCATTATGAGCACTACAGCCATGTCATGCAGGTTGATTTTGGCAAGCAGCACTCTACTGAGTTCATCTCATCTGGAGAACCTAATTATTTACACTAGCGCTCCTTTGGATGCTGTGCCAACGAACAGACTGCAGGTTTGAATGAACCCAGACCAAAGCGGAGCAAGAGATGAAGAGTGAAAGACAGAGAGAGAATTAGAAGAGGGAGCCAGAGGAGGAGAGAGATTTGTTTCTGCTGTAAATGAGGAAAGAGAAAATAAATAATTTGATAAAGGATAAGCCATGGTATCCTCTGGCAAGAGAGGAGATGAAAAGAGAGCTCTGGAAGGATTTCTAAGCAAATCAGACTAAAACAGAAAAGTGATTCAAATAAACAGGAACCAAAACATACCTCATCAAAGTGCCTTAGATAGTAAGCAACAATGTAGGACAAAAGACTCTGGGAGTTATCCTGAAAGAAAGAAAGAAAATGAAAAGATCCAAATAAATAAACCAAATTCCTTTTATTTATTAATTTAATCATTTTGGAGCAGGACGTTTTAATTTGTGCAAGGCAAACAAGAACAGAGACAGCGGTCATAGAAGCTGGGGATAAATCACGACATTGGAAGAGCCATGCAAAAAAACACAACTGTGCTGGGCTGGCTGTCATAACTCAGAGTTGGTGGAAAGTTTGATGTTCTTTATGGATACCTTACTCGGTCTACCACCACAAAAACACAAACCACTGTGTCCTTATATGGCTGTGCCAAGGGCACACTGAGCCCGTTGTGATATTGAATAAGAACAGCAAACAGAGTGGCCTCTCCTCTAAATCTGCACAGCTACGGTCCTCATGTTTGGCAGCAGTGAAGGTCCCTTTCAACTCCTGGACTCTACAATAGATGGGACAACTGTAAAACTAAATCAACACTGAGAGTCACCATTTTCCCACATCCCTTATTTTCCAGCACAATGTGAATTACAGAACAAAACTGTTTCCGTGGCTGCACATAAATTACATAAACTTGTCTCCTTTGCTTATTTTACACAAATTTATACGTATACTTCCAGTCTCCGGTTTGCTTGTGAATAACACCTAATTGAGCTCTTGCAGAGTGAGTGATGTTTGCTTTTATTCCAGTAACACACAGACTCACACTGCTCTTAACGTCCTTCAGTTTTGGCAGAATGTCCAAGGTGAAGCCGTCGGCCTGCCCTCGAGACCGATTACCTCCGTTCATGTAGTTGCCAAAAGCCAGCACCAGGCCGAGCACCTGCAATACACACTCGGCACTCTGCAGAGACTGGTGCACACACACACACAAATGAGATGGAGACGTGAAGGTTAAACTGAGTGACAGAAAAGAAAATTAAAAGAGAAGAAGAAGGCCGGTGACTCACCTTGCACACCCTCTGAAGGATTTCTACTTTGCGGAGGATTGAGGTGATGCATTCATGGAAAGTCGACTGAAACAGGATGCAGAACACTCGTTCAGAGAAGTTGGGGATTTGGGATAACTGGAAAAGAAACCTGACGAAGGCACAAAATCAGTCACCATGACACATCTGTTGAACGACACAGCTCTCATGTACTGAATTCAGTTCAGAAGGTAGCAGCAGGTTTGGCGCTTACTGCTCAGGCTTGTCTAGCGGCTTGGCATCCTCCTTGTCTTTGGATGATTTGATGTGCTTCTTAATGCCGTCCATCTCATCAGCTTGAGCTCGCTGTCGGATTAAAATGCAGATTAAGTTAAGCTGGAAATCTGTTGTATGTGGGCAATACTATACAAATACAACAAAGGCACAAGAGTACAGGATACCATGATGTGTAAATATATGTATGAATAATGTCATAAATAACAAAGTCTCACAGTTTACAAAGGATTTTTTTAAACTCAAAATCAAAACATAAACCTAAAATGTAGGACAAGCTGACCAAAGTACAATATGTGCATAGTTTGGCATCAAGGGCTCAATGTGATCAGTTCCTGATGTTTCCCTGATCAAACACATTGGTATTAAACCAGAGTCCTGCTTCTCTGGGCTGCTTGCAAGCGAACATACAAGGCGGTCGCTTGATTCACGTGTGTGTTTTGTATATTTTTGTACGTAATGAAGGTATAATATATGTGTCCACTACATAACATTGTCACGTTTGGCAAACCACAATGTAAGAAAATGTAGAAAAGGGACAAGAAAATCAATGTACTTCCAGTGACATACAACCATGAAAGAATTTGGATTTGTCAACGTAAATGGACGGGACAGTGACAAGAAAAAGTGCCTTAAAGGTCATTTTGACTTTTACAAAAAGTTTGTCGGGTCCAAAATGAGTGTTTTGTTTATCTCTGCGTAAGAATTCTGACGGTTGGATCCAACTGCTACCAAGGTTTGCCAGCCAATAGGATAACGGCATTGGTATCATGTGGTATCTGTGTTTCGTCAGTGATCGAGAGTCTTGGTAGTTGCCAGTTTATTGAAAAAAAACATGAAATGATTTCTACCTACAGTATGCGCCCCGCATTAAATGTATGCCAGACCTCAAACAAAAAAAAACAAAAAACAGAGAAAGCTTCTGGACAGGATGTCGGATCAGCCAATCGGCTTTCTTGACTTGCAGGTGTGCACTTGAGATTTGGGAGGTGAGGACAATGGCTCCTCTGCGATGGTTAACCACCAACACCTTTCTCTGTGTAGGTCTACAATGACATTAACATCGCCCAAGAACAATTCTAGCCTTATGGTATTTTTATAAGCTGGGTGTACTGGTCCGGATGTTACTTTTACCATTAGGACCTCTGAGTTGCACGTGTCATGCAAAGCAGATCAATGGAAGTGACTAATTACTTTTTGGAATTTAGGTTGTAGATACTATAAACCTTAGTTTTCTGTAACACTTCCCAAATGGACCTTGAGGTGATGTTGTTTTGTCAGTTGCTGCTTTCAAGTTCAAGAATGAACTTTCAAGAATCTCTACTTTCAAGCCAACATGAATGAGAATTCCTTAAAGTGCTCAGAAAAACTGGAAAATTTGAACACGGCAGACTCCATCTGCCGATGAAGATCAAAAGCTCCGGAGCAGCTAAGAAACTGAACTTGAGGTGGGTTTGTTTAGTCAGTTTAGTTCTCAATTTCGGCCTGTAGACAAACTGTTGCTCAAGCATAGAGGAATTCTAAAATTGTGACAATTTTGACTTAAACTCAACAGCGTGCCAGTTTATACAGCTTACGTTTCATAAATCTTAAAGAGTTGCCTTCAGCAGACTACATTCCTGGCTATTATCCTGCTGTCAGGCTCTGGACCACAGTTTTATACAAGGTGGTATAAAGAAAAAACAGGCCAGAAATGCCCGTTCGTTTCACAAGAGACAAAGACAATAGATGTTAATGTGTCTGACGGAGTTAGGCAAAACAATAAAACCATCCCCAGCAAGGGAATGTAAACTCTCTCTCGGAGCCCGTAGAACCCCTAAAGAGTCTCAGCCGTCTGCTCTCTCCCTCTGTTTCTCTCCATCTTTTTCTCTGGGGTTTGGCCTCGGCATGGATCCTTAGAAAACATCAAACACCAGCATCAAACGCACTGAGAGCCCGATTAGTATTCTACACACCGCTGCCTTCTGTCGACGAGGGCAAGCTCTCCTTCGCCTTCTCTCGAGATGTTTTCAAGTGTAAATATATTTAATACAAAGCAGATCCTTTTCAAAGGGCAGCAGCGGAGCCCAGCAGTGTTTGGTGTAATTGGGGACAAGTAGGCATTAGCGTGTGATCTTTGAATTGCTAGGGCATGTTGCAGAGGTTGTTAGCATGAGAAATACAGTCCCATGTGGAATATCAAATGCAAAGGAAAGTAGGATGATATTTGTGATGCCAGAATTCTAGCGGTAGCCAAGTGGTATTCATTAGCCAGGTTTTCTCATACGCGGACTAAACAGAGCCAGGCAGGGCTTAATCACTATTTATGTCACTCAATTTTCAAATGGAACAACATTTATGAGATTATTTGTACATACGAGCTGCCAAAGAATAGTGTCCAAATGACAAATTGCGCCGTGTAATAAACATGTCAGGAATATTTAGACATCACAGGGCCTCGCCGTGAAAAAAAAAATCAACAGTTCGAGGTGATTATTTGTAGTGTAGAAGTTCGTAGGAGGGACTGTGGCTCTGACTGACCTCCGTGACATTTAGCTACTGTCAGCTGAAAGGAGCCTGAAGTTCAAACAATCAGTCTGGGCCCAGATTATGGCTTGTGATATTGGAGGGGAGGGAGCAGCGTCCCACTATCACTGTGACCCCTTTAATGGCGGTGGCTTATTGTTCAAAGAACAGGAGTGGCTATAATCCGCAGCTCATAGACTGAGCGGCTCTGTCCCTGCCTTGAGTGTGTGCGTTTCCGTCCGCGTGCATATGTGCACATTCGTGTGGGTCAACATGTTTGTTTGCGAGCAAAGAGAGAGTGAGCGAGAGCAGTGTGTGATCTCGCTCCTAGCACAGTGAGTGAGGGTGTAACCATTAGAAGCCCCTCGCATTCCTCAAGACAGGCTGACTGTGCTGCCAACTGTGGTTTAGGGGGCTGGAGACCCACAGACAGGATGGAGTCTCGCAATACAAAAGAGAAACAATTTGGCTCCTCGACTCAATAACATAGCCTCAGGCCATAAGGGGGAGAAGGAGATGGAGGGAGAGAGGGAGAGGGCTTGAAGTCTCGGGGTGAGTGGAGAGGTTAGAGGACTTTTGATCCTCAGTTATGACACATTGGTTCATAACTACAGCTTGTCTCAAGCCTCAGTCTCATTCCCATGATCAACATTATTAATATGCCTCTGGCAGCCAAAGGTCCAGGCCTCTCCTGTGTAGTCGTGCCAAAAAGCAATTCACAGGAATTTCACAGCATCTTAAAACTGTATTACAGCTGAAATGTGGAAAACATGCCCGTTTTCATGTTCCATTATTTACTGACCTGACTGGGTCCTGAACCTCTGCTATCAGTAAAGGTTGATGAATATTTATTTACTGTACACAAGGCACCCTTCATCGCCAAAATGGAGACGTATTGGAAAGTAGTGATGACAGCTCTGTAATTCTTTGTATGCTAATATTATACAATATAAATGTGGTCATTTCACTTGGCAAGGCTCCCTCTTTCTCTCTTTTCTGAAACCGCACTTTCAAGAGGAGCTATGTGACACAAACGCTGGAGTCTCTCAGCGATCATTTGCTTTGCACAGGGGCATGACAAAAGTACAGTCAATCAGATCCAGTGTGAAGAAAACATGTTTACTATGTCAAAGCGTCCCGTCGAGGCCTGCAGACAGACCTACACAAGGCTGACTGTGTCGCCGAACAGCACACATACCAGTACGGTTTGTGGCTCGCCTGTTTGTTTTGGTATCTAATGCACACTTCCTTTAGTTCACCCTTCAACATGGAAAAAGGACTCCACATAGAGAGACATGTTCACAGTGATGTGACATCTCTGATTGCTTTATGTAACAGACTGACCAGATCAATTAAAAAGTGGATTTTTTCCCACCTACACTGTAGAAATAAAGCGTCGGCTTCTGACAATCCTCGTAAGGTATCTTTTGATGGATAGCAATTGGTGTTTTGTGGTTTACCCTCAGAGAAGCGCCAAGTAAAACAACGCTAACAGCTGATGAATGATTTTATTTTGCCATTTTGTTGATAACTGAGCTTGTTGATCCTTCTTAGGTTACATTCTATAATAAAATGATTGCCTGTTATTCATATATGGCATGAAATGAGTAACCATAAATCATTCCATTTGTCACAAGCAAGCCGTTCCAAAATAATACTTTTACTGCAAACCACAGAGGAAAGGACGAAAAAAAAAAAAAAAAAGACTGTGAGGTTTTCCCAGAGCGAACCCTGCAGTCGAGATCAGCTCGAGCTGTCAGTGGCGTTGCTTTGTATAATTATTCTCGGTTTGTTGCTCAACACTGTGTATTTATGTGATTCTGCATTGGCAGGAAATGTATTCCAGTTTGGGATATTGTCTTTTCACTGGTCTATTGACTTTACTGCAACCGCTGTCCACATGAGCCTTGATAACCGTCCCTTCAAAGTTAAAAATTGGCAAAGTTAAAAAATGTTTGTTAATGTTGTAATCGCAAAGACATTTACAAGCTCCATTTCCAAGTAGCGCTACAGCATTGTTATACTCACATTTTCATAAAGGGCGTGCAGAGTCTCCAGATCAACGACGGCGTTGTCCATATTTAGGACAGCTGGGGGGCGGAAAGCGAGGACGACATGGTTAGTGTGAGTGTTAACACCAGAGCATGTCATGACATTTTCTCATTAACAAGTCAGAAATCAAATCAGCACAAACAGGCTTCCACTTTCACAATCTCCAGACTTGTAACCTTTCTCTGTGGTTAAAACAATGATCAACTTTGGCAGAAGACCTTTTCACCTTTCTCTTTTCAGCTGGACCTTAATGTGGCGTGAAACAAGGGCAAAATTATCCCTGCACAGCCCTCATAAGGCGTCATGAGCCGTATGCTGTGAGTTACCTAGATATCAGCTCTCATCACGATAGCACAGAAGGGGCCACAAACTAAAACATAAATACGGAGGTCTTAGAAATCTGTCAAAGGTACAAAGATCTGTGTTTGAACTCCTGTGTTTGAATTCCTGGTGTCGCCTTTTTGTCTCGGCGCGAGGACCTGGCGCCCGCGAGCATTAATCCTTTGAAAGTAAATGTTTAAAGACAAACAGAGCCCGGGGGTCTGCGGTGTTGAGGCTGAGGTGTTGCTCTGTATGCACAATTGCCCAGTGAAGCACTCGACACCTATATATGCATTTCACCATGATGTGGGTGTCCAAATTACTCACATTGTTTTGATCTGCTGATTTGCTGGTGAGGTGCAGGGGGAAAAGGCAAGTGTCAGAAGGGATAAAGGGACTGGGAGTCACTTTGCATCACATCTTATGATTGGTCATTGAATAGGATTGGACTTCTTACAAGCTTTTCACCAACACAAACTTAAAGAATAAGTTCACCTACAAATGAAAAGTCTCTCATTATCTACCCACCTTCATACCGATGGAAAGTCAGGTGAATTTTTATGGTCCACAAAACATTTCTGGAGCTTTGCAGCAAAACGGCGTCTTAGCATTCTCTTAAACAACTGAAGTATATGGGGACTTGTTTTAAAACATAATAAAAGCAACTGAAAGAAAACATAAAATGGCTCCATACAGCTCGGTCGGCGTATCCCGAGAGGCCCAGATCCTGAATTAATATTAAAAGAAGTTATTTCTACCCTTTTTAAAGTTGATGCTGCTATGCTAAATTGTCTGAAGTGGATGCATGAGCACAACCGTTCTTATGGTTCTTAATCTTCGACAGCCACATATAGATACATTACATCAACACTATGCGACCTGCCAACAGGTTAAAATATAAAAATAGTACTAAAAATAAGTCGAGTCTTTCTTCCAAAACAAATGCAGTCGCTAGCCGAATCAAAATCTTCATGAAACACTTCCACAGAGGAAGCCAGATTCGTCTTGAAACAGTTTCTCGAAGTTGCTTTAAGAAACGAGAATAAAGAAGTTCAGAGGAAAAAATAAATGAGAGAAAGGACTTTGGAAAAAGCCTCAAGCAACTGTTGTACTGCTCCAGTCAGTTCTGGCTCATGTTTAATGCTTTGATATAGTTTTATCTCTCGTTATGTAATCCTGTAGCCTTTTTAATCCCTTCACTCTTGTGCCACAAGGGCAAATGTGCTCCAAGTTCCTCACTGTCACTCTTTAACTTCTTCACACTCTCTCCTCTCCCAGAGCCACCACAGAAACAACTTCCTCCTCTTTAACTGTCCCCTTTGTGTTTCTCACACTTTTCTCTTGTAACCATTTGGTTTTCATTACTATCTAAACCAGAGGTCTGGCTGGCTGTTATGATCGGAGACGGGTTTGTAAAAGAAATGGATGAAAACCGTATCATCGCTGTGACACAGAGCTCTCATGACCAAAAGCCAGACCCGTCAGCCTGGGTCTACCCCGACTACCACATTCAACCCCAGCGTGGCGCCGACAACCACCATCTAATACTGTGACTGGCGCTCCGAAAGCCTCACAGGAAGCAGACACCGCACGGAAGTGAATGAAACATGCAGAGTGTCGGCCAAGTCTGACAACAAACAACAACAGCTGTGAGGAAAAGAAAAATGTGTTGACTTCTCGCTGAGCAATGGAGCCGTCATAAACAGACACGATCTGAATCGATGATTCAGGAGTTGTTTTCCTTCGAGTCAGAGATATGCGAGTGATGAGGCCTCTGCTGGTCACCGTCTTCATCACGGAATCAAGAGGAAATTAACAATGATTCACAACACCGAAAGGGATGATTACAAAGTTTTGACAAATGAATCTTTTTCTTCGGTAATAAAATTGTCCCTCGATTCTTTAATCATCTTAAACCTCTGATGGCACAAGGGAACATGAGCTCAGTGAAGGAATGAGAAAACAATGGCATTGCTAATATATCGTCTTTTGGGAGCTTGTTTATGTGAGTATTTTAAGGCTATAATTACTCACGCCTGATAATCATTCAATTAAAATGCACAACTAAATAAAATAACACCCTTTTCTTGGATTTTTTTGTCGACGCAAAGCGGTAGGCATCTCAATCATCTAGTACTTCACCAGCCACTGAGATATCTTCTCTCTGATCTTACTCTCCATGATATACTGAAGTTTCCAATCAGTGCTAATTATGTACTATGGAAAAACTGTCCTAACATAGGAGATGAACGACAGTGCTGATGAGAGTGGCCCTTGCTTGCCCTCCCTCTCGGACCTGAGATGGATGAGCCAAAAACAGACATTAAGGCCAGAAACATAAAATAATTAAAATTGTGAATGTACAATATGTAACAGCCATGGTTGCTGCGGCACGCGTTTATTTTAATCTAACCTACGCAGCTACAATGCGCGTTGAGATAAAGATTTGAAGCTGTAATAAAGGCCTCACTGTAGGAGGGTTGGGGACGTGAGGAAGAGTGTTTAGACACATGGATGAGCGAAGACTGGAGAGCAATCAGAGAGTAACTAAAACAGGAAAACAGTCTGTTCCCATCAACATCTCCTGAATGACTTCACTTGAACAAAAGCCGTTTAGACAAGATGGTGACAACTCATCAGAGGAAGACAGAGAGCCGCGGAGGAACAAGATGTGGCTGTTAGATTATCTTAAATGAGAGGAGGAGAGTGACAAAGGAAAAACATTTCAGATGCTTTGTAACATTATCGCTTGTGATAAAGTTAACTACTACAGAGAGGGAGGTCTAAGCGTTTGGCAGTGACCTCATCTTGCTCACTTCTCAGCAGACTAAGAACAACGTGTATTTCATGAGCTGGGATCGCTTTGCTCCGAAAACAAACATCTCAATACAATTGCTATTTTTTGATTTCAAGGTTCAATTGGTGTTTGTACAGTATGCCTCGGACGAAAGTGTCTGCTGTTTATTGAAAGTCAGTGCTGCTCCTACACACCTCAGGATGGCTGCTTATCTGTTATTAAAAGAGGATGGGCTGTTTGCCAAAATAAAATGGGAAACAAGTTATTGAGTTTCTTTTTCTTTTTGGTGGGTTTTTGGAGTCCCATTCTCCAGTTTCATGGTTTTCATTGGTGTCACACAACTCACTCGAAGCAAGCGCATCTGTCTTGCGTTTGATATAAAATGTGACACTCTAGAAAACAAGACACAGTCTGCAGTCATGCTAGCAGCTCTGAGTGGCTGTATTAAACACCACAGTGTTTTGAGCTAACATTGTCAAACTGACAATGCAAACAGGCTGAAGTTAAGCAGGTATGATGTTAACCATCTTAGCTTAGTGTGTTAGCATGTTAACGTTTGCTAAGTAGTATTTAACATAGCTGAGGCTGATGGGAAAGTCAATTATGTAGTGGGTCATAAACCAAAGTTCTGGATATATAAAAAGTTTGGCTAAGGGTGGTGCTAGATCCAAATTTAAGGGATCACCAAAGTTATTCCAATTCATCCTGAGGGGAACATGATAGTCTGTAACAAATTTCAGGGCAATTCATCCAGCAGTTGTTGAGACATTTCAGTCAAAACCACAGATGTCAACCTCATAGTAGCGCCAGAGCAAATGTCAGGGGATCACCAAAGTCATTAGGATTCATCGTCTGGGCACCAAAGGTATCAAATCCTACCAGATTTTAGCGCAATCCGTTAACAAGTTGCTGTGGTATTCCAGTCTGGTCCAAAGTAGTGGGCAGGCTGACCAAATGGCACTGACGTCTTTAGAGCCATATTATAAAACCCACTAATGACATCTATTACATTTTATATTAAAGGAGACATATCATAACATGCTTTAATGCTCAAAAAAACAGTCCTCTAAATCAATTATCTCATACTGTCCAATGCTGCAGCACTTTATTCCCCCTCTGTCTGAAACGCTCTGTTTTAGCTCCTGTCTGTCTTTTTAAGGCCCCTCCTCCTGAATGCCCAGTCTGCTCTGATTGGTTAGCTCACACGTGCCTGTGCCAGCACC
Organism: Pagrus major; assembly: GCF_040436345.1. Classification (NCBI taxonomy): domain Eukaryota; kingdom Metazoa; phylum Chordata; class Actinopteri; order Spariformes; family Sparidae; genus Pagrus; species Pagrus major. Next base: position 22,405,269 of record NC_133229.1, on the reverse strand, counting down.
GCTAACAACGACAGAGCAGCTGTGCTAAATCATATCAAATATGTGTCAAACTAGCCTGTAGGCATTTATTATGCATGGAATTAAAGGCGGTAGCACTGATGAGGCGTTTCAGGGGCACTGTTTTCTGTGGGAGAGAGGAGTTTCTGTTGGTGCGGACTTTTTTAACTTTCAAGATATTTTACATGCACAAGAACCTATATAACACACTAACGGAAAAGAATAACCTGGAAAAGGATAAGAGGTCTCCTTTAATACAAGATTAAGCATTACAGTGGTGCTTTCAGTACCACCTGCATACAGTAGTAACAAGTAGACTGCTGTCACTAAATCTTCTCAAAGAGCTTTAAGAAGATAAAATATGTGACCACATGATAACACGTACCATTATGGATGTCCTTCATATCCAGATGAATGCTCGACATCAGTATACCGACAGCCTGCGAACGCTTGTTGTTCAAAAGCTTCACCACCTGAGAGACAAAGAGATGTGTGAGCAGCGGGGTTACACCAGGCCAGAGAGAACAGGGATGTTAATACTCCAAATACCACGACATGCACACACACATGCAGACAAGACATTTAATAATTGACTGGAAACAAAAGACAGGCACATCACTCTCCTTTGTCTGTTTACATCTGTGGGAGGAAAGCTCAAGACTATTTGCCCGCAAACATAAGGAAAATTATAATGCTGTCGAGCTGAATTATCATGATTAATTTATCCCTTCCCTCCAATTTTCCACATCCATCATCTTTCAGCCGTGCAAACAAAACCCTTCAGCCAAGAAGAGGCATATTTGGAGTATGAACACCAAATTCAAGTCCTGCAACTGATTAAACATACAGAGAATTACAATAGATTTTATGGTATTGCGCAATGCAAGGTAAGGTAAACGGCTTCAAGTTAAAAGATCAAAGTGCTCCAAAAGCAGCAAAATCAACAAATGTTAGCTGAGTAATAATAGCTTCCACTTGTCAAACAGCCAGGAGTTGAATATCAAACCAGTGTTGTTATTAGGAATGAATAACTGCATCCAAGGGGGCCGTTATGAACCACAGCTCGCCTGAGTAAGCAGAAGTGTGCGCCGGGTAGCAAAGTGGTGAACGGATAGGGCAGGAAACCTGTAGCCTACTGCGATCCAGACAGAACGCTTCCATCGAAACCAGATCAGACAGACCACAGACCTCTCAAACACACAGGAAGTTATATCACCAGGCCCCAACTGTCTCTGTTTTCCCAGCTCGACCACAGCTTCAGGGGACAGGCCGTTTCGAGATATGACGGCGAATGACTTCCACCGTGAGCCCGTGATAGCAAGAGTGTAGGGTAGCCACTTAATGGCAGTGAAAAAAACAAGTTGTTAGTCATGTTTTATCAGCTAACCGCGACTCAGGTTTACATAAAACAGAGTGAAGTAGTTTACTACCTAGCTGACCTAGATGAGATTTCACTTTACTTCTGTTTACATACATCTAAAATGAAACCTCCCTTGCAGCATATCAGTAGTATTATATCATAATAAAACACAGCTGGATCCACGAACCACTGAGATTATTTTCATGACGAACATTTTCAGGACAACAAAACAACCCTGAAAATTTCATCTAATGCAGTGTTTTCCAACACTCTTATGAGATCCATGTGTCAAAGTTTTGGGTTTTAGAGCAATCCTTTAAGTCACATCAATCATACACTGATGATTTGATCTGTTTAGCATTTCAGCGTTGGCCAGCGTGGACTTTCATCAATTCAATACAGCTCTGAATCACATGTGAGGAACAACTTGTCCCCTCAAAATGAATCAATATGGAAGTTTCTTTGTCATTTCAAGTTGGGATCGAGCAGAGTTCAACAAAAAGTATTGCTTAGATTTAACCTGCAAGCAGGGAAGGTATTCTTCTCACTTGTCCAATTGCTGCAATGTGTATTAAAAGAAACACCTCTTCTTGCCTGAGTCATATTTTAGTCAAATCTGAACACAAAGCCATGATTCATATATTTCTAGATTTGTTCCGACCCATCTTCCGGGGAGCTCATTATCTCCAATATCCATCACGAATAAAGATCCATACATCCACCTTGAAACTATGGGGCGAAAGTTTTATGTAACTATAGACCTGCCTAAGAATCATCACATTTTAAAACTAAGAAATCCATTAATAGCAGTCTGCGCGTCCATGCGTAGGCTGCAAACAGGAAATGTTAATTTGGCTTACTTTTAATGGTGCATTCTGACAAAATGTAAATACATGTATAGGCAAAAATATGAAGTTGAGCACACAGCTTCTCACCGATTCCCTGGAAACTTTATACTTCCTGTTTAAATCAACCTAAACATCATGGGAATTGTAGTTCCGAAACTTAAAAAATGATGATCCCCGAAAATAGCAGCAGTATAAGGAATGACAGATATAAGTAATAGTGGGTGTAGTTGACTTAAAAGCCTCTGGATGAGCTGATGGACAGAAAATTAATCTGCATCTACTTTGATGAAACAAAAATTATTACCTCCGCCAAGGAGGTTATGCTTTCATCCGTGTCAGTTTGTTGGCTGGTTGGTTTGTCAGCAGGATGACACAAAAACTACTGAACATTTTTTATTTACGCAAAAATTGGATGCAGGATGGGTCTCAGGCCAGAATAGACACAATTAAGTTTTGGTGTGGATCGGGATAAAGGGACTGATCCAGGTTTGATATTGATTAGGCTTGACTAAATTAAAGGGGACCGTTGGGCCTTGGCGCTCTACTGAGTGCTTTTAAGCACAAATGCCAAACCAAGTTTCAGCCTCTTAACTGTAAGGAATTTGCTGCTTTTCTTTGTCTTTTGTGATTCCAAATTAAATATTTTTGTGCTTTGGACTGTTGCTCTTACAAAAAAAAGGGCCTGTTTCTCTATTTTCTAAAAAAAACCAGACAATTAATTGCTTAGTTGAGAAAGTAATCAGCAGATCAGTGCAATTAAATAATCACTGCAGCCCTACAGTCATTCACATCTTCCCTTTACATGCTCATGAGAAATCTTCATTCATGCAGGATGGAAAAGTCTTGAAGAGCTTAGGACCCAAGCTGCATATTAGCATTTTATTTGACCAGAAGTGAAAACACACTTTGCTTCTCAAAAATCAAAGACCAGTAATACACAAATTACTGCAGGATTGACCCTGAGTGCCAAGAAACAAAAGCCAAAAATCTTCAAACTTGAATGGATGCAGATCACATAATTCAGCAGGATATTCCACAACCACACTCCACCTCCATATGAAAAGGACAGCAGCATGTACTGTAAGACAGCTCCTCTTTAAAACCTCTCCGCAGAGAGACAGCAGGGTCAGCACATGACACTTGGTGTCAGTAGTAGTATTTCATCTCATCTGATACTGATGTCAGCCGAGGCCTTTAAACTGCCTGAGTACTGACGTCAGAGCTGCTCTCTAGAGGTAGCTCTGAAGAAGATGCTTGTCCCCTCTCATCAGCGAGACAGCTGAACTCACGACACACAGGGGGATGGGACGAGCTGCTTGTAGTAGAAAGATGGAATTGATCGTCTTGGGGCCTGCAGGGGCCGACGCTCACGAGCTGGAAATGTCAGAGGTTGGGTCCAAATTGGGGTCAGTCACAGCTAGACTGTACTGAACTGTACATTTGATTGTTTTGTTATTGACTTCAATATCTCCAGCATCATTGTCGTCTTGGAGGAATCGCAGCAATATCATTGATGTCAATTTGTCTCTTGTATCTCGCAATTTAGTAACAAAACCACAACATGAGCTGATGTCGTAGCTGATGTTTTCAGAGATCCATCAATCAGAGCAACACACAAAGAAAAGTCTGCCATATGTCATCTCTTGTATCTCTGCTTGCAGGTGCGGTGAATTCCCTCCATTGTGTCTCTCTGGTGTCAAAGAAACCACCTGACAGCTCCTGGAGTGTGCTTGATGACGGCTATTTCTCAAGTGTGTTTGAAAAGGAATTCCTGTATGAAAGTGTGATTTTCTTGTGAAGGGCAAACTCACTTAGCTTATCTACGGTTTCCAATGGCTGTTGACTTTTGTGCTGTATTAGATCAAAGCTGCAAGGTGAGTTTTTTTCTTTTCTTTTCTTCTCTCCTATCCGATACATAGGGGCTTTATCTTACAGACAGGTGACAAATTCAAGGGAAATTCCTACATACAGAGTCGAGATAGGATGTTGGACCAAAACACGATATTCCCTCTTTTGGTGTTTTGATGATGGTAGCTGAGAGTGCTGTCTATCAAGTTGGTCTTAATTATGCAAACTTTCACAATGAAAATTTTGCATACATTTGTTTTTATTAACTTTCTAGCACTGTATTTCATAAACTAGTTAACAACTCTGATGCGTATTTGGCTGAGACAGACACCATTCACCCTGTTACAAGAGACTGAACCATCAATGATTCTGAAGCTGTTATTTTGAGGTAAAAAAGTTACATAGTGTTGCTTTAATTCGTCACCAGTCTGTAGCTGCTGCAGTAACCACGTTACTTCCTGGTAAATGTTAATATTACTCATAAAAGCATAAACATTAAGTAGTTCATGTACAAGTGCATGCAGCGTATTTCCTAATACAGGACTCTTAAGGCTCTTCATAGCTTCACGAGCACATAATTCTCCGAAGCACTGAGTACTGCCAAAAGTGTCACACTCGAGTGAACCCATGAACTGGTTAAAATAATAAACACATGCTGTAGAGGCGGGGGAATCATCAGATCTTAGATATACATCTTTTTAAATCAATTTCTCTGGGAAGCTCAATTTTGAGGTAGTTGCATGTGAGTATTTCCATTTTAAGCCATTTTATTCTTCTATTCCACTGCACTACAGTTTTAATTGATGCTCTGTATTTTTGCTATCCCCTTTGCTGCTGTTATAAATGTAAATTTCCCCATTGTGAGACTGAGAAAGGATTACCTTATTCTATCTTAAAATATAAATAAAAACAGAAACTATGACCAATTAGGCTGTTTACTTTTGGATTGTATCAAACAGGCATTTTGAGGGGGTTTTAATTGATTTATTAGGTTTGTATCTGAAAAAGAAAACAGTATATAACCTGTATAATAAAATTGTAAATAACTGTTTGCACCTACACACAAAAATATTGTAATTTAAAGCAGGAAATATCAAAGCTGGTGGCAAAAGAAATGCCAAAATTGGCCCAGTGGACATTAAACCATGTCAAAAGGTATTATCAACTGCTGAACCATGAAGCAAGGTTAAGTACAACACTTACTTTGACATAAGTTATGTAGTGTGGCTTCAGAAACCACACAATTAGACCTACGCTATTATTATTTGTATTTTCTTTTAATTAGGTTAAGGGTAGAGGAGCTCAACCGCTGTTGAGTCAAACTTTCATTCAACTGGAACAGTTTTTGGAGAAAGTTATACTTTCGTGTTTCAATTCATCACTTCCCGTAAAAATAAGAGGATTTCCCACCAATGAGACCAACATTTCATCTCAGCACAAACTGTCTACTGGGTCTCAATTAGAGGGGTGAGACGTTCTTCCCTGGTGCAACATTATTTGTGACTTAGACATAAATTGGGCAAACAGTCCATTAACATACAAATCTTGACTGGAGCAGTTTTTAAATTGTAGATCAAATGTTTGACTTCAAGATTGATGGAGTGACATTAAGGGCATTGGGGAGGCAAACAGTCTGACCATTAAACTAAGTCACACAGAAAGCACAATGGGAGGAACCACATCACGATATACAGCTCCCAGGCTTCTCCCTCCCTCCCTTTTTCCTTCTCTCCCCCCCCTCCTTCTCTCTCAACAGTCATCACCGTCGTGAGGTTTCCTCACCGCACGCGAGACATTGGCTCGGTGCCACTGGATGGTCACGGGGGAGTCGGGTGGGAGCCAGAGCTCACACCACATAATAACTGTCTGGCTGTAGCAGTTCCTCCTGTCACTCAGAGCGACTCCGAAAGCGGAGAAATGGAAAGGAACGGGGGCATCAGAGCAGTGAGAGTGGAGATGGGAAAAGCCCTGAAGAGTGTCATATTTGGGACGTGCACACACATATTTGCATACATAAACAAATCAGCACAGATGCAGGGCTTGGCAAAGTATTGATATTATATCATTATCGTGATTTGAGACGTACGTATTTTGCTCAATGGTATAAGTGTTGTCTTTTCCTGCATCACAGGATATACTTGTTCCCATACTGCCCTTAGTCATCCAATAGTCATCGCTACAATATCAATATTACATCTACAATATAATATATTGAGGTATTCGGTCAAAAATGTTGTGATACTTGATTTCGTCGCGTCCTAGTGCGGCCTACTGGACATTTTAGTGGCTGAGATTAGTTTTATTGCTTTGAAACACACTGCTCTCTTTGGTGCCTCTTCTTAATAGCTTCACCTCAAGCAGCATTTTCACCTGCAGGTATCAGTAGTGGCTCGATGGTGCGTTCATGTACTGTCTGAATTATCGGAAAGACTCAAATTGGAGCAACAACTCTGAAAGTCTGAGAATATTTTGGTACATGAGTTGCCGAGTTGAAGACATATGACGCTGAAACATGGTGGATGAAAGTAATTGGGTGAAGAAACTTTCACCACAGTCATGTATTGTATAGTCTTTGTATTGTTTCCTTTGAACTTCCTCATCACTCAAATACTGGAAACAGCCGTCAACGTGTTGTTTAAAAGCGAAAAAAATGCAAAACAACTTATTTTTGCCATCCATGTTACTCCCACATTCTGACATGATGCACATGAACACACCAAAGTCGGGAGAACTGTTTCCCAGCTCGGGAAATGGGACCATACCAGATACACATGAATGCAGCACAAGTAAATAAGTGGCTGGCACTGTAACCCTGAGGTTAAGAAGGAAGTTTGCAGTTAGGATAGCAGCAATGGAAGCAATGTTCATCCAAACACTGTTTTTTGTTGCATTCATGTTAAGTTTATTCTTATTTGTGGGGCCATGTTCGTATAAAGTTTATAATGTTTGAAAATAAGCAGTTTAGTTATGCTAGCCTCAGTGGCTATCTACAAATATTGAGCAAGCTAGCTGTATGGCTTCACGGTAATATTAGAGGCCTGACCTTATATTGTTCCAAAGAAAGATGCAGCACAGATGAAGAGTGTGTGCATGACGCAGGTAATATTTTGTTGATGAATAAGCTGCACATTTCATGGCATGTATTGTTGTATGTTATCGTTACCGGTTTAGTTATGTTGTTACTGACTTATTTTATGCTGTAACCCTGATGTTTAGCAGGCTAGGTCGTAAATAGAAGACAGGCAGGACAGAAGCAAAGGAAGCTGATGTTCATCCAAAAAATCGAGTATTTGTTGCATTTGAAGCACAATAAAATCTGGCACCTGAAAAGAGGTGGTTCCTTTGAGGAGATTTCAAACTATATATATATTATAATATATAATATAGTGCATATATAGCCATAAAGTATTGCGATAATCATTTTAAGGCCATATCGCTAAAGCCCTGAGATGTAGTATGTTGGATGTACACTGACAAACTGAAAAGAAGAACATTCACAATGAGGAACATGCTGTACCTGCTTGGCCTTGGACTTGCTGATCGTGTCTGAAATGGGCTTTTTCTTCTCCTTTACAGCACTCTTGGAGAATAGTTCGACAAATTCTTCAAAGTCCACACTTGGTTCCTCGATTTTCTCCCACACCAGTGAGTCAGTGGGTCTAAAGATAGGAAGAAAGAGTAATCATTTACATTGCCAGTAGGCAGGCTTTAATCTGCCATGCACTGTTTGAAAAAAAGTACCCCTTAGTCCACGTTTACCGTATAATTCATGCCGTAGCCGCACCACAAAAGCCATTTCTAGATTGTCTTCTGCTGTTTTATGAGTACTCATTTGTCATCTTTCGCAGACTAAAATGTTATACACTTGTCAAATCCGTCAGCCGAGAAATTACATTTAGAATTCATTATCAAGTTCCTAGCTTGCATGTAAATCAAGTAGTCTATTTCTAGACGTGTATTTGATTGGAATTTTCCAGGCCTTATTAAGGAAAGAAACCTGGTTCAAGTCAATTCACTGCTGACCACAATGCCTGGACTGCATCACTTTCATTTTCCACAAGGTTAGCATCTTTATTGCCGTCACAGCACTCGGTTGATCTTAATCTTAAGTGGACAAGCTTCCTCTCAATTCTCTACTGTTCAGAGAATACCTTCGTGCAAATGATCCATATCTATCTTCACTTTATGCAGCGTATCCTTACTTTTTAGCATGCAGCTGGATGCGTGTCCAGTAGAGGGGCTTCATTGGCTTGGGGGGCTCTATCACAGCCTTGGCAGGGGCAGCTTCCTGGACCATCATGGAGGGCATGGGGCCTGGTGGTGGTGGAGGCCCAAAGCCCGGGGCTGGGGGTGGAGGAGGGGGGCCCATTCCAGGCGGAGGGGGTGGTGGAGGAGGGCCCATGCCTGGCGGTGGAGGAGGTGGGGGCGGAGGACCAAAGCCAGGCGGGGGAGGAGGGGGTGGTGGTCCAAAACCTGGTGGTGGAGGAGGAGGAGGAGGTGGTGGTGGGGGACAAGGTCCAAGTCCGGGTAAGGGCGGGGGAGGTGGTGGTGGCGGAGGAGCAACGCCTCCTGGTAAAGGTGGTGGTGGTGGTGGTGGAGGAGGTGGGGGTCCAGAGATTGGAGGTGGAGGTGGAGGAGGGGGTGGAGGAGCTGAGCTGCTCTGTTGCTTCTGCTGGCACGTGCAGCAGACAAAGCTCTCTGTAGATTTGGGGATGGAGGATGAAACGGGGGACGACACGCTGACTGATCCTCTGTTGAAAGGCACGTCAAACTTAAAGCCCTCCTCCACAGGAGATGTCTGGATGGACACCTCCTGGCTCATCTTCCCCACTTTTCCTCCTCTCATCTGTGAGGCCTTGTCGTGGACAGCGCCCAGAGCTCCCATATTATCCCTGCTGCCCTTCGCCAAGGAGGCCTGCTGGCCCTGCAACACAGCAATCTTAATCCGCAGGTCATCGATGGTCCTCTCCAGCTGAGGGATGAGACAGCTTTCATCCTCCGAGGACGACTGACCTGACTTCAACCTGCTGGATTCTGTCTGTCGGCGAACAGAACAAACAAATAGAAAAAAGATTTCACTCAACATGCAACCGCATCAGGGTTCACACACTGGAAGCTGTAGAAAACAAAACCCATGAATTTGTGCTTTTGAAGAAAAAGTCTTGAAGCTCGTACTCAATATTAAAAAGAAGAAAATATGCTGTTACATCTCGGAAACACTTTCATTGCTTTATAAACAGCAAAACACCCACAACTGAGGGAGTTTGGTGACAGAGTTGTGAGTTAAAGAAGGGTCAGAAAAGTCCATTATGTCTAGACTCCATCAGACCTCTGGCTCCAGACTGGTTAGAGCAGGGATGAGGGGATACCGAGAGATTTGACCCCAGAGACAGTGAGTCTCGTTGGGCCTCACATGGGGAGGGTCTGTGTCTGCTAGTACACATTCCCCAGTTGTGGTCACATCGTTGAATCTTAAGGAGAATGTTCAGTCAGTATGGCCTTTCTAATTTATTAACTCTTCTGGGAATCGGGGAGGTTCACTGTAATAATCCAACAAGTCTGTCAAGACAAGCCTGACCTCTGGTGGACAAAGAAGGGTTTACAGTTGAGGCATTTAGCTGATGCAGTTTGTCCAGAGCAAATAATGAGTGATGAGGCTGAGGTTTACTTTATTCCACAACACTTTGACAGGCCACACAGGTCATGTTGTATCAGATAACATCCTTCAATGGCTAGTTGTGCACACAATCGATTGTATTTCGATATATGCATATATGAATGTCCCTCATTTTTTGCTCTTCATCCAAAGTCTATCACATATTTTATATTTTTCAGTCATTTCATACATCTGTATATTTAGCATTACACTTGTAAATAAACAAAACACTATTAAATACTCATTTTAAAGCAACTAAATGCAACTTTCTTAAGAAAGATAGCTGACTATTTAGTTTCTCATCATATTCTGACGTCACATACTGATGCTTTGGGTTGGCATCCGACCCGAGTTGCCAGACAAAAGCTTCAGTATTTGACAGTCTGGGGATGAGAATCAACAATCGACTATCTTTCTCTAGGGAGTTACATTGTGTTGAATTAAGGATAAATAAAGTAAGTGTCAGTTTTCTGATACAGAAATACAGTCATAGTAGCTCTGCATGCAATCAATATATCAGTCTTGCGGGAAGATCCGTTTATACAATGGTAGTGAAGGCATCACATCAGCACATAATTTGGTTTTATAACGATAATTGCCTTGAAATGGTTCATTTGGCAAGGAAGCTGCGAAGTTTTGCACTTTGCATCTTGCTGTTTTCATTTGTGCAGGATCAAGAATAAAAATATGAGGTACACACAGACGTCCACAGAAATAAAGATAGAGGAAAACAAATACCAAAAGCAATATATCTGTCATACTGTTTTTACTTAATAGGTTACCAGATAGAAGATACTCTCTGATGTTAGTAGTAAAACAAAAGCAGCCCAGTCAACAGGATAAAATGTTGGCATTTAAAGTGTCTGCAAACCACTGCCACGCTGTCACAGGCTACGTACCATATTGACATTTCAACAAAATGTGTCATAAGATGATCATGTTACATGTGTTTTATGACCTGACTTTCACATCTAGAAGGGGAGGGGATGGTGGTGGAGTTACAGGCGACTGCAGTGACTTCTGTTTGAGACTGTGGTTCAACATTTGTAAGTGTGATATCACTCGATATTCTTTAGGAGACAGAGCTGGAAAGCGCTCCAGCTCTGTCTATGACGACCAAAAGTCATATATTTTTGACTGGAAGTCAGAACTTCTCCAACCTAGTTTTTGGAGAAAGAACCGGTGGTATTTAACGAGACCATGGGATATCTCCAGCCGTGTTTGTAGCAACCAAAAAGAGGTATCTTGACCTTTTCCTAACCTTAACCAAGTGTTTTTTGTGCCTAACCCTAAGCAGAGCATAAGCTCAGAATTGTCAGAAGCTAAAGAAACAAAGTTGCACCATAAAGAAATGTAGTTTCAACATATCCGTGGGTTTGCAGAAATGTACATATCCAGCATTTATACTGGCTATGAATCAAAGCATCCTTTACATGCGGAGTGTAGACAGGGTGAACATACTGGAAAATATTCAAAGATGAAGAGAGGATGTAACCAACCTGAGAGTGGAGAACTCCTGGTGTCTTGGCTGATGCTTGATGCAAAGAGGATCTTAAGCTCGTCTCCCTTCCGGTGGTTCGCCCCCCGTAGAGTTCCCACAGGTGAGAAGATACCGGCAGGCCTACAGACGCCCAGGTGTACAGCTGCTCCTCCTGCACACAGTTTATAGAACAAGCAAGGGCAAACACTGTAAACATGATCAGATGTTTGTGCTTAAAACTGCTTGCTCCCATCGAGGACTGCTGTTTATTGTATGGCCAGAGATATGAGTCAAGTGCACGGGAATGCTCGAGGATAATAAGCAGCAGCAGAACCGCAGAGTTTGTTTTTACTTTGACATCAACGATGTAGAATTCAGTTCAATCATCACAAAGCATCGTTTCATTTACACAAGACAAAGGTCCAATAATGAATGACGACTGATACTGAGCTGGATATCTGGCTTTCAAAGTAAACCACACTGCCTTTGTTTGTTTTTTCAACAAAAACTTTCCTGTTTCATCATGAAACATGATGTCTCCACCTGAAGTTAAATCATTTGAGGGGACCGTTGTGCCTCATTTGTTAAGGGCTGGTAAGAGATAACCGAGCCTCAGAACACACTGAAATACTTATTCCTGCATTTCTTCTTCTACTCCCTCTGTCTTTAAAGGGTCAACTTTACAACCACTCAGACATTCATGTCCAAAACTGGCTTTAAGATGCCTAAAGATGCAACCAAAGAGCTTCTGTAGCAGCAGGTTTCTTTATTTTCCTGTTAAGTATCAAAAAGGTGCAGCCGAATCCTTTTAATGAACACGAAAATCTTACATTTTATAAAGGAAAGAAAAATAAATTTTTCTTTGTGTTTTACAGATTTTCAGTGTAATTCTCAAATACATGAAACAAATGTTAAACTAAAGTTTAATACTGCAATTACATTTATTGATTTAGATCAAATTTTTGACAAGAGTAAATTAAATATAGGTTCTGTAGTTACATTTACAAGCATTGTGTAGTTACAGTACATTGATTCGTTTGTTGACAGATATCTTGTATATACAAAATTATGTAATAAAATCCAACTAATAGCAGCGCTCTCCTGCAATTTTAAGCCTAATTATTTGTAATGTATTTGTTGTAAACTGATGAGTTTATACGAGATGGTCATATAACTGTTTTCTTTTGCACCTCTGCTGGCAGAATATTACGATTTATTATGTTTGTTATGGTGTATGGTAGGCATGTTTCTAAAATAGCACCTTCTTAATCACTTCAAACAAGCAGCTAATTATAATGTGAGAATGTGTGCATTTGTATCTGTATCATATTAATTTACAGTACCTATTTTAAGACTCTACGGGCTTAAACGCTCCTTGCTTTTCCTAAATACTCAGTGCTTTCTATTTTCTCAATGCAGGTAACTATGTTAAGCTGCTAAGCTAACAAACGATCTGCCAGAGGAAATCAGGTCAGCTGAGTCCCCTTTTACTCCCTTCATAAAACACTATTATTATAGTCTTTCCTGATTTTTCTTGAGTTTTTATGTATTCTTTTTTCATTTTGCTGCCTTTGTGAAGCACTTTGCAACATAAATTTTGAAAATTGCTCTCTAAATTCTTCTTGTTGTTGTCCGCAGTCGTGAATACAGACAGACCACATAAATCTAAAGACTTCATGTGTGCATGAATCACGTGTGAGCATAAATGTCTCATCCGTTTGTCCAGAGAGAGTTTTTCCATTAGCTGAATCATGGTAACCTGACCTACAGCCAGAAACGCACACATGGTACAAAGCATGCCTAATTGATGCCCCTCATCAGTATTTATCCACTCAGCAATGTTTTGTCAAGTGTGAAAAGGGACGACAATTGATTTATTAAGAGTTTCTCTATACCCATCCCCCCCCCCCGAGCCCCATTTTTGGACTGAATGAAGCTGATGGAGTATTTAATTTCAGGCGGTGTGCAAAACAAGAAACAAACTACTCACATATTTGTTCACTGCAGCAAATTACAGTCATGAAACTGGATACAATGCCATATATAGATAGCAAAGTGCAGGACAAATAGGAGGATGAGGAGATGGAGAAAGAGAAGACAGAGGTGATGCAGTGAGTGGTGGAATTTAACAGTGAATGGAAAAAGATATAAAAGTGAGATATTAAAAGGTTGCAGAGACAGCCTGTGATGATTTATTTTAAAAGAGAGATTAGCTGTGAGATAGAAAAGCAATAACAATGAGATCTGCACTCTCAGTGGCGACAGCAAAAGGTTTTTCTCGGTCAAGATGAATAATGCAGGGCTCGAGGCCTGAAGTAGGAAGAGAGCGGGGACAAAAAAGAAACAAAGACCACGGGAGGGCAGGAGTCCAATCCTGTCCAATCCTGACATGGAGAGCTCTTTGCTGGGGAAGAGCAGCCTGAGCCCAAGGCACGTGGAGCTGTTACATAACATGGTCAGCAGATGGTCTACGCAAGCACAGATGTGTGTGTGTTTGTGTGTGACTGAGGAGGGTGTCACAGGGACTGCTATTAATCCAGCCATGCGAGGGAATGCCTGAACATGTATGGGTGTCTCCTTTTGTGTGTACGACTACACACGGCATGGCGGAGTTATTCATAAAAAGAAAGTGCTCTGCATGTTTGGCCTATTGTGAGTGCACACTATGCGAGCAGAGTAGGATGTGATTGTATGCGAGAGATTTTCTATTTATGTGAACAAGAGTGTGTATAGTTGTTTGTGTTTAGGTATGCATACTGTGCGTTTATGTGCATATGAGCATGGTGTACAGTGTGTCCATGCATGGCCATCTGTGGGGGGAAGTGCATTGGGCAGCCAGAGATCAGCACTAATCTGTTCACATTCTTTGATATTCAACAGAGAAATAACAAGGCCAAGGGTCTGCAGTCATGCTGGCAGCTAATGTTTACACTGTAGATTAGTGCAACCCAGTCTGGCATCAAAATGTGTAACAGCTTCACAATAATGACTTTAATTAATAATCCGTCAAACAGCTGCATAGCACAAATAACATTACAGCTCCGATAACTACACAACGCAAAGACAATGGTTCACAAATGATAGCTACGTGTTCGTAGCAACAACAGAACATGTTGTATTTTAAATATATTCTATGCCGAGACCTGGATAAATCTCTAATAACTAACAAACATATAAATCATACAAATTCACTGAAAGAATAATATGCAAATATTGCTTTTTCCACAGATAATAAAAGGAATGTCCGCCATTTGTTTGTTCCACAGACAGAAACCTGACGGGAGGCAACTGCCATTCTGACATACCACCATTCTGCCATTAGGCCCAAATTGTCGGAATGGCAACACTTAAACCTTTAATTAAACGTCCCATCATTCCGACATTTTTTGCCTCCTATGGTCGGAATGGTGGTATTTATTTATTTTTTAAACATGTTGCCATTCCGACAAATCTTTTAAAAGGGTTAGGGTTACGGGTTGCGGGTTAGCCTTGTCGGAATGCCGGGACGAAACTTTGTCGGAATGGCGGGACGTTCGCATGTCGGAATGGTGACATGTCTGAATAGTACAATGTCGGAATGGCGGTATGTCGTAATGGCAGCATGTAACCAAACCTGACAGTAATGTGACCCTGGTGCAGAACAAGAGAAAAGAACAGGCAAAAACAAAATAAGTATCACACAATTTAAGAGCCATTATTGTGAAACTAATACCTCTCATGCTGTGGACCAATGTGGCTATTACACATTTTGATGTGAGACTGGGTTTTTTTAGTGTGTTAGCATGCTAACTTATGCTAATTAGCACAAAAGACAAGCTTTGAAAAGTTTTGCACTGAATTTGGTGGCCATGTCTGTATTTTATTTTCTAAATATACACATATTGAAGTACTTCTAACAAATACATGGCATTGTAATTTGTATATAATCGTCCCAAAGTTCCTCGAGTGAAAGCTACAGTATACCAACATGAGGCTCAGTGGATGGACCCGACTGATAGAGGAACTTGATAGAAAAGGCTCCGACAGCGTCTGTGTTGAACCGTGCAGCAGAATGTGACTCACGTGAGATTAGGTCTGAGCAAAGCACATTACTGGAAGGGAGAATTAAAGATTCATGAAATCAACTTTCACATGGTCACCCCGTCTACATGCTCCCCTGCTCTTCACATAATGAAACGTCTCTGGGATGAATCACAGCAACCCAGAAATAAATATATAGAGACACAGATTGGTTAAGCTTCTCTACATTAAACTGCAAATCGTTTGAGCTACATTCTTCCAGCAGTACATCTGATAAGCACATGCTCTCTTTAGCATACCAGCCCGTGTTATACTATCTTTGGGTATGTGAGAAATGCAAATCACTTTCTGCTCCAGCCCTCGGGACGATCACTAACAAGATGCTTTACAGCTTTTTAAAGAAAATTGGTGCTATGCTGCTACAGTTACTGCCTCTTAAAGTGTGAAGTATTAAAACATATCCCCTTGAGTTAAAAACCAATGCTGTCTGAGAAGGCCACATACCCTCTCCTATAATTTAACTGTATGGTGAACAAAAACCTCCTCAAGGCTAGTCCCTCTATGTGAGGTAGCTCATGTCATCATTTTTGTAGACAGTACAGACAAAGGTCTTACATTGAAGACTGCTGAGACAGTGCCGTCACCATGGAGCTCTGAGCCGCTGTCGCTGAAGGGGTGCAACAGTCCCTGGACCGACATTCGGTGACACAATTCTTTCGCCTCCTCTTCTGTCGAGCCATCACCAGGATGGATGCACAGCCTCTCCAACAGAGTGCGACCTGAGGACAGAAGTGAAAAAAATGAAACATGGCCTGGAGAATACAGAGCTCCATTTTCTACTCCGGAGAAGGATGTTCATATGAATAAAGCATGATTCTGGACCATATTTTAGTGAGTGTTCAAAATAGACACCCTGTGTTATTCTGACCAAAGAGTTGCAAAGAGACGTCTCAGTTTTCAGATGCGATAATTAAACACCTACACGTGCAAACTTTATTCACACCATTCTAAATGTGGGTGACGAGAGAGATGGTGTTAATTGTGCAGTGCAAAAATAAATTAACAAATGTTAAATGATATTTAAGGCACAAGTTACCAGCGCATCTAAGAATACCTCTCTAAAAGGAAGGTTTTAAAAAAGCAATGGATGAACTAAATATGACTAAAGGATGTGTGTAAGAAGGCGAATAAACACATGGTGTAGACGTAGAGCTTGTTCATTCTAAATTTGATACATTGAAAAACACATTAGATCATCTCTGTCTGAAAGCAGCTACGCTAATGCCCATACTTAGTCTATAAATACACGTCTCAGACTAATAGAATCCAAACAACTAATACAATAAAAGCTGCTCTTAGGGTTATTTTTTAAAATTAAATTAAGAAATTTTCTAGTCTTCCCTGCTCACTTTATCCAATCAGGACAGAGGACTCCATAAAGAGGCGGTCCTGTCAACTCGTGAACGTGCAGAGAGCAGGATTGTCCTGTTTACCGGCAACGGCGGACCGGGGAAAGCTGCCAATTTCAGCGCTCCCACTGACGACATTATACAACCAAGAAAAAACGCTTGATGAAAAGAAAGAGACAAAGAGAGCTGCCTCGAAAAAACAAAACAAAGAATGGGGTCGTGCAAGTGTGGTGAGGTAGAGAGCACGGAGGGGATTTCTACCTGCAAAATGGACAGAAAGTTAGCTAAAGCGACGAGGACGCTTACAGCAGCTTTAAATGGATATTAAAAAAAACATCAGACAAATGTACGGAAACTAGAAGAACATGGTATTTGGCAATGTAGAAAAATGTTAATGTTCTGGAAAGAGGTCAGAGTTAAACCCAAGAAGACAAAATAAATCTTACTGGAACATTTTCTGAGTGGTTTATATCTAGAAAAATGTAATTATAGCTCAAATGAACAAGCATTTATAAGCCTCAGATTGCTTTGCACCAAAAAATGGATTGTACTGTTATGGAAAAACTACCCAATGGATACACAACAGCTTATGTTTAAGAATATATGGAGGTCCTTCTTTACATTCAGTGTGTTTAGCTTTAACAGAGATCAATTGAATTTAGTCATAATCTCAAAATCTGTCAGCAGGTCAGGATCCCAGATAAGAAAAGAAGAATCCTGTTTCTTGATGACCACGGGAGCAGAAGTAATCATTAGTGGTTGGAAAAAGTACTGACAATGTGACATCGACAGGATGCATAGCGTCAAAGAAAGCAGCTCCATTACTTCAGAAAGTCCAACCATGACACACCATGCAGTCACTTGTTAATGATGTCAGACTAGCTCGATATTTTTGTTAAGCATGTGATTCAGAGGACAGCAAATGAATTAAGAAGTCCTGTGACTCATGGTCCTGTGGACATTGATTTTAGTTTGACAAACAAGAAAAGAGGCTAATTCTGGAAATTGACTGTGTTTCACAAAGTGTGTGACGTAATTTTCAGGGATGGGCACGATCTTTGAGACACAGACCACAATAAGTCTTAACTAAATCTCACGGTTGATTCAAATACCAGAGTCACATCAGTTCAAGTTCAAGCATGCAAATCCAGAATGTGTGTTGTTTATCTCAGGGAACAGCTGTGAAATCAGCTGTTCTCCTACTTCTTGGTCTCCCAATACACTCCTAAGGGTTGGGTGTGACCTGGAAAACTCGCTGAACTGATCGATGTCACATGTAGTGCTGGGTGAGCGAGTAAATGAAGAAATAACCAAAGTCTTTGAGAACAAAAACGAGACAGAATTCTTTCTACAGTCATGAAAGGCCAGACGGATCAAATGTTGATGTTCGGCTATGTTCACCTGACGAAATGCGAACGGATCTCATATCATGCCTTATTTTTGTCATGCACCATAACTGTCACTTGGGTTTAGCATCCACAAGTGTGCCCTGTGCCTGTGTGTGCTTTTTTGTCTGGAATCAGAGGATGGCATCGCCTCGGGTCTGCGGCAGTGTTGTCATTCGGTCCTCTGATTTATGAGCACAGGCGCAGACAGTGGAGAGCAGCTGAGCTCTTGAAAGGCACCACAACAAAAAAGGAGGACAGAGTGGCATTGTTTTATCAGAGAGGATCATTTGTTCTGAAGAAACCTCTCAATAAAGAACCCCCACTGTTTCATCACGGTCGTCACAAGCTATTGTTCCTTTATACTCAAACTTTATAATCTCCGCTGTGATAATTTCTAGAATGTGATCATTTGTGAGTCATTAGAATTTAAATCACTTGGCAATTATCATAATCACTTCACAGTACGTACCATTGCATAATACTTTAATCTCAGATGAGGACAGGGTCGGTGCCAAACAAGTAGGAGCCACATCCGGCCCGTAGCGGGATTCCCAGCAACAATAGTAACATGAACAAACAAAAATATTTTCAAGGAAGGATTCTTTGTTTTCCTCCGATATGTTATGTGGTGAGGAAAGTGTTGCTCCTGTGAGAAGTCGAATCAAAGAATGACTATTTTCTACTACATTATAAAAAAGTTAGAATTATGATATTCTGTATTTCTCTCTGTCAAATCCAACAAAAAGACCAAAAGTAACAATGTATAAAAGCCTGACAAAGTGCAATAGACCTCCATTGCTATAAAAAAAACTGAAAAAGAAAATGATATCACACAGTGGGACTGGGTGACATGTTCCTCGTGCGAACTGTTGTTTTATTTTTATTCATTTTCTCACATACTCAAGCAGTGGCTGAAAATAGTCTGCAATTTGCTCCTGTTTGAGTAACATTTGCTGAAAGCTACAGTTCCCAGCTGTTTCAGGAGTGTTTTGGGTGTTTTAATGCCTAAGCTTGGAAATTATGCAAGTGTAGCTTTCTGTGTTTTGCTCTTTGAATAGGCTTTTATATGCACAGTTAGTGTAAATAAGGAAATAAAGAACTATAATTAAGTTTAAAGTTTAATGCTGTTTGCTCTCCAATGCCATTTTGTTACTCTTGAGGTCAGAAAAAGGTTGTTTTTTGGGGTTTTTTTGCCAGCCGCCTGGATATTTCTTTAGAAAAACATGTGTTAAGTGAGCATTTTCATGATATTGTTCTTAAATTTGAACTTGGACCATGTGAGACTATATGACATGGACCCATTGTGTTTTCCAGCTAATAGGGTCAATTATAGGTCATTTGTGCATTAAAAAAATCAGGGGAGAAAAATTAATACATATTTCAGTTTGTTCAAAGTCCTATATCAATGCCAGAAGGACTTAGAGGGGAAAGTTTACTCCTTTCATTTGGAGTACAGGCAAATGGTTCAACAACAGCTTTGAATTTACATCGGGCAGGCCTGGGGCACGCGTTTAAGGATAATTTTACATAAATATTCAGGAATGGTAAGAGACAAAGTATGGAGAGAGTAACAAACTGGTTTTGTTTTCAATGGGATTTGCTGATAATGAGAAAATTATATATTCATAAATTCATGCAACACTGAAGTATAATATTGGTTTTGGCAAATTCTGTTCCATATTGTAGGGCTGTGACGTAAACCTGCCAGACGTCTTCAGTTAGGAAGACATTTAATTCGTAATCCTGTCTTCTCTGCCGCTTCATTCAATATTTCCCCAGAGACAGACCAACTGGTGACTATCCATTCATATTTCCCCCACATCCCTGTGTCATCCAATTTGTTCTCGATTTAACAAGCTATGCCCTCCTGGTTCACAATAATACAATCGAGAAGCTTTTAAAACTCTCCTGTGGTCTTTAACCAAATTAGCCGACTGTAGTGCATAACGTTAAGGTTATAAGATATATTGCTAATGGATTATGGGGTTGTTTTTCCAGAAAGGACCTTTTCCCACCAAATTAGCTCTGGTTCCTTTGAAGATTTTTTTTTTTACCTTGGTGATATCTAGCAAGCTCGTCAGTGTTTCCACAAGATTTGAGCGGGAACATTGCAATCAAGGATGTGTCATCAGTGGAGGGTGTTGCACAATGCACAACAACGTGTAGATTATGACATGCCCAAATATATTTTGGGTGGAAATACTCATTTAAAGGTTTTATATGAGGTTTCATTAACTGTGCTTCATATCTGTCTGATTGAGCTTTATGTGTGGCAACAGTTACCTGACATTTTCATGACTCACCAGAGAAGACATCCAGGTAGGGTACTGTGTTACTGGAGCTCTTCCGTGCATGATGTGCTCTCCTGGAGCCCAGTGTCCAGTAAGTCCCACTTGTGTAACTCCTCTCTGGTGTGTCCTGCTCTGGGAATCTGGCCCCGCCACCCTGCTGTCCTCTTAGCTCATCATCTGTTGACCAGTCTGAAGACACACCGATGGGCCCAGCAATGGAGCAGGACCTCTGCTTGTGCTTCTTGAGCCCCTTGGCCCCGGTGGATTCAACCTCAGCAGCAGTGGCATCTATTTTCCTGGGAACATTAGGGCTGGTAAGAGGGGAGCCGATTGGAGAAGTGAGCTGCCTGGTGGTGGTCTTGACATAGGAGGGGTGGACTGGAGGGTAGAGTTTGACAGTGGAAGGGGAGCCGGAGGATGTCCGTCTCGGCTGAGAAACATTGGCGTCTGGTGTTAGCTGGCCAAAAGACAAACTACTCTTCCTCCTTTTCAGGGACAGGAAGTCTCGCCTCATAGGTTCCTCTTCGCCCTCCCTCTCCATGGACAGGTCCATGCTGCTCACACTCTTGTGAGGCCCCATCGGCGCTGCACCTGCCACCACGGGATCCAAGCGGACACATGGAACACACATGTTTTTGCTCAGCTGTGGGTACATAAGTGGGCTCTCCAGGTCATCCTGGGGCTCCTCAGCACTCTCATATGAGTTGGTGGTATTTGTAGTGTCAGGGAAGCTGTATGTGCTGTTGGTCTTTGGGAAAAGGCTGCCACTGCTTTGCTCTGTGTCTGCGGCTGAAGATGGTGGACCACTCTCACTCAGGGACCCTGGACCAGATGAATTTCTTGATATGGGTAATTCATGACTTTCGTTCTCTAATTTCTTACAGTCTCCGCTTACTTCTTCAGGTACACATTCACTACCAGGAGGGGGAGAGAAAAGTCCCTTATCCAGATTTACCTTCTCAGGGGCTTTTCTCCCCTCGGCCACCATATTCAGCGCTGTGTCACTGGCCACACATTGGTCTCTAAAGGCCTGCTGGATGTCAGAGAGCAGGTCTTCATTTTCTGCTGTTGCTGAGTGAAAACTATAAAGGTCAGCATCCGACCCCGAGCTTGTTTTCCGGCTGGTCTCATCCACCAGGGATTGGTGACTGTCTGCAATCAAGCGGCTTAGATCCCCCGAGACATCTGATAGCATGCCCATCTCGTCCGCTGACAGGCTCGCCTCTGCAGCAGGCTTGAGTCCTGCTTTGCCAATGTGTGCTGACCTCCCATCTTCCACCATGTCATCCTTAGACAACCCTTTCGCCTTGGATAAACTCTTCCTGATCTTCATGCCCGAAAACACAGAACCCTTCGACTCCGACTTAGATTTCTTCTTCCCATTGCTGTGGGACTTTTTAGATTTTTTGTCCACGTCCCTCTCATCAGCATCACCATCACAGACATCCCCTGCTGCTGCTCCACCACTTCCTCCTCCTTTCTTCTGCTTTGCTTCCTGGTTTCCCATGTTCCTGAGCAGGCGGACACCCTTGGCTAACAGGCCATGCTGCTGGGGTCGAGACTGGGCATGCTGGGCTTCCTCCTGGGCTGCTACTGATGCTCTTCCTCTGTTGGTCTGAGCCCTTTCAGAGCTGGCTAATCCCTGCTGTCTGCCCACCACAGTTAAAGGCAGCTGTGAGAATGATGCTGCCTCCCCCAGCGCCACTGATGCTGCTGATGATGAAAGGAGGAGGAGACTGGCACTGACAGCCGCGGGCTCGCTACCACTCACTCCTCGCTCTCCCCCCCTCCCTTGCACAGCCTCTCTGACTCCCTGATCCTTCCTCTCTTTTTGCCCCTCCTCTCCAGCCCCATCTGCTCCTGCACGCTCAGCTGTCTTGCATAACGGGCTGCTGTTCGAGCGAGCAACGCGCTGATGCTCCGGAGTGCGCTGCCCTTGTCCATTTTCGACTGACTGAGGAAGAAATTGCTTTGGATGCTGTTGCTGATGCTCTAAAATGCACTGCTGTTGCTGGTGTTGTTGATTAAGGACTGAGTGCTGTTGTTTACGGAGGAGGCTGGTAACACTGCTCTTCCTCCTGCCTTTGAAAGTGGTAGTGAAGAAGCTCTCTTTCAGGAAGGGCACTTGGGTCTCCACTGTCTTTATTGTCTGCATTCTGACCAGTGAGGCTTCATCCAGACGAGAGGCAATCTAGACAGACTGAAGTGGAGGGAAAAGAAGAACAAGTTAAAGATCACATTGATTGATTTTATGTTCAAGCTTAGCTTCACTACAGCAGAGGAGAGGCAGTCTGTTATCAGTGGAGTCATGAGGTAAAGGTTCAACATAAGTGCAAGCAGACATAAGGAATCGTATGTCTGTTGTTGCTGTGCAGTGTGTACGTGTGTTCATAAACTGTTTACTCCTGTTTTGACTGTTTGTGCCTCAAAATGGTACGCTACTTGAGTAAATTAACTAAGTTACATTCCATCACTAAATAAATGTATAATTTACTTTTACTTTTGGTACTTAAAGTATCTCATATTAAATGTTCTTCAGACTTTGTATGACTTTCGGGTACTTTTTACAACACCGATTACAATGGGGGCTCATCTAAAAATGCTGAGCTGAAACGAATACTCGATTAATCAATTAGTCAATCTTGAAAAATGAATGGCACCTGATCTACAAAACAATTTTGATAATCAATTAATAGTCTTTTGTTTTTAATCAAAAACAACAAAATCGTGGTGATTTCAATTTTCTCATATGTGAATATTTGCTGGCTTTCTTCTTCTTTTTTGATATTAAACTAAATATCTGGAAAGCTGTTGTGCTCTGGGAACTTGTGATGGACATTTTTACCATCTCTAGCATTTTATTGATTGAATCAATAATCGATTAACTGAGAAAATAATCTGGCAGACTAATCCGTAATAAAAATAAACATGAGTTTCAGCCCTCATATTAATTAAAATAAGACTGTACCAAATTAGTCTCAAATCAAACTGCCATTTCCTGATAAAATGTTCTCA
This sequence comes from Pagrus major, assembly GCF_040436345.1. NCBI lineage: Eukaryota > Metazoa > Chordata > Actinopteri > Spariformes > Sparidae > Pagrus > Pagrus major. Next base: position 22,381,957 of record NC_133229.1, on the reverse strand, counting down.
GGTGATACATATCATGTCTCCAGTTAACGACACAGTACAGTATATTATTGTGAAAAATGTAATTTGCATATTGTAGAGCTAATAGAAGACATTTCTTCAGGCCTGCATCAGTGCACGCCTGGGAGCTGATTATTTCCTCTGGGTGTGGTACAGACAAAGTAGAGACAAAGTTAGACATTTAACAGTAATTAAAGTGTCAAACTTAAGTGGTTTGAAGTTAGAATTCAAATAAAGTAAGTGAAACTAATTACACAGAAGCAACAACAAAATAAACAAATAAATGAATGACACATTCTTGAAATTAGGATCCTAATTAAAAGAAAAATATTGACCAGAAAGTAACAGCCCATACACTCATTAAAGTTTGTGTTCGTACAAACACAATAACTGATAAAAGTTTCTTTTTTCTTTAGCACTTGAGAACATGTTGGTCTGTCTTTGGTAAAAACCAACAAATATTAAGTCATAACTTTGCAGCACGAGTCAAATTTGTAACATTTAAAGTCAAATATGTAATCAAACACATGAAATGGTAAAAAAAAAAAGAACAGTGTATGAACCTCTTCATTAAATATCTTTAACTTAGCAATGACAGTGTACTTGCCTGACGGGTGGATTCTCCTCAGTGGATCAGCACTGACTGAAGAAAACAACACAAATGGGTGTTTGTCTCTGCCTATGAGCCGCTCCTTAGCCATGGGTCACATGAAGTTGGTATTTTCCTCATCACATGCTTGGTGTCCCTGGACATCTTCCATTAGCACTGTCTGAGACTCCCCCACTAACTTCATCAGGATTCATCATGGGAGCATACAGAACTGTGTAACAGTCAAAGACCACCCTTTTGTTTATTCAGTTACTGGTTAAACTTAGACACACGGTGTTAATGCTGTGGTACTGACAGTAAGGGAGGCAGGGCTCATATTTAACAGAAAATTGGACCAAAGTCTCCTCCACCACCTCCTCACATTTAGTCAACTAGTATTGTCTACCTTTAGTTTGGTGCTCCCTGGTGCCACTTTTAAGTCCTTCCCTCCAATCAAGAAACGAGTTTCAGCCGTGTCCTCCTGACATAAGCAGTTACCAGACATGTCAGCAGGCCTAATTGCTAATTTAAACAACTGAAGGTTTCTGAGGAGGGTGGATATAAGATCATCTACTTACAAAAAGAAAGTTTAAGTCACAGGAGAGCAAAGAAAACAAAAACAATATAATAACTGGAAGATATTTATATTTTATATGAATGGGAGCCCTTACCATCACAAAGACTACAGTATTTGAGATTTTAATATTTTACAAACAAATAGTAAGTGCTGGTTGTGTGTTTTTGGAATGGTGGTTTTCTTACAAGCAGCAGATAAACATTTCTTGAACACCACATTTCTTGAAGAGTCCCCCCCAAAACTACAGAGGTCATTATAAAGGCAAACAGTGATTCAGCTACATCTTACAGTCCTGCGTTATTGCTGTAGAGGTTTGTGGTATGTTTTGCCGGCTATAAAACTAAAATAACATGCACTTTATGGGAGTGGAAAGTCCCTGGCTTTTGGCTTTTACACAATGAGACAGTAAAAATAAAGTATTAACATCCCTGTCACATGTCTACAGCTAATATCACATAATAACCAACAGCAATACTGACTTTTTTTTATTACCGGTGGCAACATGCTAATATTGGATAAAATACCAAATATGCAAAATAGAATAAAACATGCAGAGACTCACCCAGCCCTCATTAATAACTGCTGAAGGGCTCTTGGACAAGGCACCAACTTGCTCTAGTGGGCTGCTGTGGTCACAGAGGTGTGCAAAAGTGTCCAGGCAATACTGATACTCATTTATGTGAGCCCATCCTGAGAAAATTTAGGTTAAAATTCATTAAAGTGAGGGCTGGGCATATGGCCTTAGAATAATATTGTGATATTCTTAGGCTATATCATGATTTACAATATATATCAATATCTTGAGATCTAATCAAAAACAATAAATAAATGCTTGGACTGGATTACATTCACAAATAATAACACAATTATATTTTTGATAAATAATAATCAGTAATGTGGATATAATGACTAAGTATGTCGAGCCAATGACTTCACTTTACTGTAATTCAGCCTTTATACACAGGAAAAGACAAGATTTATGTCATATCATAATATAACGATAGCAGACCATATATAGTCACAGTAACAATGTAATATTGGTATATTGCAAGCCCTAATGAAAATAACACAATCATGATTTGTGACACACATACAAAAAAACATAAGAGTTTCTGTCAAAAAGTTTTTTGTTTGTTTTATTGACTTAAAATATGAGTATGATCAGCATACTTGAAATGTAACAAAATGTTTGTGTTTACCATTTTGGTAGTTTACATTCCCAATATTTAAGTACAAAAATCTCATATTTTGACGAAGAATCTATTATGACACTGGAGCACATTGTGTTGAAAGCAGACGAAATATCCACTAATGATAGGCATGGGATAATTTCTAAAATCTCTTCTGCATACAGCATGTAAGTCACACCATTATGTGTGACCGTGGCATCCAACATCCACTCAACCTCCACTATAACAGCTGTCATAATACAGTTTATCCTTTAATACCTGCTGCACAATAGTCAAGATTTGGGTGTGGCAACAATGTAAAAACCAACAACTTAAGATAAGAATAATATAATGTGCAATACAAATAAAAACTGAAATAAATTCTTGCCTTGCTTTACATCTTTAAGCAGACTTATGTTGTAAAAACCTGACGCACTGTAGACCGAAACAGCTGTTGATTCTATTTACAAATCAATTGCTGTAAGTCTATTTAATTCGTAAGTTTAAAGAAGAAAAACTTCACCCATAAATAATATGAAATTAAACACAAAAAAAATGGTTATGACAGAAAAGAAGTTAAAATATTGTACCTTCAATGTTTTTTGTCTTCATATTAGCAGAATGGGATTTTAAATACTGCACTGACAATGATACAGCCTGGACGACATGTCTTTCTCAAACCACTAGAGGCTGCCATTGCTCTACTACATCAAGGATGAGTGGCCTTTTACAAAGAGTTTCTCAGAGTTATCATTTTTGTAGAAATTTAAAAGATAGTGTAAAATCAAAACACACATCTTTATAAATGGACATCTTTGTGTTTGCAATCAATCATTGTGTATCAAGTCAGAAATATCCAAATGTACACAAACAGAATATCATTATTGTATAATCATTACTCGTGACAGAGAACTGCAAGTACATAAAACACAACCAATGTACTTATTGTCTCCACCATAAAAACCACAACAATCACATTGAACACAACAGCAGTTCACTGACTGTGGTGCCACACAGAATATTCACAACTCAGTTCATCAGAAGAATCATTTTCAGACTGGCTCAAAATCTCAGGAATATCTAGAAAGCCAAAGATGAATATCACAAAAAAAAAAAAAAAAAAGATCTCCGTTGACTAAAAGTAAGGACACAAAAGAAGTCTTTATATTCCATCAGACACAGGAAAGCTATATCCATTTAGAAAGGCAAATGTACAGAGGTTCTGATAAAAACTCATGCCAATCAAGAGGATGGCAGGTCAAATCAGTACAATGCAGAAGCCTGTGAACACAAAATAGTTTTGTTCTGGCTTTCAGTGAAGAATTACAGATACAAAGTTTTGTTTGAAATGCAAAACCACTCTGCACATTACAGATCTAGCTACCCACAGAGAAAAATGATACGAAATGTGAATCCCCAACCCTGTGACAAAGAGATCCTTCCCCTTGTGTCAATTGCACTTCAATAATTCACCTGCAATGCATTTTAAAGCCCTTTTCTAATATTTTCCACTCAGTTCATTTCCTCTCAGCCGTCCTCCCATGTACTAAGGTGAAATGGTAAACAGTTCCTTAAGGACAGAGGGAAAGCTTTCATCTCTGGACCTCACCTTACACAACCTTTCTGCATACACACAGCTTTGCTATATGGACGCACCAACACAAACACGTACCTCAAGACCACCACATAGGACTGCTGTGCTTGAAATATCAGCAGAGAACGCACATTAAGGATCTCTAAGCAAAGGAACTCCACAGAAACAACAACATGGATGCTTCTTTTCCTCGTCCTATGTTAAATCTTTTTATTCTCTGTTTCAACCATCCAAACTTTCTGTCCTTTATGTGGACTCCCTGGGAATTCTCCTGTGGAAGACCACTGACTGAGCAGACTGCCTTTGTTGGAACTGCTGCTTCCTCCTTTTTTTCTGGTCCCAGCGGCAGAGCAGTATCATCTTAAAAGTTGTACGGAAAGTCTTGTTGCACAGGGCGTAGCACATGGGGTTGACCGTGCTGTTAACGTAACACAGCCAGTACCCTACTGCCCACAGGGTCTCCGGGATGCAAACTTGACAGAAGGCATTGATCAGCACCATAATGTTGTATGGTGTCCATGTGATGATGAAAGCAAAGAGGATGGCACTGAGTGTTTGAGCTGCCTTCTTCTCCTTCACTAAGGACATGCGCTTCCTCTTGGTGATCTGAGTCCGAGCTCGGGCTGCAAAACGCTTCGCCATGGCTGCCTCTTTGAAAGACATTGGGACAGAGGGGGATTTAGTAGTGGTGCTGGTGGTAGTACTGTCAGTGGCAGTGGTAGTAGCTGTTTGGGGATCATCCGGATGGCCTTGGTTAGAGGTAGCCTGGATGGTAGGCATTGACTGAATCTTGCGTGAACAGAAGCGTTGGTGGTAGCTATTTTCTGAACTGTTTGCTCCATCGGGAGTAGTGGTGGCAGTGGTGTTGGTGGTGAGTGTTGAGAGGCTGTCTCGGTTATACTCCGCTCCCCTGAGGGGATCCTCCTCTGAGGCTGCATCCAGATCCTCACATGAGGTGAGTTGGGAGTTGACAGCAGCCTTTATACCAGGCAGGCTGAGAACAATGGAGAAAATAGCATGACTCTGGGAAATCATCTCTCGGCCCCCACAGTCCTCATCCTCTGAAGAGCCAGACTGGTCCAATGAGGCTGCAGCATCATTGTTGTTCCAGCTGTCGCTGCTGCTCTGGTCTGGATCACGATCCTTCTGCCGGAGACTACCAGGTCTCCAAGAACGAACCCCAGGCCAGCAGTGGAAGCGCCCAACCAGCTCCCGACACGTACTCTTTCTCTTAGACAACCTGGTCAGCTCGTAGCTGCTGCAACTTCTGGAACTACCTGTTTGATGGACAAAACGAGCTCTCTCGCCAGCACCGTTCCCACTTCTTCCTCCTATCCCACCACGTCCTCCCGAACCCTGCAACCCAGCTAACTCTTTCGAACGGTTCTGCGTCTCTTTATAAATGCGCCAGTAGAGAACACTCATTATTGTCACAGGCAGGTAGAAAGCCGCCATGGCTGTGCAGAAGGTTATTGTGGGCCGTGAGAGGAACTGAATGTAGCATTCATCTGAGGGAACTGTCCTTTTACCCTCAAAATACTGCCAAAGTAGGATGGCTGGGGCCCACAAAACAAGAGAAACAAACCAGGCCAGGCCGATCATGATCCCAGCTCGCTTTGTGGTCCGTTTGGCCCTGTAGGTCAAAGGCCTGGTGATTGAAAAGTAGCGGTCAAAGCTGATGACCAGTAGGTTCATAACTGATGCATTGCTGGCCACATAGTCTATAGCCAGCCACAAGTCACAGGCCCAGGTGCCCATGGCCCAGTAGCCCATCACAAGATAAGCCGTGTAGAGGTTCATGGAGATGACCCCAATGATGAGGTCAGCCACAGCCAAGCTTAGCAGGAAGTAGTTATTGACCGTCTTTAGCTGGCGATTCACCTTGAAGGATACCACTACCAGGATGTTGCCGATGATAGTGACCAGTGACAGCATACCTGTCAGCAAGACAATGAGGACAACCTGCCACATAGGGTGACCACCCAAGGGATCAAGGATTGCAGTCCCATTCTTGGATTCGGAAGTGAGGTTTAAGAGTTTGCTGGTGGAGGAGGAATTATCATCCAGGGTATTCACATGAAAAGCCGTCCAGGAGGCTCCTCCAGTTCCTCCTTGGTGGAGGGCATTGGATTGAGGGTAGGCTCCGGCTGCTGGGGTTGAGGTGTTGGCAGTCAGGAAGAGACCAGGGTCTGTGCTGTTTGAGCTCATTGTTATGTCCTGGCATATTCTAAAGAGAGACAGAAGGACAGAAAAGGGAGGTAGGAAGAGACAGAGAGGGGAGGGAAGAAGGACTTGGCACAAAAGGAGAAGGAGAAAGGGGGGAAAGGATAGAGTGACAAAGAGAATGAAACAGAGAAAGGACACATGAGTAGCTGACATTCCTATTCATATCCAGTAGGTGAGGCTAGAAACCCATTCTACCAAATTTAGTCTCTGATAAGGCAAATATGTTCAGCTCTAGCTGGTCTATCCTGTTAAATAATCACTCATAATTTGATTTGTAGATGATCTGTATGCACACTGTGAATTCATTGCAAGCCATATATTAGATTACAACTTTAGATTTGAATCAACAAGGCTAGACAGCCAGCACTTTTGACTGCAATCAACACCTGTATCTTAGGACACCCAGGAAAATTGCAAAGACATTTCACTTACACACAGGTAAGTATTGGGATTGGACCTTGCATTTGATTAGTGCCTTAGACAGGGGTGGTTTTCTCCTGTCAAATCAGGTGTGGAGGTGCACGCTGGTGATCTTTATTCAAAATTTAGCTCTGGTGTCTGGTGGCAGCTCTGGTGTCAGTCTGTTTGTCAGTGTGTCAGTCAAACACAGAGTGTAGTTATACCATTCAAACTGTGCTGATAGATTTTTCTAAAATATGAACATGACAGAGAACAGTGGGTACCTTCCGTATCAAGCCGAAGACTGAAATACTGACAATGTTGCTGGCTCCAGCAAGGCTATACCATTATACAGACATCACCCTGAGTATGAGCTTGCAGAAAGCACAAAGAATGGAGGACAAAGAGAAGACAAATTAGTTGAGGAAGCACTCCTGGGAGGTATTCTGGCATTTCTTCCTGTCTGAATACAGACATTTTTGGTGTCAATTTGATAATGCAAAATCCCAGTGCCGGTTTATTTGCCATCACATTTGATCCTTTAAGAAAAATAAAGTTAGAGACATATTTTTGGCAGAGAAAGCTATGCAGGGAGAAGAAAATCCTAATTTTGAAATCGAGAGACAATTAGCACTGCACGTGCCAATAGCAGCATGATCCTGGAGAGTAGAAAGTGCTGTTTGTTGTTTGATTGGAGATCACTTCACGATTGGAAACGCAAACAATGAAGGGAAGATCCTGCTGTTTCTGTCAAAGTGGTTCTTGATAATTGGATAATAAGATGAGGAACTGCCATTTTATAAAGCAGCATGCGCTATCGTACTTCAAGTTTTGCTGTGCAATCATTTGTAATTACTGGGGTGCTTTGCATTCAGATGTGTATAAAAAAGAGATGCTTGACAACAAACATGGCAACAAGAGGAACATGGAAAGTGCACTATAAGTAAATGTAGATGTCCCTACTGTTACTATCATGTTTAAATGAATGCTGATTTGTATAAACCTGACAAATCTCATTTAGTATTTTTCTTTGGAATATTACCAATATTGTCCAATTTAAAGAAACATTATGTGACTTTTTTACCCTAAAATAACAGCTTCAGAATGATTTTGAATGGTTCAGTCTCTTGTAACAGGGTGAATGTTGTCTCTGTCTCAGCCACTCCAACCCTCTATCACTTGTTTCTGCACTATGTAACTTCAGTGAGAGAGTAGGATCACAGCGTTACATACATGTTTACTTCAACATACAAGTTTTCAACACATAACATTGTTATGACGTAATGGGTTTTGTTTGTAGTTAGCACCTACATTACATCTGACAAATTGTTACAGACCTGGGATTTGGAGTTACCACAGTGGTGTGGCACTCAGAAACTGTGGGGGGCGCCAAATATCACAAAATGCCAATTTCTACATAATGTTGCTTTAAGTGGACAGGGCTATAGCTTAGGGTTAAGACACACCACAAATAAAAATGTGTTTGTTAAGATGAACCTCTTAAGCTCTTTATAGGATGAATTTCATGATGGACAGTATCCGTGGTAACTGTTTAATATCACTTTAACTGCTGTTTTTTGACAACTGGTGCAGTCAATACTATAATTTGGATTCATTCAAAATCTTCTTAGTGTCGTTGAACAAACTGCAGAACACAACCACATGCTTTCTTTTTATTGTGAAAGCCATGAACATGGTGTTCTTCCGCTGACGTTTATGACAACAGTTCATTTTAGACCTGTCACTAACCTACACCGGCCTGTGTGAAGGGAACAAACAACAACCTGTTACCATGGCGGACAAGTAATAACATCAAACGCCTCCCTCTCTAACCCATCCAAACACACACACACACACACACACACACACACACACACCATTTACACTAATATACCGACAATCACATGTGCTGGCAAACTCCCTGTGTGTGCACAATCACACACATACACACACACATACACACACACGCACACACTATTTCATCCCACAGGCACAGGTATTTAAAGCTGAGTGCCGCACCTGTGCCTTGACAGATACTCAGACTTCCTGCAGAGCAGTTAAAGAACCCCAGTAGCCAACAGCGACTGACAGCCATTTGTGACACTGAGCACACACTGCTACTACTATTATCTGGAGGCTTCCTGCTATCCCCACTGTGGACATCTATCACTGTATCCATGCACGTATGGGGAGCGTGTGCTCTCACATTTCATGCATATACTGTTTATGTTACAAGAGCATGCACACACAAGACTGCATATGGTAAAAGCATGCAGAAACACACATGAAAATGAAACCTAGAATTATATTGAAGTACAAACAAGAACAAAACCAGATGGAGACAATTTAATCAACGAGGGGTATATAACAAATATCTATTATAAAACAAAATTGCCTACAAGAACAAACTTAAAAACAGAGGCTACTGCTACGTTTTGACACAGCCAACTCTACTGAGCATTAGAGACTGCAATGTGCTGCTAATAAGTGTTAAATATATTTTAATTGGCTTACGAGGGCAAAATGTGCCTGTGTGAAGATAAGGGCTCTCATAGTCTTTAATCTGCTACCTTGATGTGTTGTGAACAAAGAAATAAAATCGTAAAAACAAATAATGACACTTCAAAAATCAGACAAATGCAGCACAGTGATTTGTCCTGTGTGGGGAGTAGAAGCATAGGAGGCTTGCATAACAGGGGTAAAAAGAGTGAATCCTATGGGGAAAGGCCAAATGCCGAACACCATGCTGCTTTTAAAGCCACAGGAAATTCAGTTTGGGCACAGGTGAGTCAAGATGTCACTCAGATGCAAGGGTTTACAGAGACTGCACAGCAAAACACAGACTGGAGAATAAACTGCTGTTAAATATACAGTTTATACTGTGCATGTGTCTTTATTGTTAGTCATGTTTATTCTATTTTTCATGCAGAACATTGAAACAATATTTACAATCGGAACAATTACGCCTTGCTGTTGCCTCAAACTGCAAAGCGTGACGAGCAAAAATTTGCATCTGCAGTCCCCTGGGAGCAGAAACTGGCTGCACAATGGACAGATTTTTTTCTCTGCTTGTTTTTTCCTAGAATTGAACTGATCAAGCCTATGTGAGGGAGATGACAGCATCCTTTTCCAGCATGGGTGGGCTAGCTACACTTTTGACAACCAGTCGAGCCGTTACAGCATCTCCCCCTCTCTCTTCCTCCAAGCCCACGTCAAGCCCTGTATCTTAAGTTCGACTCCCAGGCACGTAGGTGGGGTGATTTCAGGTACACAGAGAGATCGATACTCACTTACTGTGTTGCAACACAACGTGTTCCCTGACATTTTGAGGCATTTGTCCCAGCAGGGTTGGACAGTGCAATCCAAGTTGGGTCCAAGGATCCATCTAAATGATTGGGTGACTAACACACGGCCATTTCAGGTTTCTATTTTCAGCAACTAATCTAGCCGAGCAGCGATACGAGGGAGATGATGTCCAGCAAGGATGAGTTATGTAGCAAGTGCTTTTAATAAAGGTTGAAGCTGCTATCATCTGAATCTTGGACACTTTGGCTTTACCCTGAGTGCCAAAACATACCTTCAGTTAAAGGGATGCCCTTCCAAAAGTTTTATTTACAAGGGCATACAGCCAAGGAGGTTCGATCAAGAGTTTCTGTGTTTTACAGGAAAATGCAGAATTTTATAAACATGCTCTTTTTCACGCTGCCTTGTCTAAAATTTCACAATTTAATAACCTAATGCTGAAGTCTTACGTAATGTGCACTTTTGTGCCGGAACCAAGTGCTAATATACATCTGGAGTTAGACAGGGGTTTCAGCAGTTTACTCTAATAAGGCATTATTGTAAAAAAGGCATAAGCAGCTTTAACACAAAAAAAGATTACCAAACAAGGCAGAACAAGAACGATATGAACTCAAAACAATAAAATGTACTAAATATACTCTCCGTATGAATGTATTTGCTGGACAGGCTGAGAAAAACTAATAAACAATTGCAGAGTTATTGGAAGTTCAGAATGAATGCAGACATATTGTTAATTAACTCAGTAGATGCAAGCAACAGCTTTATGATAACCATCATTGGCTGGGCCTTGCTCCATTGTTAAATTGTATGCACATTGCTGCCTTGTGGCAATACGACAGACGGCAGATGTAGAGGAGAGTCAGGACTTTAACTAATGATCACTGACCACGTTTTAAAAGCAGCAAAGCCTTTGATTTAAATGTACCAATATGTAACCTCTGCCGCCGGGGGATGAGCGTTGTGGGGGGCATGACTGCTGCTATGCTTTACTCCTGTTTATCAACCAGCAGTGATCCACGGTGGTGACCTCTATGTCGAGTCACCTACCGCTGGAGGGGAAATGTTCTTTACCTAATAAAGACATTAGAGAGGGGAGATGGGAAAAGCAGAAAGAGAACCAGAGTCTCTGATGAGTGCTGAAATCACTGAGAGTTGACCTAAATTTAAACACATGGACACACACCCCGTTGCTCGCTAATGTTAGCTTACAGCTAGTGTACAGTGATGTAATCTGGCTGTTTGGGGCGGATAAATTCAAGTGATCAAACTTGCTTTACGTTTTTGTGAACACACCATTAATGTAGGAACTTTTGGGATAATGTAAGTACACAACTCAACGAAATATATAACAAATGTCTCGTCTTGTTTTAATGCAGAATTCCTACATATTATATCTTTAAGGCAATTAAATTGTGTAATTTAATAAACAATCTACTGTACTGGACCATCTTAGTAAAGCCTCCGCTATCCCTCAAAGCTGGATGATGTGGCATCGCACAATAAGGGATAACACTCAAAAATACACCATTGCCTAATCCAGGTCATATAGAGCGATAAAATGAGGTGCGGGTGTTTGTTTCAGGTTGAAATGTGATCTGGAAAACAATGCCACCACACACACTGCAGTGTGCAGTTATCGACTTCCGTCTATTGAGCGAAGCATCTTTGCTGATAAGCAAAACCCAGAGTGGAGCAACTCTGACCTAGAAGTTTTATCTTACATTTGCAAATACTACACCAACACATGATGTGAGCTACAACTGCAGTGGCAATGGCTAAAAATAGACTTAAAGTAAGGTGCAATCGAACACTGTTTGATCTGCCCTGTGGATTATAGGAGGTGACTGCTAACTGCTAATAAGTTGGGAGGTATAAAATCCATATCTTTACACAGTTTGACTCAATGTATAGACCAAATCTCTCTTAAACAAACAGTGACTACAAGGGCAAAATGATTAAAGTACTGACACTCGCACCTGTTAATTACATTGACCAAGATTGGGATTGTAGATAGAAGAGAGACAACATGCGGTGGGAGTTGGTACATTTAGATTAATAATAGTTCTCCGAGAGATATTCCTGGGTAGCACATACAAAAAAAGGTCTAACTTGTAATATCCCAAAGAGCAACCAAGTAACTTTTGAATTTATTCACTAAACTGTTATGCAAGTTCTATGTTTGAAGGCCTTTTTCATAAATCATCCTCCAGCTGGACACATAACACAGGAAGCAATCAGTTGTTCTTTCAGCACCACTTCTGACATGTTGTCCAGTCAAACATCACAAACACTTTGACAATGCAATCTGTAGACTCATAAATGTCTTCAAGCATTCAGTTTTTCCCACAACCATATTGAAAAAGTGTTTGCTCTGAAACAGAGATAAGTATTAACAGAGTCTCTGTTATTATAATTTAACACAGGGCTCTCTGTAGCTCGCTAGCAAACAACACAGAGGTTGGAAGTAATGAAGTACAAATTCTCTGTTATGTATTATGTGTTATGTATTTATTTTTCCTCCCGACATTTTGTCACAAATATCTTTACTTTCTCCTTTGACTTTGCGGTTGCACAGGATGAGCTAAATCTATCACAAGCTGGTTGGTGATGATGGGGCTGCTGCCAGAAGATGGTGGCAAGGGTTGCGAAACAGCACAAGGCCATCTGTCAGGTACTCACTGCTGACAAGAACAAACATTTAGTGCCTACTTGGCAGGAGATGGACTCGCTGGAGTCCATGCGGGACGCTCTAAGTCGACTCTTAAACTTCACAGATTTTCAGTCAGGCAAATCTTAAGTGAGCGTGTTATTATGTGAAGCCTTTACAGCACCTCCTCCGAACAAAGGCTGTGAAACCTGCGGATGGTGACACAGCTCACGAAGGATGTCCCCCACCATGGTCTGTCTCAGTGAGAAATATGACGAAGAAAAAGATGACATGCTGGGCAAGTCATAGCTTCAAGACACAAAGGTAACAAGAATTATGCCGTCAAAACGATGGTGGTGTCTGATGGTTGAGGGTGGCTACCATCCAAAAAACTTCAAAAGCATTTAGAGGAGAAGCTGCGGAGGAGGAGGTAGAGCCAGCTGCTTCAGCTCTACCTGCCAAGAGGTACAGATAATTAGAGGCTATTCAACTTGTCTTCTTTAAGCCCTTTCAATCGGTGCATCTCTGTGACCGGTTCAACCTCTGACATGATTTCAGTAGATAGCTCTAAAAACAGCTACTCTGTGCGCAACTTTACTGGTGAAACTTTTCTTTTTAAACGTGAGTGATGCTGCTTAAAGTTGAAATTGAAATCAAACCAATTTATTCTATTTATGACCTGCTTTCTTCAATAGCCGTGAAATGTCCGCCATTACGTCCCTGGATTCAAATTGCCTTCACATGCAAGAGGGGTTCACAGGAACTAATAAACCAGAGTAACTGAGCCCCGCTGGTTACCGTTCAGCCTCCTACAGCTGTATAAAAGCTCTATTAAGTCACTGCTAATGCAAACCATTTCCTACTGTCGCTGCTCAACATTAAAAGCACTCAACAAGCGGTGGCACTCTGGTAGCTCACCTGACAGAGCCTGTTCTCTATTTAAGGAGGCCTGTATGAAACATTGTGTCAGATTCTCTCGACATCACTGCATGAACCCCTCGACTACTTTGTGTGTGCAGTGCATCTTACCTGCCAACATAATACTGTAAACAGTAAGCAGCTACTTTTTTTGTTGGTCCTCGAGAAAGTCCCCAGACTCCCTTAATAAATTGTGCAATTTTGTGGTTGTTGAGTCGTGAGAGACTTAATAAACTTCGTAGAAAAACTCTCTAGAACAAATTCCTCATTATATGGGCTTTCTTGTAAATTTGGCAAATGTTATGACTGAAATTATGCAGCCCGCGTGTTTGTTTGCATAAAAAGCAGAGAAATGAGCCAAATCAACCAGGACTAAAAGTTTAAGACTAGATATTTGTCATTTTATCACCTGGAACAAATAAATAAAGCGTGACTATCAAAATAATGAATAACTTCCTGATGGAAGGAAACATGGATGGCATCTCTGTCTTTGCCTGTTTTTTTGTGGATTGTGTGACAGACTGTCTAGTGAACAAAAAAACTAAACAACTTCTTCTGAGTTAAATGACAAAAGCCTGTGAAGCATGACCACGTCTCCTCGATTACAGGCATCATATGTCTGATAATACTGAAAAATTATGAGGCAGAAATGTTTGTCTTGCTCCCAAAACTAACATGACATTCAAACTAAGGGAACATCCCCATCTGCTGACATCGTGCTTGAATTTCAGACATGTTGATCCTTACAGCTGTCTCTAAAGCGCACCCATCCAAATTTGGGTTTTGGTGTAAATACAATACATGAGGTATTAATATTAGCATTTGTGCTGTTTACCAAGAACGTCACACAGAGTCAGTTAGGGACACGGACAACTTCACAAATGTCTCTGCAAATTCATGTTGGGCATCTGAAAGGCCTGTTTTTTCCAACAGTGAGTCCAACTTTAAAGAAATGTCTCTTTCAAAAGCAGCCAACCATTCATCCCTTATCACAAACAGTGTGTGAGAGTAGCAAACATTAGAGGATGTGTTGAGGAGATAAGGTAAATTAAAAAGTCAGAAAATAATGGTGAGTTCATTGCACTGGATGACAGGAAACTCTCCATGGTGGAAAACCTTTAGGATGAATGTGGCAGATTTGTAAGGAAGCCAAATCAGGACATCTATATGTGAAATAAAGGAATAGAAGAGAGTGTATAAAGCTCAAGACTAACAGCATCTGGTCGCCCCGGGGATGATAGAAAATGTGTTAGATAAGGCAAGTTAGTAGTACATTACAGAGGTTATTCAAAGTGCTTTATAGGCAGAAAAAAAATGAACAGTTGAGATTAAACGTCAGCGTTAACATTTTAAAAGGATGCAGTTAATTCACTATCAATGGTGGATGTGTCCTATTGTTTCCTTAGCAAATCCGTATTGAGATAGGCAGGTGAAGAGCTAGTTAGCTGTTAGCTAAGTCCTGTGGTGTGCTTGGCTAACGGAGCTACAAGCTTACAGCTAAGGGAGCCAAATACAGCTAACAGAGCTAACAGCTAATGGAGTGTTACACAGTGAACTGTGAAGTAGGCTACTTCAGCTTCAGAGTAGCCTACAGTTTGGAGGTAAAAGTACTTTAAATGCTAGTATTTTAAACTAACAACTGATAATAACAACGTAAAGAAAAAACATTTTGAGTTTGGGACTGTTTATATTTACCTGCCGTGGTTGAAATTGCTTTCCGGGGACAGTTTCAGGAAAAAGAAAAGAAACACTAGTATGTCTGGAGCCCTGGTATAATGCAGTGTTTTTCTGCTATGTAACTGAAAAGCTATTTCCTCTGGTTAATGCGCCTGATGTCACTGGTGGGTGTCATTTTGCATAGTGTGAGGAATAGCTTTGTTAGGGCCACATTAGTATATATAAATGTGTCTATACGTAAAATGTGGTCATCATATAATACTACTCATTATACTGTATTTCTTTAACATTTAATAATGTCATAGGAGATTGTGTTTGCTAATATATCGATCATGAAGTTACTGCACATGTTTCCCAAACACCTTCCCAACACCAGTGTTGTCTGGATTCATGCTGTAAATTACACTGAAAGCAACCACAGCGATCGATGGAGGCAGACTGAAACAGGAACTGATCCCTCCGTTCTGATATTGTGTCACTCTTTATTTGCATTACAATGAACACAAATTCCTCCTCAGCGAGCGACCGCACCAGCCACCACACTGGTACCTCACTTCTTGTCTCTGAGCACTTGGAAATGGATATCCACTAATTACTTTGTTTGTTACTGCTGATGATGAGAGCACACGGTCAGACTCATTCCACATTTCTACCACTCCATCGTATTATGCAGGGACAATCTCAGTTTTCTAATGGTAGTGGGTCTCAGATGAGATAAGGGCGCTCAGGTCAAAGATAGGCTGACACATACAAATTAAGAACCTTGTCAAAATGTACAATGTAGTGATCATTAAATAATGATTTCATCTGCAGTGCAACAGCTTGGTAGTGACTGCTATCGATGTGTTTTCAATAGCTTATAGTCATATAATTACAGGCATATTTGTGTATATTTATATATAAAAATATATATAAAAAATATATATATATAAAAAAACAATCATCACAATCCATCTCAGAGCTGTTGATATATTTCAGCCTGGATTAAAGAGGTGGACCGACAGACCAACAGGATCACACCGCTAGTGTTGTGTAAAAAATAAAAGACATCAGAGGCCAGGTGCCAGAGTAGATCAAGTCCTAGTTGAACAAAGCGCTGTTGAGTGTACTTATTTATTTATTTGATATACATGTTCACACTTTAGTTTCCAAGCCGGCCCTGAGAAAAAGGAGAATAATTTATATAAATGTTGTGTGACGCAGAATGTTTTAAGTTATCTAACACTACATTTTCACACTTCTGAATATCGTGGTCAAGATACATGTGTGTTTATATTTTTCTGTAAATGAGAGGAGGAATCGTGCAGGAAGAAGCCATACATGCTTTAATTTAATTACTTTGTGTTTGTTTTAGTCACATAAGTGTGAATATTGCCTTTTCAGGTTTGAAAATACACATCTGACCAGTGAAAACTCTTCTGCCCTGAGAGCCAGCAAAACAGGACTTGTGTCTGTACAATGGAAGAAGTCTAGTAAGTCCCTTAATACCAGGAAGCAGCTCAGCGTAATTATTCTGCCTAACCTTGTTTATTCTCCTTTATGACCGTGGGCAGCCAGGAGATCTGCTTTTATTGAGGTGTCTTTTTTTGCTGCAATCCAGATTACTGCAGCGCAGTGTCTGAGTCCTGCTTACACTGGCACCACCAGCCATAAACAGACGGCTGTTTGACGGTAGCTTGGTCTGATAAAATAACAATGCGAAGGAAGTGAAATAATAATCAGCGTGAGAGGTTACGCAGGGTGCCAAGGATGGCTTGTTGGCATGGGAGCCGGCCAAAACCAGATACTTGGAAAGAACTCTGTTGTATCAAGAGCAGGTAGAAGGACGGTACAACTATTTACAAGGTGCAAAATGTAAGCTATGTCCGTTCAAAAGGTTAGTCTCATTTGTTTTTTCTTTTATAAAACCAGTTACACATTGTCCCTCTGATGATTTACAGAACATTTACTGGAATGTTTAGTTCCAATACAGGAAGTAGGTTGTAACATTATTAAAGTGCAGCAAAGGCACAGAGAAGAGGTTGAGGTATATAAATGGTTGTACTTGACTTTGACGCAGACCAGGGTTCAAGTCCCGTCTTAAGCTTCAGGTCTGTTTCGAGGCTTTAACGGCTTTTATAGCGATAAATACCTGAATCATGCTTTAGAGAGCTTGCAAGCTTGTTGGAAAAACAAATGGAATTAGCTTACAGAGAGTGATTTTTCCCTTTATGTTCAGTATAAAAATATCTTTAAAACATCCATAAAAATAAATGTATAGGTCATCTGTGCAAGCAGCTTTCCATTAGTTCCTGCTCAATGGCACATAAAACCAAGACAGCTCCACTTCCTGCATATAAAATCACCCGAACATTGTGCAGCCCATAGAGAACGCACGCTAGACACTAACTTCCAGTCTCTCAGCGTTTAGCCCTCCACCAACACGAATGGGAATAATATTTTTTAATCGTACAGCTCGTCTAGACTTTCCAAATGTTATTGGACTGAATGGATCAAATTCTGATAGTCAAACAATTTGCAACTCTAAAAAAGCGTATCCACCGTTTTATAGTTCACATCGTAAGCTTATGGGAACAAGTCTTCTGGGGACAAGGTGCATCACATGACGCTGTAATGACATTGTTTGGCCACTACACAAAATAAACCCTTTATCGCCGCAGACATTTTGACTTGTCAAGGCAGGAAAAGTGGAATTTATAACATTAGAAATGGCTGCAAAACTATCATCTTTCCTGGTTCAGTCTTTTTTGTACCAAATCCTGACCAAACCTTAAAAAAATAAAAGCATTTATTTTTCCAACAGTAATTTTTAATACGTCTTTCCAATAATTGCATCAGATGTGTCTGAGGGCAGTTGCAAACAGTGTTTTTTTTCTCATCTAAATTTAAAACTTTCTATAAAAAAAGTAAATATTTTGAGTTACATTTTATTGATATTTCCCTTAAAAAGAAAAACAAAAAACTAGTCGGAGCAGCCTCTGATGTGAATGTAATTCTTCTTGCTATAGCCTTCAGCTGTTGTATTATAGTAGGTAGGTGTGAGGAGAAAAATCTCCACGTGGAAAGTGAAGTGGGGTGCTGTTATGCTTCAGACCAGTGCGGGAGGCTCATGGGATTTCACACACATCCTCACCTCTGCGGTGGGTCTTCGAGCTTTCTGACAGCCTCAGTAACAAGCCGCTGGAACTCTTTAGACATGGCACTCTCAGACACTTAGAGACATGCCTGTGTAGTATGGCTGTGTATGGGAAGGGAAGAAAAATAGAGAGGCAACACAGAGGACAGTGGAAGAAGAAGAAGGCTCAGGAATATGTCAAACCAAAAAGGCTGCAGCCACTTGAGGATGCCTGCTTGGAGAGTCTTTTCATTCTCACAGTAAATCTAAACCTGGATGAGGTCCAATGCATACCTCGCCTGTGTTTTAAAACAAAAGTTAAGTTACTGTCATTGAAATGAGGCGGGGTTTTGTGGTGGATGTCGGACTGAAACACAGGGTGAAAAAAAACATAAGCTTGTGCATTAAATTCAGAGCGGTGACAGCTCATTCCTAACAATTCCCACAATCCAAACTATGAAATACCACGCTTTGAGAAACAACGTCGTTTCGTGTGAGGCTAATTCCAGGCCTGACCCTTTGCCTCGCTCCTAATGCCTGCACTTCAATACAAACCCTACACAGATGCTATACACATGTAAGTGATAGGCTATTGCGATCAACCCTTAAAAGGAAGTGCAACCATCTGTCTATTGAACAGAACAGGCATTTCGAAAGAGACGGAGAGGGAGAGAAGACACACACTCACTCCTATGTAAACATGCGTCGACAGGAGGAGAGGGGTCTTTAAATGCCGGAGGCAGGGATGTCGGGTGGTGCTGGGGGTTTAGGAGAGTGAGGGAGGGAGCTGAAAGGATACAGTAGGGGGGATGAGAATGTGCGAGGACACGTGAGTGAGTCACACCTCCTGGCTCGGGGAGTGTAAGTTATCTAGCAGTGGGGTATTATGTGTTTATATGAGAGAGGAGTAACAAAACAGACTTCTCATCTCAGGACAGAAGGTTGTCAGGTGACGGAGACCATGTCTAGCGCTGTACTGTACTCCTGTGCCGCAAAACATAGAAGCATGTGCACTCGTCTGTGGAAGATATGCTTACATAAGGCTGCACACACTCTGCTCCTCTGTCACGAACACACTTACAGGCATGCAAATACACACGCAGTCAGTTGCCAAAGCTCAAACACTTGAGAGGGCAGTGAGTCAACAAGGTGATTACAGGGAAGTCTTGAAAATGATCCAAGTGCCGTATCGCCACAAAGAGAGGTGGCACTGACAGAGCCGGTTATAATACAGTCCAAACAGTTCTCCTGGCGGATGTAGACAGGCTTACATAGACAGTTAACAAAGTGCTAACTGTATTACAAACATGAACACTCGTGGGGACAAGGAAACGCACGCACACACCTAAACACACACACAATCTCACGTCTCTGGCTGCCCCTCTGTCTCATTCACTCAAACATTGGCGACCCATCCCTTCCTGCTCTCTCTGGCTGCTTCACACACACACACACACACACACACACACACACACACACACACACACACACACACACACACACACACACACACACACACACACACACACACACACACACCGTCTTGGCAGAGGGTGGATCCTATTTCATCCAATAATACCAACCCAGGTGACGTGACTGTACCTGGCACTGGAGCCTAAAATAGCTTTTAAATTTGATTCCCTAAATTCTCCAGGGAAGTCATACTGGTCTCATCTGTCTTTCTCCGTATCAAAAGCCCAGTCTCTGTTAACTAGCTTCAGATGAACCAGACCCAGACATGTCGATCTGGAAAGAAAGGTCTGATTAAAAAAAAAAAAAAAAAAGAATCACCCACCTGCTCAAACAAAAGCATCAGTGGGTGGCTTGAACATATTATTATATTTTTTTTTAACATACAGAGCTTCAACTTGGGTAGAACATGTGGATAAGCATATCTTCATCCCTACTTGCTCTGTCACTCAAATCAGATAAATACAGCTTCACCATATTGTTGATTTCTTTGAAGAAAGTGGTTGTGTTCTTGCAGAGCTGGACGGTGTTTACCTGAATTGATTGCATCTCACTCTTCTTTCTGATCAATATTTCATGCCCATGCCAACTATGCGCCTGATAAGGCCTATGAACTATTTGATCTGTGTATACCTCCCTTTTATCATTAGCTGCCGCTCCTCTAACCGCGCAGTATAATTGTGTTATATTTAATTCATGGAGTTCAAAACAAAATTGGATTGGGTGGTGATTATATGGAATGATGACACACTTCGTATAGAGGTTAGGGTCGGCACAGTGGTTTTAAAGTTGATTACTCAAAGATTTTGAAGCTGTTTACTTGATAAAAATGATGATGATGGCGACGATGCAGTGGAGATGAAGACAGACGCAGTTGCTTTAAATGGAAAATATGAAAGGAAAAGCATATTTTAGGCACGTGGGATCCCATATAAAGTCAATCTTAAGATGTGAGTGGATATAATCAGATGCAAATTCACTCTAGGCAAAATAAAATGTTGGTAGGCGAAGTTTCTGCAAACCACTGATACATTTACATTTGTACATACTGTGTCACAGGCTACATACCATATTCATAGTTCAACAAAATGTAATATAATGTTCAC
Organism: Pagrus major; assembly: GCF_040436345.1. Classification (NCBI taxonomy): domain Eukaryota; kingdom Metazoa; phylum Chordata; class Actinopteri; order Spariformes; family Sparidae; genus Pagrus; species Pagrus major. The sequence goes on along the minus strand of NC_133229.1, from coordinate 22,361,170 downwards.
ATGACATGTTTTTGACCTGATTTTCATATTTGGGAGGTAGGGGGTGGGGGTGGATTCAAACTGACAAGCCAGTGACTGCAGTTCAAGAGTGAGTTTAGGTGTGAAACCAGTGGATATTTAGCATCAGGCACCTGTTTCTGACTATTTTCTATGCAAATAAGGAAATAAAGAAATGCGTTTGTCTCCTGTTACTCTGAGGCAGAGGTATTTGAAGGTCACAAAATGGCATTTTTAAGTGCTAAGTGTTCATCTTTAGTGATATTATCATTAAATTTGAACTTGGGCCATGAAAGACTATATGATGTGGATTCCTTATATTTTCCAGCTAATAGGAGCCGTTACAGGTCATCTGCAGGCTTAGTTTTGCATTAAGAATGTAGGTGAGAAAAATAAGTGATGAATTCAGACAGTGTTAGATCAACACTACTATACTGATGATCAATGCCAGAAGCACTGTCACTGAAGCTTATAGCCTTTCAAAAGAGCCCAAAAGCATGCCTGTACATGCCCTCTGAATGACAGCCTGTGTGTCAACAACAGCTTTGAAAAGACTTTGGGCTAGACTGGGATAGGTGTTTTAGGATTATTTTACATACATTTTTAGGAATAAGAAGATTAGTGAGTTACTTTTTTTATTGATCTGTCAGGGAAACAACAAATTAATTGACATAAATGTGATAAAAATGTGCCAGATTCAGAAGCTGAAACATTTCATGTCTTAGCCAATTATGATATGATAAACCTGGAGCCCGCGTATTGAGAATAGAGGCACCTGAAGATTCTCATTTCGAAAACACGTTCAGTGGATGCCAGTGGTTGAGCATTATAAGAATTTATAGCCAACAATTATATTTTATATTGGGTGCTTGCTGGTTAATGAACCTTGAATGCTAATGGCGACAGACGAGTGATGGATCAGCCACACTGACAATTGGCTTTTGCCGCCGAGGCTTTGTTGTTATTGGTCCGTCAGAAGACATCGAATACAGGAGGGAGAGTCCATTCAGAGCTGAAGACTTCACATGGGCTGGATAACAACGGAGCTGATCTGAGAGGACGCCAAAGATAGAAAATGACATATTGTCAAATAAATCTGAATATTGGAGAAGGGTAATCCCTCTGACGAGTGTGTCTTGTCTTCTGCCATCCTTAGAGCCAACGACAAAGCACACCAGACACATTTTGAAATTAGCATAACGAGGCAAACCACTGAGCTAATACACAAACGGACTAATATCTTGCATAATAAAACTGCCAGCGTTTATGGGGGGGCCCCTGCATCTAGTGAATGATGATCTGTGGCATGTAATAGTTCCCATCCGGCACACTGACAGGAACATTATGAGGATGGAGAGTGATGAGCTCTTCATAAGCCTCTGATACTGTATGGAGCCATGCTGAGTGGAAAAAGACTCTCTTTGACTCCTATTGCACTTACAACACGGCTAATATGAGTGGGAGCACTCAGTGCAAGAGACAACGCAGACCAGAACAGGCTCCCAGAATATTACGTGGGTGGTTCAGCCATAAAAATCATTCTCGGGCTATAAAGGAATCATACAACCGAATTACATTTTGGCTGTAATGACTGAATGAATATCTGGTCTTGGTTTTCTTCCTCGGGTTTTTCAGTATCGTTTTCAAACCCTTTTCTTCTCAAGGCTTACAGAACAGGACATGTATCAAACCACTCATGCTATAACGGGTGAAACAGGCACAGCATGTAATAAAACACCAATAACACATCATTCTAATGCCTATCAGTAATCCCACTGCTAGTTGTCAAAAATTAGCTACAACTTGAGAACATCCATTCATCATGATCACATAACACCTGCGATTCCAAGCATGCCAGCTCGCTGCGTAAATCACAGTGTTTATTGATACTTTACTGCTGGACTCTTGTCATAATATGTCCTAAAAGCAGCAAATCATCAATAACTGTGCTGGTTTTCCGCGAAAAGAAGCACAGAACAGCAAAGGTTTTAAATTTCCATTGAATTAAGCACGTTTGTTTCTGCTGCCAAAAAATAATAATCTATCCCTGCTTTCTTCCTTCAATACCGAGAATGAAGTTTTCTGGGTTTTTCTGCTTTGAACTACCTCCCTCTTAATCAACCGGACCATTTTTCTCACCCCGCAGCCTCTTGTGCGTCTCTCTTTTCAGATGTCAACAGCAAACGAGGAGGCTCTGAGGCCCTTAAACTTATTTAAACAGTGCTGAGAGTGAGTATATTACTCAATGTTGAAGTTAGTGGATGAAGATAAACACCATAACCATTCAAGTGTCTCAGTCATTCCTGAGGACTATGATCCAGAGCCGTTTTGTAGCCTTGAAACATTCATATATAATCATACCATTATGAAAAAAGACTCCACTGGAATTCTCCTTTTTTATCTTCTTCCCCCGTACAAAATTTCTTCCCAAAGCTAATGGCTTTATCTCCTGCATTTAAATGGACTCATGAGTGTTTCAAGGGAGAGAAACAGACAGGCAGGAAGACATAAAGAGAAGCAGTCAGACAAAAGAGAGCCAAAGCTTAGAAAGACGCAGGAGGAAGGAAGATCCCCCAGTGGCCTGAATTTGACTGATATTATTCCATTATCTCTCTTTCTATTCATTCCCAGGGTGACCTTAACCTATACTGTGTGGGAATTACAGTGCACTGGGTTGTCATCCATGAACAAGGTAGGAAGCTGCTGTATATACAGAAGCACCTCCAGTATTCTGATTCCATTGTCTCTCAGATATTTCCTTCCTTCATGTGGACACATGGAGCACACGATGAATGCAATTTTTACTGGTAATCACACCTGCATTGTATAAGCATTCAATATTAAAGCACCCAACCGTGACGGGAAAGGATTACCTCATTGAAAAATGGAGGTCATTGAGCTCTGTAAATATTGTAAAAGATTACCTTGATGACGCACAGAGCACATGGTGTTGTCATTAATCATCTAAATCAAAAGGTCCGACTTGAGTCCTAATCTCTTGAATACGTGATGTCAGAACATTTTGTGCCACGCTGAAAAACTTCCACACTCATCAAAAGTCAAGAGCAGCAACTATGTTATCAATAATTCTGCAAAGGTGACCCTAAAGACGGTAGTAGTTGTCGACAAATAAGCAATAGTAAATGTTTTGTAAAACACAATTTTTGAAGAAAAAGGACATCTATTTAGTGTGAACTCAAATGTCTTACAGCTACTTCAAGTAACTTTAATAATTTGTTGATGTTGAAGGGCCCTGAGGACAAAAATGGTCATTTGTTTACTGTCGAAACCAAAAAATGGCAAAAATAAAATAATCTCAAGAAAGATCTCCTTCTGCTTCATTAAAACTGGCTAACATACTGCTCACAGTACCTTTGCCTGGGGAAATGTAAACACAGGCTCTTCCAGTCTGCATGGTGATGAACTTGTTGGACTTGTTGCTAGTCAGTCATTTACTTCTTTGTGATAAGTTAAAGCAAAAATATTTGTATAAAAAGTGTTTTCTGTTTCTGAATAAGATCTGAACCGGAGGGTTGACTGAGGGGCCGACAGCCTGACCGGACAATCGCCTTGTTTGAATGACTGAACGTGACTGATGCTCGTTGGATCAGCTGATGATCAGCTGCCGGGTGCACATGACTTACAGGTCGTGTCCTGCATGAACTAACGCGATGCTTCATTAACTTATTTTATCTATTCTTCATCCAAGTCCCAAAATGGCCTGAAGCATTCACTTTACAACTCAGTCACACTCAGTGCTGTGCTGTACTCCCCTCATGTGCAAACACAAATCCCAAACAGCACTGATGTCAAACACTTTGATCTGTTTCACACAAAGTGCCGTTTTTTCGGAGAATTGTTCATCTGGCTGAGAGCAGAAAAATCAGGTCAGAGGAGGTAAAAAAAAGTGCAACTCACACTTTTCTTTTTAAGCTCCTGTAGAAACTTCAAACTCAGTTTCCAAACAAATTAATAAGCATTAGATTGTTTCTCTCTGTTGTTAGGTGACTGAATTACAGTAGATCAATACAAGGTTAAGCTGTTAATGATTGAGCAAACACGGCACTCTTCACTGCTGGGCTTTCGTGGTGTCTGAGTTTGAACAAGGAACTTCAAAACAATCCACATCCGTGATCTGTCATATCAATTGATGCATATCTGCCCACTCACTTGTTTGTCTTTGTGATGGAGCGCAACTGTGCCTTTCATGCCTCATGTGATGAAAGCAACAGTCAACTGAATCATCTTTTAAGTATTTGGGCGTTTAGGTGGATTAACCTAATAAAGAAAGCTGATCCAGTAGGTGGCTGGGTTAGACATACAAGTTACCACCTCACCCTAATGAATAGTGGCCTTCTCATTTCCCACCACCAGCCTTGCAGTTATAACTGGCTTCAAAAAGGTATGGCCTCTTCTTCTGCTTCTCAGTAGTATTACTTTTTGTTAGGAAACAACCACTTTTATGAATTCCTCTCCACTACATGGCTCTAACCGGTTTCCCAGGATTTTTTTTTTAGAACTTGGTGGAGCCGCCATCTCCTATTCTACACCCTGGACATGAAATAACCCCGAGGACACACTGCAGCTTAATGATTTTGTCTCCCCAAGAGAAAAAAAAACATGTAACCAAAGAGTGCAGCTTGGTATCATTGGTGTGCCATCTGGGCCGAGTCTCCTTTGAAAAAGATTTTAATCTCAAGGGAGGAAGGAAGGTTAAATAAAGGTTAAATAAATAAATAAATAAAAACATGGCTAAAATCAATCATACAAACAAGAATCACGTTTCCCAATCACATTGAATTATTGCATAATAAACTGTCCTTTTATTCTCTCTCAACTCTCCTCTCTTGATCTGGAAAAAAAAGTAATCCATGTTTTTATTTCATCACGCTTGAATTCCTGCACCTCCCTATTCTCCCATCTGAGCACGAGCCCGTCAGCCCGCAGAGGCAGAACCGAAGAGAATAACACTCACTTCCCTGCAGCAGCTTCCCCTTTATTTCACAATAGATTTTAAGATCTTACAGTTACTTTGTGTGAAGTTCAATGAGGTCTATCCTCAAATTAAATTACTGAACTTGTGACCTCCTATGATCGAGCACCAAATATGTTGCTGAATCCATTCTTTAACCTAAAAGCTACACTTTGGCTGTCAGAGCCTTTCTGCAGCCAGAAAAACGAAGGGTCTAGGTCATCTTTTAAAACTCTCCTTTTCAAACATGCCTTTTCTTGAGTGTGTGTGCTTTCACCAAGACTTATCGTTTATTCTGTGCTGCATTCTCTCTGCTTTTATATCCTTTGAGAAACTTTTCTCTTTGGTGGTAAAAGCAACCAGACAGACACTTTGGTTGCAAAAATCAACAAAGTTTTCTGGTTTCACACAATAAAAGTTGTCCTGAATACATTTATGAAGGTGCAAGAGAGGTGTTTGGATGCCTTTTGTTATTTTGGTGAGGAGGATTCACGACTTTCTCCCAATGAGAATCCATGTTTCTAGTCTTAACAAGAAATTAAAGTTTTAGTTTGTGGGTTTATAAATATATAAGACGGCCACAGAGTGAGTTATGCCTCCGATTCAGTGAAATGAACATTTTCAAGTGTCATGGTGGTGTTAAATTTAGAGACTGGTAATGTAGACCTACCAAAAATACCATATTAGGCGCCCGATGTCTGTCAGTGCTGTAATGAGTACTTTTTAACAAGCTCTCCCACTGGGGGTGGACAGAATGAGGATATTTTAAAAAAGCAGTGCTTGTTGGTGTTGCTGACACACCCCAGACCCACATTGAAATTAATGGCTCCATCTGTAAAGTGAGGTTTTCATGAATTCTCCATGATAAAGCAGCTGTAGGTGCCATATAAATACTGTGAAAGTATCCAAGTACTCATTCTGTGGAGAAACGCACACCGCCTATATTCAGAAACTTTCTTTAAATGAGCCGTCAGGACTTCTGTAAAGTTGTGATGTCGCAAATATACAGTCACCGCCGTCAGCCATGCCCCCAGCACGGCTTTGGTTGCAATAACACCGGCAGAGCAGATGCAGAAAAATGGGGAGTGGTGCCTGCTCAGGTCTGTGAGAGCTGACCAATCAGAGGAGAGAGGAGCTAAAACAGAGCGTTCAGACAGAGGGAGTATAGAGGCGCTGCAGCAATGGACAGTATGAGGAAAAATCAATATTTTTTTAAATATTAAAGCATGTAAACGTCTTCTAGAAGTCACTCAAAAGAAAAGCATGAAGCTAAAATAATGGCATAATATAGGAACTTTTGATTTGCCACCTGTCAGCTCACGTTGGGTGTATCGTCACTTGTAACTTCAAAAAGAGATATTTTATTGCATAAAGCTAATGACACTGCGACTGAAAACCTAAAACACTGTTTTATATACCTGAAAACAATTAATTCACTCAGTAAAAGTCCACGAAACAAAACACTACTTACACACGAACTCTGCTCACCTGCAAAAAGTCTTGTGTAAGATCCATTCAGCCAGCACAACTTCTGGAAATCAATGAGCATCTTTATACAGCACTATATCACCTAAAGGTTTACCTTTCAAAAAGTTTTTCAAGCAGAAAACCTCTTATATAACCGCCCAAATATTCTCAGAAGGCAGAGTATCACTTTCCATGCACATAGATGTCAGGGTGCGACTGTCACCAAGCTTCTGCAAAACTGTTCTGCAAAGCCACACCCTGGTTAAACAAAGAATCCACGCATTCTACGCCTGATTTATTGTTGCAATACTAAAGTATATCAACCTGGCAAGTCTGAGATCATACATCAAAATCATGGCTGAGTCCTGGTTTTATTGACAAAGTGATCACTTCTTGCTATAATTTAATTTGTAATTTAATTTGAGTGAGAGAGCAAATCTGCAAGATTTCAAAGTTGGCTTGAGGTGAGTCTTTGTACAACAAAATCTGCTTTCTCCGGCCTTGATATTTGAAATATCTCTGCCATTGTCTTAATTCAGATGTCTGACATTAAGGCAGCTTGTGTTGACTGCGTGGAATAAAGAGGGGACTGGTGACAGGCTGCCTTGGTGGACAACAAGAGAAACGTAGGCGTCGTGTGAAATGACAATAACGCTGTTATTTACACTTTCTCACTTCTCTCCATCCCTTGAACATGCACATTATTATTATTATCATCATTAGACTAAATATACGTGTCGTGTCTTTTCCATTTGTCAGGCGTTTTGACAGGCAACATCTGAAACGCAGTATGTAATTATCATCACAGTGGGCAGTTTATTTCTCCAAAAATGGAGTGACCTTACTTGGGCACAGATGGTGCGAAGCATGCTGAAAGAACAACAAGACCCAACTTAGTGTGAACTTGTCAAGGAACAGCCAGAAAAGCAGACGCAAAATATTTCCCTGACTTAAGTTCCTGTATTTCCCTATGGTTTTTAAAATACAAACAGAACTCATGCTTCAAAGCCGCCCTCAGAGAGGCAAACACTTACTACAGTATAAGAAACCAGGAGATAATTCACCACTTTGTTACTCTGCAGGTGGTGTTTCTCTGTGTTAAGTGGGAGGCTGTCACCTCTGCACACAGCCTCCTCTGACTGTCAAGGACAGGGCTCACAGATAATTAGAGTTAACAGTTTACTTTCCTTGCAAACATTCAAAAAAATTGTTTGTGAAAATATGAGGTAATAATTGCTTCTTATCATGCTGACTGCAGTCCACAGAATAACAAGAACTGCCATGTTTACACTGAATGAATACATTTTGCTAACTGCAGTCAGAAGAATAACAAAACTGTCAAGAATATGCCCCATTCATTTTTACACGAATCATAAATCAGAATATACACGCAGTCGAACATATTAAGGCTTTGAAAAGTTAGGTTTCAACGTCACAAACTTTGAAGATCTGTTGATGTTGTAGTGTCAGTTTTTGACATCAGTTGATGTTTTCACACCACATTTCTCCTCGGGGAAGACGCATCGCTGCTCACTTGATGCATCGAACATAAACTCATTACGTTAAATCTTTTCATGCTGAAGAGAGACGCATTTATGATGCTGCTTTTCAATTTACAGGCTATGTTTTTTCCAAAGTGTGAGGACTGACACGCAGGGATCACGCAGACTTTAGCTTCGCTTTTTGTGGATTGTTTAAAGAACAACGTGAAATGCTGCAAAATAATCTTTGGTTCTCCAGAGGATGAAGACTCGTCCATCAAACTGATATTTAATTAGCCTGCAGGCAACATACATTACAGCTCACTGACATATGAACACACTCGTGGGGGTTGATGGATCCAAGCAGACTTACGGGATGTGATGTGATTAGAGGGTCAACCGACACAACTACTTTAGCCTTTAGGTGGATTCCTCACAGGCTCACTGATGAGATAAAAACCAGTAAAAATTCATGAGTGAAATCTAATTCATCTTCTGTGTTTTGCGGAGCACGACTGAACTTGATGCCAGTTAACTTCAATTAAGATTAGCTGCTTATATTCTGTTCATGTGAAGATGATTCTGTTTCCCTGCCAGTGGAATTTGACGGGGTGTTTTCATCTGGTTAGTTGTTTACTTCTTGAGGGAGAGCAAATTAGGAAAGATTTGAAAGTAAATAGGTGGTTTGAATATTCCTACTTCATGTTTTTAATCTTATTTTCTCATTTGGTTGATACAACTTTTGGCACCGACTTGCGTGTTTACTGTTTGGCCCGTTTAAGGGGGGAGAATTTAGTAATTACAGCACTAAATAAAAAGGTATACCACAAAATTACATCTAAATCACTTAACGTGAAGCATTTCAGCAGCCTAATAACCTAATATTGTCATTATGATGTATTAAACATAACACATATTACATTGCATAATCAAATTAAAAGATTGAATAGCAAATATTGCTTTGTGAACACACTCGTCTCCAAATGCCACGCTATATTAATATTTATTGTATCTAATTTATTACTTGCTTAGCTTTATGGAGTCGTATTAATATCAACAAAATCAGTTTTCCCTTATTAGCATGCAAATTTAGGCAGCAATGTCTCGCAAATGTAATGAGAACGTCTATTATATCAGAGGTATCAGAGACTCTGTTCGAAGGGACTTTTTGGAAAGGAGTCAGCAAGCTCATTACCTTAAAAATAATAGTCCTCTGAAGAAATAGGCTTCATATTCATTTTGAAGATATCACTACGAGGAGGCCGTCATGACAGCTTCACAGGAAGTTTTTGTCCCCCAAGGTTTTCTGAAGGACTTGGAGGCTGACACCATGCAGTAAGGGCTCTCTGACTCTGGGGAAAGGGGCTGTTAGGTAGGGGGGTAAGCCTGTTAGGCATCTGTGCTCTGGCACCAGTCACTTCATAATCTATCATGGGAAGTCTGTGGTGGTAAGTATAACATTTCTGCAGAGAATTTAGGAAACTATTTATATGTTAATAATATACAATCCATCGTTTCAGGCAACGCAAATATGTGTGGAAAATGATTATTCCAAAAAGTGAAATAAAATATAAATGTCTTTACATGTAGTTGAGGCAATAATATGCATACATTTATCTGTTGTTTACAATTAGCTCAGGGTATTCTTTTCATTCATTCATACTTGGTGTCCATCTACAGTTTGCATCAGTAGTGATTTGAGTAACATGATTTCTCCGACGCTGTGCTGAAGTTGTTCTACCAGTGTTTGTTAAAGTCAAACATCCCAGTTAAAACATTTATATTTACTAAGTAAGCTGTGACTGGAGTGTAAAAGGAAGTGTTGTGTCTGTAATTGTAATCGTTTCATGTTTACAACATGTCTCTTGTTTTTGGTTTTAAAGCAAAATATACTAAGTCTACCATGTGCATAGATGTAGAACTTTGTAGGTCTTTTTTTTAGGTCCCATAGATCAGATTTTACATTCCTTCACGTTCAAGTTGGGTCCATTGCTGCAACACCTCTATTCAACCTCTGTATGAACGTCCCATTTTAGTGCCTCCTTAAGGACCTACTCCCAAAATGCCTAGTCTGCTCTGATTGGTCAGCCCTCACAGGCCTGAGCAGGCATCACAACCCTACAGAAGACCTGGTGGCTCGTTTAAAGGCACAGTTGCTAAAAACAGACTTTGTGCATTTCTCTGTGGAGTAAGCATTTCGATACTTTCACAGTATTCATATAGCACCACAATGTGCTCCATAATCAAAGACATGGAAATCTCACTTTATGTGACCTTTAAAAATGACTCATATCTCCAACTGTAGCGGCTAAATCAAAAGAGCAGACACTTGCTGATACCTGAGCTTCAACCTGTTACCAACAGTATAGCGCCTCAGTTCTGGAAGAGAGTTGTAACACGACAAAAATAATCCACCAATTTCTTTTTCTTATGCTATTCTGTATCTTATCATCTTACCATCTTCCCTTCATTTTGACTCATCCTCTTAACTCTCCTTTTCTGCATCTTATGAAAATGAAAGGAAGGAAGTTGGCCTTAAAAAATATTAACACGCCCCTGTAATTATAGATAGTAATGTTCATTAAAATGGTCAAACTTTTCTCAAACAGGCGATATAAACTATTTATTCAATCCTTTGGTTGCTTTTCTGTCTCCCGTCCCTCAATCAAACTCTTCCTGTCTCTCTTTGCTCTTGACTCAGACACTCTGTTGAGGGATTTGTGAAGTGATATCATTGCTCTCACAGCGGGGTTAGATGGAGGAGGGTTGCGGTTGGATATTTCATTGATCGGACGCGAGTGACTGTAGTGGATTGCTTTGATCGGGTCTATGCTTCAGCTTTGGGCAGTATCAGCCCGTTTCATACCGCGTATCACATTCAAACCATTTTTTAAAGCGTTTCCCCCTACAGCTCTCCCTCACCTCCTACGCTACCACAGGCCGTCTGCACAGTGTTTGTTTTGAGTCACAAGTTGGGACACAGTCGGCAAAGAGTGATCTTAAACGTCGTTCGAGCACACAGTAAACATAGCTCAACATTGCCAAAATCGTTTTTCAGGGATGTTACAGTATTTATGTGGTGTTTTTGAGAGTCTGAAGGACAGCCTCAGTGTCCCGCTGTCAGTCTTCTTGTTTGTTTGGTTGGTATAAATAATAATTCCAGTCTTGGGAATGATTGATGGCACTTTATCCCAGTAAACATAAAGCACACAGAGGGCCACTTTAGCCTCAGAAGAGTCTCATTACAGTTAAGTTAAGCAAAGACAGTTCTTGCGGAAGCAAAAGTCAAAGTTTCAAATTTATTTTAGTTTATCTTTTGGCCATAAAAGGGTACTCTTTCACCACAGGGTATTTCTACTATTGATGCTACTTTAGTATGCATTGCATTGCTGTTTAGATAAATGGCACTGGACGCTTAAAAAGTACTATCTGCAAAACCCCCCGCCCCTTAAGGTGTCTTTGTGGCGGTGATAAAAAACATATGAAGGGAAATTAATTAACTTCTACTGACCCGACAGGGAAATTAAATGAGTAAGGCAAAATAAGACAAATGCTCAGTGATGCGCAGTTCCAATGTTGGTCCAGTGTGCAATCACGCTCATCATCGTCTGCTCTATCAAACCGAGGTTTCAGTGGTCTCTTGTAGAGGATTTTGTCACGGATGATGGAGTCCCTTCCAATTGACCTCCTCGTCATCAACAGATGGCTGAGGGAGAAGTCGATGGACCCCAGCAGCTCTCCCCTGGATACCCCCTGCAAAAGACCTCATCCCTAAATCCAATCTCAGGTGTCTTTTGTCCTCTTTTTATCTGTGGGGGAAAACCTGAATGGTCTGTCTTAAATGCTGCTCACTCAATCTGTCCAAAGGAAAGAAGGCGAATGATCTTTGGAAGTTGGCTTTCACATACATTGCACATTCCACAAAAAAACACCCCACAACTTCCAGCCATGAGAAAGACGCTGAATATCATATTCAATAATTGGCCAGGCAGATAATTGGTTGACTCATAGTGTACAGTTCATACATACTGTACTGTACATGTTAATATATGTATAATTTACTTTCACTTGTGATTTTGCTACATTCTTTGCCAGAAAATTACTTTTGGTACTATTCCTATGGGTTTCTTTTAACAAAGTAATATTTTAACACAATATCCTAACTTTTATACAAGTATGACTTTTGGGTGCTTTTTACAACACTGTTAGTAATACTCACTTTATTCACGTAGGAAGCAGAGTAATCTATCAGAGTCTGCAGACTTTGGTGCACTCTGCTGAAGTGAACTGCTGAAAACTGTACTTCTGAAATATTCGAAACAGCTGAATGCCAGCCGCCAAACTGAAAAAACACCTGGCTGCCAAGATTTCTCGAAAAACCTCTCTCTGTCTCTGTGCTTGTCTCCTTCCTGCATTTGTCACACCCCAGCACATACAGACAGGCCCCAGCTCGCCACAAAACGTAGTTGGATGAAACACTAAAAGTTAAATGGCAAAAAATCCAATTTCGATGTAGTTTGCAAAAGCAAGTCAAATTCAAAAATCTGTTCCTTTGAAATTGTTTTGCTCGTTAAAACAATTTAACTGTGGGTACACAACCTTTTACAAATCACTGATCTAAGCTGTCAAAGGATTTTTAAATTAGAGTTTCAAAGCTGAATGCTAATATCAGCACGCTAGCATGCTGTTGTTAAGTAAGCGTAATGTTTTCTAGTTTCACCATCTTAGTTAGACCATGACTGTCTGTACCAAAGGTCATGGCAATGCATCTAAAAGTTACTGACATAATAAAACCAGGACCAAAGCCCTAAACTGATCCATCTGACCATCCCAGCCCTTAACCATCATCAAATTATTTCCACAAACTCTCAGAAACGTCACAATGTGAATGTGTAACAACTTAGTTGGGGCACGTCATGGCTTTGGGTTTCAGTTGAGTTATTTACTGATTATTAACCCATTTTTTTTAAACCAGCCCGCTGGCTATAACCACATCCCGCTTTCTTGACTGAACCAGGCACCTTACTCCATCACTAACTGGACTGATGTTTCATTAATGATGCTTAGTTGTTCGACTGTATATTTTCATGATGTCAGGTGACCTTGAGTGTCATGTAAGAGAAAAAAAAGAAATGTATTATTATTTTTACCTGTTTAATGTTGAAAGACTCTCCTTGTGTGTCATGTTTTGATTTATACGTCCTGTCTTTGTCTCTTTCCTGCCTTTTCTCCTGTCCACTTGTGTTTCATGTATTAATTTGCCCCAGCATATTTAAGTCAGTGTTTTCCCTCTTTTCACATCTGTTCTTCGGTCCAGTTTTGTTCCCCATTTCTCATCAGTACTTGTTGTTTCTGTTCCTCATGTGGTTTGGTTCTCTGTTTAGCTTTGCCCTTGGATTCTCGCTTTTTATTGCCTGCAATTTCCTCTAGATTTCGGCTTTATTTCATTAAAACTCACTTTCTGTTTTTCAACCTGCCTTGAGTCCTGCATTTGGGTTCTTTATTTGTAAACAATGACATGGCTGAAATAACAGGTAATCCAATTTTAAATGATGAAGTGATACCTTCCCCCTAATTGTGTCAGAGCTTGTAGAAGAAACAGTGCTACCGCCGACAACACTTTGGTCACGTCCTCTGATATTTTTCCTGGATTTGGCAAACTGAACTGCATGTTATGTTCAGCAGAGGGCACAGCGAGGGTACAAAGTGGAAACATATTTCATCGTTCTCAGAGGCTGACGTGTTACACATTTATTTATTTAGGTTTGTCAGTAAGTATGTATCATTAACCTTCACTGGTGGCGAAGACTCTATCAATACTAGAGGACATTATTTATAGTCAACCCTGTATTGACTTTTTCTCCTCTCTGAAAACACAATCATGCGATGGCCGTGTGCATCCTTTGGCGAGTTGCAGTGTTTGTTTCCTTTTCGCTCGGAAGGAATAAGAAATATTTGATTTTCACTCCACCTGTAATTGCACTTTTATTTCTCCTGTAGCTTTACTGCTGGGCTGCTGAGGGCCGTATAATAACATTTAAAACTCCTTGAAAACTTTGGATATCCCATAATTGAGGTGGCGAATAGCAGCAAGCCCGTTGCCTTTTTCAACATTCACTGGCAAATAAATGCCAATGCTAATGCAGAATGTGGAAGTGGAATTAAAATATGCTTCTGGAAAAGTTGATGATGCAATGTCAAGATGATGCAATTTGGATACAATTCATAATAAAGTTTTAGCAAATTGCACGGAGGAAACTGGTAAGAAGGATTAGGGCAAAGAGGAAAATCACTTTGTTTGAGAGTCTGTCACACATTCAAAAAACAGATCTCACTTAAGTAGGCCTTGTTAAATAACTGCCATAATTTACACAGACAATCAAGAAGAAAAAATGCAGCTTAGTCTGTATTTTTCTTCCCGCAGTGTCAGAGTTAGGGTTTTTTTCTTTTTAACCAAGTGACAGCATCAGCACAGTAATTTCCAGTGGGATAATAAATCACCTCTACCCTGGAGACAGACAAACACGGCATGTGTGATGGATAGCCGAGCTGTTAAAATGTGAAAACGCGCAGTTTGGATGGAGACAATACAGCGCTACAGCCTATGCCAAGAGGCATTTTGCCAATATGAAACTACCCATTATCATGAAAAATAATCTGTAGGGAAAAAGGTGATTTAAAACTATGTTGCTCAGGGTGACGATGATGATAGCGCCATCAGGGAAGACAGCACTGAAAATATGTTGGAGAGTATGTCGTTTCTGACATAAACACATAAAAGGCAAACTATGGATAAACACAATCTATTTAACTGAATGCCAAGAGGAAAGACGAATGAGGAAAAGCAAAGGAAAGCGGGAGAGTGCAAACAGGCTGCTGCAGCCGAAGACAGGAATATTTCAAGAGAGGGATGCCAGGGAAAACACAAGTAGCTAACGAGGCATGACACTAGGATGTGAGAGGCGAGGAAAGGCAGGTCAAGCTAAGAGGAAAAATATATAACTACATAAAATATAGTTATGACCTATAATGGAGTGAGGTGATTATGCGGTCGTAGCATCCGACCGGGCTGCTGGAGTAGTGTGAGGCTGCGGTGCAGGAAGGAGGTGTTGGGCCAGAAGAGGCAGGGGAATGTATCGTCTCTTCGGGGGTAAATTGCCTGTGACTGCTTTGCGTGTCCATCATTTCTCTCCACGGTCTAATTACAGCCGGTTCCACCTGGCTACACTGCTCTGTCCTCCTCAGTGCACAATGGTGGTAACGTACAACCGCACTGAGAGTCAGGGACCACGAGTGAAAGATTGGAAAAACTGCTGTTGGAATGTGCCAACAGTAAGTTGTTTTGATTTCTCAATAAAACGTAGACTCACACTTAGCTGTCTCCAACAAAACACAAGTGTTTTTTCCGTTTTTGCAAATTCTCCAAGACACATGTTTTTATAAAATTCAGGGACATGAATAATTACGGTAGAATAAATAAAAGTCAACTCTCTTGAACGGCCATTGCCTAATCATAGCTTAGCAGGTCTGTCAAGCAGTTTCTCCACACGATAAAGTGGTGCGTATGGAGCTACTCGAGCCTGATCTCACCAAATGGTGTATGAATAACAACGCTTTTCGCTTGTCATTAAACACAGTCCACGTTGAGCTTTTCACATTGTCATTATAGGCGTGAATGTCACAGAGAAAATAATATCAGGTGACTTTGTATAAAGAGACAGAAAGTTCGCACATAGAGGACGCTGGCATGGATGGACGGGGCAAACAAATGCTGGATTTTCACCCAGGAGACCGTTTTTCTTAATGTCCCCAGTGAAACCACAAGTCAATGTTGACTTATTTTTAACTACTGGCTTATTCTACATCTATATATGCTGTACGTTACACAACTTTTTTTATAGGATATGTAGATAAAGGTGTTCATGATGTTCATTTAGAGCTGATGTTCAACTTCTGTCTTACCGAGCATGACATTGACAAACAGGTTTTTTGTGAATCTACAGCTTGATGGCCCATTTACTGTTAAGTGTTTCTCCACTGTTGGTTAGAGTTACAGCAGCAGCTCATCATGGTAGTTTTTCAATTCGGGGAAGTTTACACTCCAGCAACTTCTGCTGAAGTTGTTGTCCGAGATAGTGCCAAGTCTGCTAATCAGACGTGCTACTCCTCATCCTAAAAGCCTTTTTCTCTTTTGCACAGTACAGTCCACATTTTTCTTCTTGCTTATCCAAGAATGCCAGCGAAGCAGCCGAACATTGTTGTGTTCGAGCAAACTGACTGTTCTTCCACATGTATATTGTAGATCATCAACTGTTGAGTTTTTGCCCGAGGCACTCATATTTATATCACCTTGAAAAGGCTTCAAAACAAGTCAGCTGGATACATTAAAAAGTCAGCTGCAGATGCTGTTATCAAAACACTAGCAGAGCTAACGTAAGCCCAAAGAGGTAGCTAGCGGGAGCTGGCAAAAAATAATTCAGACTGTTAAATCTGCCATCATTATCATTGCAAACATCATATGTGCTTTGTGAGAATAGAAAGCTTGACACATGTAGCAGCAGGGTTTAACGAGCTGTCGATTCCCTAGCCTTCCAGTAGCTTTATCTGGTCATTTCTTTTTACTGAGAATCGTTATCTCGGAGCTTGTGTGTGGCAGAGGCAACTGAATGCAGACCGTTTTTTTCAAACATCAGCAGCCAGCTGCCTTTAAATTTGACGAGATCTAAAAGAACTGCTGCTAAGACGCAGCACACTGTCTAATGAGAGGAATGCTCTTCACTTCTTCTTTCCAAATAATGACGGAGACCTGAATAATACAACCGTGAGAGTCACTTCATCATGCAACAGCTTCTTGCTTTCAACGGCTCCTTTCTGTTATTATTACCCCCTGAAACTCATTTTAAAGCTGTCATTCAGAGTAATTCAAAATGACTTTTGAAAGAAAATTCATCATTAGAAAAGAGGAAAACGTTGTCCTGGGTAAATTAAGATTGGTGTATGATGGTGATGTCTTTGAAGAGATGGAATGGGGAGGAATGGAAAAATAAATCCACCATGCTGTCTTCAGGTGTCAGTGCTCAGTATGGAAACATATTCAGAGAGGTTGAATGGAGCAAATACAGAGTCACTCAGCAAACGCTGGCACACATTTACACCTACAAACAGTGTGGAAAATAATTAGTCATTACAATAGCTTATTATTTTCAGACTTTAAGCCTAATTGCGCAACAGGGGATGCTACTCAGAATTGACCTGTCTTTCGTGGTCTAATTAGCAAGAGAAGAGACTCGTTTTAGTCTGTGAAACCCCAGCCACCACAGTTGAATAACAAATGGCCCGCATCAAAATGCATGGTGAGCCTTTGCTTGACATTACAGAGGCTTTGGCAATCACTCTTCAAAATAATAATCAACTTATAACAAATCCTGACAATTATCGCTGAGCGTACCGATTAAAGCCTCGACAGCCCTTTAGAATGAAGTTACAGCACTAATTTAACAAGACAAGCACGACGTGTGTGCGGTGTACTTAATAATCTGTCTAAATAACTTTGTCAGTTATCATTTACTGCATGAAATACATCGATACTTTGTAGCGCTCTGAAAGTACAGTGCAACAGGCAGAGGATGTAAATGAAGAATGACAAGCATGAGGCCTTCCAACTGTACAGACGCAACCACAGCTGTCTATCAGAGGAGGCACATGCCAATACATTCAACAACATCCTCCTCAAGTCACCAGCAGTTCAATAAGGAGGCAGCTGAGAGCTACACCGGTCTGCCCACAGCAACCTCCGTGACAGGAAACTTTTTCGCTGTCTTCAAGAGTCGAAACAAACGGGTTATCTTACTGAGAGTGAACGCCACGACACTCTCTCGGCACCACGTTTCAGCAATCCCAGTCACTCAAGGAGAACGCGGGGGGACTTCCCTAAAAGTGAGACGGTCCTCACAACGTTCTGTCACTTCAAATTCAGATTGAGAGCGTTCCAAGGCACTGGCTTGAAAGCTACTTTTATGAAAGTGAAAATCCATTAAGGAAGCCGGGCTCTTCCTCTGAGGACACATCAGTCATTCGCAGGCAGAGCTGCAGAGACTACACGCACTGTACTGAGGAGAAAACCCCTCTTAATAACACAACACATTTTATATAAGGTCTTTTATGACTTGCTGACAATCACAGTCAGAGCCAGGCACTTCCTCAGCGGGTGGTTGTGGTGTAAAGCTTTTTTTTTTCATGCTGATTCATTTTAAAAACCTGTGAGAAGCGAACATGCATATAAGGTGTTGAAGACAGGCAGAGATAAGGTTTCATCTGAGGGATGAAATAGCGTTCGAACTGTGGGAGGTGAGACAACAGAATCAAGTAAGCGTTTTATAACCTGAGAGCCTCGTAAGTAAATGAAATACAGCCATGTGAGACATTTATTGCTGCGAACCTTAAATTATCCACGGAGCCATTTGGAAGTCAGATTTCCGGCCTGTGTGAGTGAGGACATATTTTATGGCCCTCTCCTGCCCCCACTTGGGAATTGAATTTGGTTGTATTACACAGCACATGTGACCTGTATTAAGTTTGCGAACAAACAAATGACGTGCTATTTTTGGCTACTGGGTCAGGTGTCAGCTACACCACTGTCCTGGTGATTGTGTTAGCACAAGGGGTGACTTTGCTGTGTGGCTACAGATCGAAGCAAACCTCAGTTTGTTATGAAATGTGTCTTGGCTTAATCGTGTCTAAGAAATGCCAAATGTTAACCACACAAACGGAGGACAAGATTGTGACTGTGTTGGAATCTTGTGAGATTGAAAAAAAATAAACAAAAACAAACTGAATATCTGCAATCACTGTTGAAAACATGGATTTTTGATCCAAATAATGAGAGATTCGAGCTAAACCAAGAGGTTAAATAACAAGCTAATAGGGCAGGTTTGGGCACTTGAATCTCATTTCAGTTCTCAACCCAGTTGCCAGAATAAATGTCGGGATTGTGCATTTTGTCAGGGAGCTACATGTGGGGTTTGGTTCAGTTGATCTCTTGTTTAATGTTGAAACTTTATCCTCATGTGTCATGTTTTACTTTCCTCTTCCTGTCTCTGTCTGTTTTCTCACCTTTTTCTGAGTAAACATGGGCTTCATTGTTCATTAGCCATTGTGTATTAAATTCTGTGTTTTTCCTTTACTCTTTGTTGGTTTGTCTGTTTTCATCCTGCATTCCTGTGATCTGGATTTGTTCCCAGTGGCTTAATGGCTTAATGGCTTGGATTTTCCTTGTTGACTTTCTGTGACTTGCCTTTTTTGATTTTTTGACTTGCCTCTGTGTCTGCGTTTGGGTCCTTTTCTGATGAATTGTGACATGTTTCTCCAAACCACGGACAAGTTGAAGCTTGAAATGTCTTTATGTTGTAACTTTACGTTCCTTTAGGTTTAATTCTTAACTTTATGTTGTGACAACACTGTGCTGATGATCTGGTTAGGTTTAGGCACAAAAACCACTTGGTTAAGAAAACATAATGTTTTGGCTTAAAATACTTGTTTATGTCGCCAAAAACACGGCTGGAGATGTCATGAGGTCTTCCTAAAAAACACCCAGCTTTGTCACCACAAATACAGCTGGAAATAGCCCCGAGGTCTCCTTAACAACAGCCAGTTGTGTCACGTCTTGAACTGTGGTCACCGGCTTGGCAGCCTTCTCATTTAACTCCACCTGTCCATCTGCTCCACTTCCAGATATGTAAGTCAGGTCATAAAGGTGTAATGTGAGCGTGATAGGACACATGTTGTAAAAAATGTCAATATGGTATGTAGCTTGTGACATGTACAAATGTGAACGTATCAGTGGTTCAACTGCCAACATTTTTTTCTAGCAACTGGGCTGCAGTTCTGGCAGCGAAATGTCAAATTTCACACTCTTTGTCTTGAGTCATGCAGTTTTATAGATTATGTGATGTAGAGAATAAGACCTCCAAGACACAAACAAATTGATATACTACATCACTATGTCAGCAGTAAAACAGACCTGTCAGGCATGTCATGCTGCAACTAACATGACTATTCAATCTTCTTACTGGTCAAGTCCAATTAATTCCCCTGAATGTGCAGCCACCTAATGTGATCACGTTTTCTGCGACATTTGTCCTCTTACCCGCCATGTGACTGAGCTTTTGTCACAGGAAGGCTATATTTCTAAGACAGATGGCTATGGATGTTATTAACGGTGCCCACTTATCAATTAGTCTGACTCTGAAACAGCCACTCACACAAAGGTCAGCCGCATCTCTTCCAACAGTCCTGTATGCTCACTCTCCTGCTCTTATCTCTCTTCTGATGAGCCCACGTTGTCTTGTTCTTGTTGCTTTCAAGACTCTTTTCTTTTACCATCAACTCAGCCTCAGTTTTCTCTTCATTCCTTGCCCCTGCCTTTCCACATTCCTGTTCATTTTATTCCTTTCTTTCAGAAACTAGTGAAACTCCCACAGCTTTTAACCACTCTCATCCGTTGATGCCCGTAAGTACGGTTTAGTACAGGACTGTCATACCTACGAAGATGATGAGGTAGAGGCATTTGATTTCAGACATGCTCTAATTATGAATTAAAAATACAAATGGTTGGGGCTGTGAGGGAACACTTTAAAGCGACTCTTATCTCTGGCTTTGATTAGAGCAGCTTGGTACAAATCTGCATTGGCGTACATCATCGTTTATCATCGATTCATTGTTTCCCTCTCCTCTTCACAAGGACAAATTTATAAGCACGGTTCAATCGGCGACTCAAGGCATTGGCTTTTGCATTATGTTGTCCTTGTGAGGGCATTAACTCCATGTTTCTCTGTCAGTGGCTGCACACAGAGGTGGCAATCAGGTTTCACATCAGAATTCATTGTCTCTGCTTTTGTCCCCATCAGCGGCAGGTGCAGCTGCAGAATCAGCTAGACGCTATTCATTGCTCGTGGTCTGAGATTTTCCGTCTCTTATAGGGTCCACTTGTGTGGAGAGAGACAGTGCAGTGAAAGCGAGGCGAATACACATGCAAACCAATACAGCCAGGAAACTGGGTGAGACAGGAAATCTATTAGCCGGTTAGTCGTGCGGGTTGTTTCATTGATGCTAAGTTGGATTGATTGCATTGTGCGAGTGAATGTGTCTTGCTGTATAAGGCAAACTCTTCTTGCTCCTTAGCTAATTCCTTTTAAGAGCTACAAGGAAAAACTTTTCCCTTTCATTCATAACTGAAAAGGTGAAACACACTTTTTATCATAAAGATAAAATCCGCAGGCGGTCTGCAAATTAAGCTGAAGGAAATGAAGGCAAACTCTGACCTTCTGTTCACACAGAGCTCAATGTGATCAATGAGGCATTCATTTCCTTAACAGCTGAGATACCAGATAAACTCAGCAGATGAGCGGATGCCCAGCAAGTTTGTCAGCTGTGAAAAGTGAGTCATCGGTCAGCTCAACTGCAATTAGATTTTCATCCTTCAAAGATGTTACATAGGCATTCAGAAAATGTATTTGAAAGATTTCAGGACTACTTATTTAAAGGAGACATATCATGCTAACTTCCAGGTATTTTGGGTTGCTACTTGAATAGGACCACATGCTTTAATGCTCAAAAATCAGTTTTCTCATACTGTCCAGTGCAGCAGCACTTTATTCCCCCTCTGTCTCTTTTTAGCCCTTACCTAAACTGGTAAAAGGCAAGTTTTTTGCTTTAACTTATGAAGTGTTATGAAATGTTGAATGCACAACGTAACGTCTATAGAATAATGACACCATTAACATTCAGATCGGTTCCCTATAAACCTCTCGGCTTGAAATCTCCAGGCAAAATGAAGGCTGACTGGCGTTCCAGTCCGGCTGGCAGCCTGGCACCATTTCTATCTGCTTTCATGCCTCCATTACAGACTAAATTAATGAATAAACTCATGCTTCGTCTTGTTGCTGTTGGTAGTTGCTACTCTGACAAAAAACGGAAAGCAATCTTCGTCTTCGCAACAGCAGTGCCAACAATAAATACCACTTGGAACGGTCATCTGCTTCCACTTTCAGAATCAAAAGTGAAAGCACTCATTATGCAACAGAATGGCTCCCAGATTTTATCACATATAGTAGTGATTGGTGATAATTACTGTAGCATTAACATGTACACTACATTTAATCAGATGGCACTACTTTTTAACTAATTGATGAACAATTATGGAATGTATTCTGTAAAAATGCACTAGTCATGTGTTTTTTGTGTATTAATACGATAAATGTAGTTTATTTGTCTCTGAAATACGATAAAGTAGTAGAAAGTGGTATTTGAGTCAGTGTTATGACCTACCACTGCTCAGATAATACTTTAAAATGATATGAAAGGTGAAGCAACTCCAGGGCAGTAAAAAAAGACATTTTTACTTACACAGTATTTTCTCTTTACATTAAATAAAAACAGCTTGAGACCCACGCAGTCAGAGTCACGGTGTGCACAGATCGACCAGTCATCAAGATCATGGCGGTGAAGAGAATCCATTCGAGGTTCATTTGAGGTAAATCTTTTATGCTTCATGCCATAAGTTTGGAAAGTTAGCAGCTTTATAGATGAACTGCATGCTACTCAAAAATTACTCTAAATGCATACGAGACCTCGTACTTTCCCCTTGATAGCCCTCCCCCCCCCGCCTCATCCTGCATGGATCTGTGTCCCCCAGAATTGGCTCCAGACCAAGAACACAGTCGCCTTATAATGCTGATGGAAGGCTTTCTATGCTAATCTGTGAGGTTATTTTGGACTGGATATGACATACAGGATGCTATGTAATGTCAGGAAGGAGAAAGAAGACATAGGAGGAAACAGAGAGCAAGAACAGGTGGAGGATAATGATCATTTCTTTCTTAACCCGCTGCCTCTCCTCAAAGTAACAACGGAGAGAAATACCACGAGATGTCTGAGACTGGTTTCGGTCTTTCTGCAGAAATCCACTGGGATGAGCAATAATCCATCCTGCTATTTAAATCTTGGCTTTCAAATCAGATCATACGAGTCCTTCTAAATGAGCTGAATTCCGTTAGTAAAACTGCATACTTAGCCAATCCCTGCAGTACTTTGAACTGATCATGAATATTCAGACCCCAGCCAGCTTGAGCTGACCTCAGTCTCACTGGGTGAAGCACACGTTTGACTGGGCAAAAAAATACACTTTAACACAATGTTGGGTTTTTTTGCAAAGAAACCAGGCAGCTCTCGCGTTGAGAGGACTCTTGATTCAGGGTCTGTTAAGGTTAATAATCTGGTGAGGCTATGTCAGTTATGTCCCCAGAGAAAAATTTACACTAAGTGCATTAAGCTAAAGAAATCTGCGACTAACATAAGCATCCCCGGGGAAGAACAATCCTCCGGAGAGCTTTCTATTCCCTGCCAAAGAGAATGGACTGAATCAATGAAGTGTCATTAATTGCAGGACAGGGTGGTATTCTTGGCTCCAATAATTCACAGAGGAAATGGCTGTGAGCATTATTGCACCACACAAATCACACTGGCAGTCAGCTTAGCTGATAGACAAGGGGCAGCTGGGCTTGACTGTTCCTGAAAAATGAACTAGAAATTATACATTAGAGTGGAAGCTCCATTATAGTCACATTATCTGAATCTGGCCAAAAAATACTGGCCACCCCATATCCATGCCTCTGTCTTACTCTAAAGTTCTGGCGTAAAGGCAAAGTGAGAGCCTAACCTGCCTGTAAAACAGCAGTGAAGGTACTGAATCAAAATATATAAAATATATAAAGTTAAAACTGAATATCAATAGGTTTTGGTAAAAATAATAATTAGTTGTAGCCCATTATTGATTATTGAATCTGCAGATTACTGTCTTAATTAATCTATACAGCATCTGGTCTATAAAATGTCAATGAATAAATCTCATTTAATTTATTCAACAGTAAATCATGATTGTAATACTGAGTTTGGCAAATCAGCCCTTGTAAATTAGCTTTTAGCTAACTCTGGTACAGCTAAGAAGTCAGTGGACTATACAGTCTATACAATGGAACACTTGAAAGAAAAACTGCAAATGAAATAAGTACATTTTCTTTAAAGATGGACTCTGATGTAAGCAGATGTACTTGGAGGAGAAAAAAAGAGAATGAGAAGCTCTCTGTCAAGGACTGTTGAACACTGTTTTATGTGCAGTGTTACTGACACAGAAAATTGAATAGATTTTTTTTTTAAAGAAAAGAAAAGCATCAGTGTTTGATGAGTTGGGAATAAGACTAAAAAATGAACTTTCATACAAATTGGACATTAAAGATATTACTGAAATGGATGCCCATTAAAACAGTAAAATAAATCACTATCAGAGTCAGCGCAACAGATTTCTTTGCAAATTCAGCTTTACAAATGAATATATAATAAATGTACATGAAGAACTAGTTGCAAAACACAGCAGAGGGTAAAATAAGTTGCATAATGTGCCTCCATCTTCAATAACTCAAGTTGATTTTTCCTCACTTCCCTCGCAAATAACTCCAATTACTTATCATATGTTCTGTGTTGATTTACTGCAAATGAAAAGTGAAAATTGAATTTGTGTTATGGTTTATGTTTTTGCTGCAGGCCATGATGCAAACGAGAGAAAATCTCCTTCTGAGCGTCTTATCAATGTTTGGAGACAGAGGGAGAGATACTCAGCATGTGTGATCGCTCATGCACCCACACACATAACGCGTACCTCATTAAGTAAGGCAGCTTAAGAGCCTATAGCTGCTCAGGCATAACACTTTCCATGCATACAGTTTGGAGAGGAGGGAAGGTAATGAGTTGAATTACTTTGCTAAATGGAGGGAGCCTGGTGCTCTGGACTATAACACTGTGCAGAGGTGACCTCAGGAGGCCCTGCACTTTACTCACTGCTCTGTCTCTCTGCTGATGGGCAGGATTCAGCTGGGATGTTATCAGCACGGTTAAACAAGATCACTGACCAGTGGAGGACAGGTAATAGGCTGAGGGGGGAAGTGTTAGTCCAAAAATGTCACGGCTGATTGAAGGTGTATCCACAAAATACAGGGGTAAAAACATATTTGCTTGATATTAAGACATCTGTGAGCAGTGGGAGAAAAGCTACACCAAGTCTACATTACATTACATATTCACAGAGAAAAATTCAAACATTATTTCCATTGATGAGATGATTGAGGAGATATGAGGCAGACAGGGATAAAAGCCAGACCGGGGGAGTAGATAATAGGAGTACATTAACTTCGTTGGGCCCAACTTGATGTAAGGAGAGGGGAGGGTAATGCAATCATTGGCTTTCTGTAAAGTCCAATGCTCTGAGGGTCTGATTTAAACAGCCAAATTAGGGGTTTTAAAACAGCTGGACAAGACGAATGGAATCTTAAACATGCAAGTTAATTGCTGTTCGCCATAAAGACAGATGATTCATCAACATGGATGTAGATAACATGACACGGTGGGCAGTGGACTAATATACCAAATACCAAAATCAATCAGCGAGTATCAAGCATGTTGCAAATTTCTGGGTAAATCGAGTGGCTGAGAGAGACTGCGGGCTTAAATCATGAAAGCTAAATAATGATTAATGGCAAATTACTTAAAACATTAAGCTTTAAAAGGTCGTACATGAGGAAAATCTCTATGGGTGATTATGTTAATGAGAGCACATTTCCTCCCGCGGCTGCTTCAAAGATGAAGCCTACACAGGTGGATTGATATTCCTCCTCGGAGCCAGACAAAGCTCAGAGGGCTGCAGGGTTAGTGCGAGGCCAGTTGTAGTCAATGCATGTGTGCATAAGTGTGTGCGTTGACGTGAGTTTATCCCGTCTGTCTGTGTTGCGGTGTGTCTGAATTTTTTATCAGGGTCTGATCCAAGTGCCTCCAGATGCTGCTGCCATTTGCTCCCCTGCCAATCAAAGGCCACAGCAGAATGCCAGTCCCTCAGAGCCCTGGTTTACAGGCGGCTTACCTGTATGTCAGTATTACGCGGATTCACACTGTGCTCTACCCCTGGAGCAGCAAAGTCACACAAAGGTAAGATTTTCCCTTTTTATCAGTTGTGAGCGAATGGAAGGAAACATCTTAGGTTTGGTGAATTGTGTTTAGAAATAATTATGTTTAATCACCTTAGTATGAACAAATGCCAGGTTTAAAACCCTTAAATTGGTTTAATCCTTAACATTTTAGTTCAGTGATTACAGGCTCAAAATAACACTTTAATGAATTACTGTGAGCTGAAGGCGCATTATGAGCAGCTATTATGTTCAGCCATGATGAAAACTTTATGTCCCCTTTAAAAATGTGTGTATCTGCAGCTACCGATGCAAATTTAGTGCTGCAGGGATGATATTTTTGTAGGCCAACCCTGGTACCCTTGCCAAAAAGCCATATGGGATTCTTCTATTGGATGTTGGATTAACGCACGAAAGTAAGCTCTGTGGCAAACAGGAGTTTATGATACTTACACCTTTTGTTCAGCAAGATAATTTCCACAAATGGACACACATTGTAAGCTCTTTAAATTGTAAAATGGAAAAAACAGAAGTAAAAATCAAGCATCAGGCAGTAAAGAACTACACTACGGCTGCATGACTTCAACGCTACCACCACTAAGCAACCTAGTACTCTATACAATACAAACTTTGCTATAAAGTGATAAAGTTGTTTGAGTTAGAATAATTTGCAGTCCACTTGTAAAGACGGAATAAGGACTAGATGAATTTCTGTGTTTGGCGTGATGGCGTTTAATGTCCCAGACAACCTGCGTAGCCCCGTTTTTAATCTAGCCGTTCAAAAAACCCATTGCCTTCGAGATGAGGGAACCAGAAGTGAAAAATGCTAAATTATGTCCCAATTTTAAGACTCATTCCTGCAGCACTGGGACCAAATGTTCTTCTCTTACAGATTACACCATTGCCTGACATCAAGTTTTTGTAAACTCCATGCATGCACCACTTCTTGTGAATCTCTTGTGAATCCAACATGGGAATGGCGGACCCCACCACTGGCCAACTACTATATAGAGAGGTATCTAATGAATGTAAATAGGTCAGTCTGTTTAAAGGTTTAAACCATAAAATGAAGCCTTACAAAACTTTTCTAGAATATGTTCTCTACATGTGCATTAAGAGCAAGACACAGCATTATCCATTTATCATCGCAAAGGGTAAATGAGCCTCTGCAGAGATAATGGCGTTTTCTTTTTGAAAGGAATGGCATGCTATTAATTTAAGTGTCTGCAGGTTAGGCACCTCTAACACGGCAGGTTAATGGAAAACACATCAAAAGAACAAGGCAGCAACTACTGGAGCCAGTGTTGTCTGTATACTTTTCACAGCGATGATTCACCTCATCTGTCATCAAAAGGTGAAATAAAGAAAAAAAAACAACAACAACAAGGGAGGACAGTGACACAGTCTTTGACATTTACACACATCCTGTGGATTCTCTGAGGATGTCTCAGAAAAGGCCACTTGATCACAGGACTTGAGACATAAAGACAATACACTGCTATTTTTCATTACCAATTATATCTTGTCTGCAGACCTGCACCTTGACAGAAGGCCTTTATCAACTTCCATCCGTCTTGATGAGCTATTTTTTGTTGCTCTGTTATATTTCAAAGCATTGACTCGAAAGCAGCAATAAATAAAAAAAAGAGATATTCAGGGAATGTTAAGCGCAACAAACAGCCTTAATGTACGTCATGGAGAAACGCATCCGTCCCAATTGCATTGCTGATTCTGGCACAGATTAGCATAGCCTGTAAAGAATTGCTGACATCACTAAAACAGGCTATACTAATTAAAGCCAGAATCATCAATTCAGATCCTCGGACACCTTGAACCCTAAAAATGGAAGAGAGGTTTGGTTCCAAGCGGAGCTAAAGTTGGAAACGAATCAAACGTTAGCTTCAGAGGGTGAGTAGATGAATGGAGGCGGAAAGAAACATGAGATGCTTGTAAAGACTAACAACACTTCAAATTATAGGTTAAATATGGCTAAATGTGCACATTACATACCATACAAGCAATCTTATTTCCAATCCTTTTAAGGGGAAAAAGAGAATTAAACCAGTTTTCACTCAAGCCGGATGCTGGACTTCCATTTTGTAAATCCTTTTGTGTTCAACACATGGTTCACTTAAGTTCAGGCTAGCACAGGTTGGCAGGACAGATGTCGACTTGTTCTATCTTGATCACACAGAAGCCATATCTGTGAATTACACCTCACACAATACATCATACCAGGAACAGCTTTCTCAATGACATCCTGCCTAAAGGATGGCTTGCTGGAAGAGGAATGAGAGGAACATAAGAAATAAAAGGAGAGGAGTTGAGAGAGTTATCACGGAAAGAGTGGGGAAGGCGCAGTATGACAGAAAACAAATGAACAGAGAACTGCGTTTTCAGATAAAGGAAACATACATTGTGTTTCAGACCTCAGCTCAGCAAAAATACTGCAGAATTCCCCACACAAGGGAATACAACAATGACTGGGAAAGATGAGGCTAAAGCTCCAATAATGAAGATGCCATACTGGCTTTGACTCGCAGACTTATATGTCAAACAGATGACGTTCCCTGTGTTTGCTTTGGTTTGCTCTTTAAAACGTTAGCGAATAAAACTCCTGAGAGAGCGTCTGTTGGTCAGAATTGTCCGACGAAAAATTAGCACTCAGGATGCTCCGCTCAGAAGTCTCAATCCTTTACTGTCTATCTGCGACTCAGCAAAGGTAGAAGATGTAATAATTTCTCATCATAATGATGCAGGCCTGAGATAGTGCTCAGAGGATACAGTTTACAGATTCATCACCGTGCCATTATGACGCATGCCTAGATCAGTATCTTGGAAAAGGAAAGATTCCTAAGGGGTTGTTTAAACATAATAACTAAAGTGGGATGACGTAAGGTCCAAAGTCGAAAGGAAGAAAGTGTGTTTGCTGTTATTTAAGGTTGTGTCTCAAGGTTTACGGCTGGTTTGTTCAGTAAATTGAGACACTTAATACACTTAAATTAATATATACTGTGGCCTGAAAGACACTTACTGCCCTTTTGAGGCTCTTCTTATCTGGTCTTCAGCCACCGAACTGATGAAGTGCAGATTATAATGGAGGTACAAACTTAAATACGTCAAATAATAGTCACGGTCTCTATTTCATTTGTGTATCTGTGGCATACACAGTTTGGTTTTGCACCTGTATACTGTATACTGCCTCAGGATAATATTGTGACATCTCTGTTAACAAGGCTAAGATTCTACTGCCACACAAGCAGCTTTATGAGACTGTTCTTAGGCACTGTATTCGAGCTAAAGGCTAACGTTAGCATGCTAACATGCCCGAAATGGCAATGCTAACATGCCCAAAATGGCAATGCTAACATGCCCAAAATGGCAATGCTAACATGCTGATATTTAGCAAGCAATGGTTACCATGCTCAGCATCTCATAATCAATTCAGTCCAGACAAAAACCCTCTGGCTTTTGTCCTCAGTAGGAAACGATACAACTGGCATTCAGTCTCAGGCTAAATATCTCTGTAGTAGTCACAGGTATTTATTGGCTCCAGCTCCAAGAGACGGAAGTAAAAGCTACATAAAAATAACCGCTGTTAACATTTAAATAGCCCAACTAGGGACAAGAGTTGTAAATTAGCAATAGCCATAAACTCTGCACCGTCCTTATTAAATTAAATTAAAATAAACAGAAAATGAATAAATAAAACCACTAGCACTAGCCTCCATGCTGTATACTATTACCTGTTTTATTGCTTGTACATGATGTCGAACTCACCAGGAAAATAACAAAAAAATTAATAAATAAAAAAGTGCTATAGGAAATCAATCATCTATTTGTAGAGGTGTTACCCAAGTCAAAAAAAAAAAGAAAAACACCTATAGTTTGGTGTAAAAATGGTGTTAGTGTAAAGTGTTAGCACGCTAACATTTGTTAATTAGCACTAAACACACAGTATGCTGAGATCATGTGCACATTATTAGTTGGCAGCCATTTGGCCACAAACCAAAGTAAAATAATAATAATGAAAATTGACCTGATAGTTGCACTAGACCAAAACAAGTGCCATACAGTAGGTTACCATGAGTCATTCAGCCTGTCCTCATCAGAAAATTGACCATAAAGGTCGACTGTGAAAGCAGCTTATTACAAACTATATTGACATTTCTTATAAGGGCGTGACCTCTAACGGCTGTAGTAATTACAGCAGAATAGGAGGAAGTCAGGCAAAGTTGTACAAAGAGCATCCGTAAGAAAGCCCACACCCAGGACACAACTGTTCTGTCCGGAGTAAAACCAAAAGTAAAGAGTGAGTTCTCTTAACTAAAGGTAGTGAAGTTATGTTACGTACATAACACAAACCATGTTTTCCTTGACCTAACCAAGTAGTTTCGTGCCTAAACCTCATCGACTGTTTTTGGGCCTAAACCCAACCAAACAGCTAGCATAAGACTGTCATTTTCATTCATTTGTTTAGGCATGAGGATGTGTTGGAGTCATCCTGAGTGGGAAATAATTGTCTGAACCAAATGAGACTTTGATGAATTGATGCAAAAAACAAAAAATGTTCATCATGGTGCAGAAAGAGAAAAAGTCAGAGGATGGTCAAAGTCATCAGGATTCATCCTCTGGAGAGACAAATGTCTGAACCAGCAGTCTGAATCAAAGTGGTCGACCAACCGGACCAACTGGTCATCCCGAGAGCTTTGCTGCTAGTGTGGCTAAAATTCAGTTTCTTGTGTTGCCAACTTTTGTTTCCCTCACAGTTTTATTGATCAGCATTACTGTCATAGCCCAGAGGAAACTTACACAGCTATCACACTAATGTTACGTCCGAGCCACACACTTTATAACACACTTACACACACACACACACACACACACACACTGAGCAACAGAAGCAGGAAGAAGAGTGAATAGACTAGAGACCAGGCTAAAGAAATTTTCTAAATTGATTTAGAAATTAATTCAAGCGTATAAAAAATCATTGACTTAAAGAGAAACATTTGTTTCCCTCCTTCAAATTTAAAGCTGCTTTGCTGCAGTCAATAACTTTTAGTGCTGAACAACACTTTTAGTGTGATGAAGCCATTCTGTGCTAATAAAATTTAATTAAGTGTTCTGGGCTTGCCTTTAAAGGCTGCTTTATTTTTTCCGTGTTTATCTGAGCGCCGCGGCCAGAAAAAATCTAAATAATATAGGTAGTTCTATTTCATGTTGTGTGAATATACCTTGGAAAAACAACATTTCTTACTTCAAGCCCTGATAGCAGACAGCAGGCAATGTGTAGCAGGTATCCATTAGAATTCCTGGAGTGTCTGGTGAGAAGCGATAGTGCAAAGGATGTATTAAATATTGCATGTACAGAGGTTAAAGACTACGGCACTTTTCCACCAGCGCATTCCACGTCTACAGAATAACATGTCCACCGGTTGACTGAGGAGCTGCATGAGTCGAGAGCCACCACATAAAAATATATTTATGCCACGGGAGAAAAGTTGGAGAGATACATCTGGACACTGTCTCCAGCAGGTATGGGACTGTGTGTTCTGGCAGCTGAAGCATCAGGGATAATAAAACATTTTTGGGAATTTTGTGGAGGGATGGAAGTGAGGGGGAAACATCTAAAAGTTCTCCGGCTCATGTGTAGATGTTCTTTACAACAGGTTTTCTCCAGGTTGGCAAAGTGCATAATTTTCCCTGTTGTGTTTAATAAGGGTATAATATCATGAAATAGGCATAATGATTGGACATAAAAGGTGGGCTGCTAGGACAGCTGTGCCTCTCTCCCATGTATTAAAATGTTCCCATACACAAATTGAGCTAATTAACCTGCGGATGGAAGCTGGAAACGTGTGCAACAGCCCAGTCAAAAAATGTTGGCAATTATCTTTTCTGCAAACCACTGACACGTTCACATTCCTACGTCATTTTTACGTTCACGTTACATGTAAATGACCTGACTTTAATATCGGGAGGTGGTGAGGATAGTGACAAACCACTGGATATTATTTCATGAGGGACCACAGCATTTAAAAATTTGTAAGTTGGGCACCAGTGGACATTTTTAAGAAGACCTTAAGAAGAAACTTCTAGCTGTTTGTGGCGACAAAAACAGGTATTTTAAGCCAAAACATGATATTTTCCTAACCCCAGCCAAGTGTTTTAGTGTCTAAACCTAACCAGATCATAAGAAATTACAGAAATGTAAAGTTAAAACATATAAAACACATTGCCAACATTTATTCTGGTGATAAATACTGTTAATGTATTCTGCAAAGAATAAAAACAGGGTCTCCCAAATCATTAGAGCTTAGGAAAAAGCTTAGAAAGGTTTTATGAAGCAGTAAATGAAAAAAGATCATATTCAGGAGATAAAGCAGAAGGAGGTAAAGGGTACTGAGGACGCAGAGTTTATATACTTAAGCTCACAATTCCAAAGATAAAGCTGTGGTGATAAAGTTGGTATGTTTCCTTGACTAATGCAGTCATAGGCTGTACGCGAGATAAAAATATCAAAGTTAGAGATATGGGAAAGGTTATGAAATGCGTCCCGAGGTGGCATGGCTTTGTAAAGGAAAACACTTTCAAACTGCCTGTATCAAGACCACAGGGTGCACAGGTATGAGGGTAAGAGTATAGAGGTGATAATGAAATTTAAAAGAAACACCCGAGAGGCATAATAAGTTCCCCGACATTATAGGACACCAAAGGTATTGAAGATTAGCGGTGAGCATTAGGTGAGCTTTTGGCAGCAGGAAAACTCGATCACAGAAAAGACAGATTGCCGTGGAGCTGACATATTGACAGAGAGAGGCAGCGATTTGAACCAGAGCTGCCTTTGGACAAAGGAGTCAGAGGATGAGAGCTGGTAAAGTGCAGGAAGGGGACTTGGCTGCAGGGTTGTGCAATATGGCGGAAACCAAATTAGACTCATTACGTGCTACATAATATGTGGCATCATCCTCTCAAACCTCAGAGGGAGGAAAGACGAGAGAATACCAGAGAATAGCAACAGTTATAACTAAATATTAACCAGTCAAAAGGTATTTGCTATTATAAATTGTTTAACAGTACAAACGACGCAACATATATCTCCTTTACTCTCTTTTATAACAACCCCGCTCTCTCCTGACTTGTGTTACCATTATAAAATCACAACGTATTACAAATGTTTACCATATAGTGGAGCTATAGGAGACTTTAGAGGGAATGACACAGCATTCAGTCTTGACATGACAGCATCTCTAGGCTCAGACTCCAGCACTAAAAGAAACAGTGTCACAGCTGTGGGTCTGCAGCGCTGCAGCTGTGCTTTCCTCTCCTGAACATCCATGACTTCTTCGTTCTGTCCCCAGAGGCTTTACCTCATGCCCACAGAGCCGTTCCATCTCAGCACCCCTGTCTGTGTGTAGTTCACACAACTGTCCCCTAAAGCAACTCATACATATGAGTAATGCATAAACAGCTCTACACAGCGAGGAAACAACTGGAAAAGACAGGCAGTACGTTAACAACATACCTGCCGACATCTGTGAAAAAGAGGGAGATATCCTCAGCCATATAACCCAAAGGTGTGACAGTAAAATTACATTTTTATTATTCTTAAAGTCATAGCTCACAGTAGTGAGTGTGTGAGGAGCCTCCTACAGTCTGCAGAGTTAAGGCAAGAAGACAAGCCAGTGAGACAGGGGGCAAATGTCAATAAAGAGGAAAGTCTTGCAGCGAGTTCAGTGAAATTTGGGAGTGCATTTGTCTTCTTCTTGGGACCCGTGTCATCTTTTTTCAGCTGCAAACTGTGCAAAGCGGAGGACTTGCTGAGCGAGCACAGGAACGACTGACAGGCAGGGTCGTTTGATCACCTCTGCCTCTCGGTTTGGTTGCCAGGTACCACTACACACACATCCCAAAAGAAACTGAGAAACTCCCGTTTGATTTGTATCACCATTAAATCAGCTGATTAACAGGATAAACTGTAGCGCAGCGGGAGAAACGGTTATGAAAAGGGAGACTCTCTAAAATAGGGAGGGTTGGCAGGCATGTAACGATGTGTTTTGGGTTGATTCAGAACACTTTGTACTGCGTCCCAAAAAGATGTAAAAAATAACATATAAGTAAAGTGAATTTACACTACATAAAACAACTGTTCAGACTTTTTTCTGTACCATCTGCATGATCAGAGATCTTATTTGTATCTATTTGGAACAATCTGCAGATAAAGAAAGACTTACTTGGTATAACAAGCTCCTGAAATATAATTACCTCCACCAAGGAGGTTATGTTTTCGAAGGAGTACACAAAAACTACAGAATTGATTTCAACGAAACTTGGATGGAGGATGATCTCAGCCCAAAATAGACTCAATTAACTTTTGATGTAGATCTGAATAAAGGAAAGGATTCACTTTTCGTTGAAATTGCTCGTTTTTCTACATTTCTGGTCATTTCTCAGGGAATGGAGCATGGATCTTGATGAAAAATCAGGCCTGTTAGGTGGCTGGTATGGTATTAGGGAGTACAATTTGATGCAGAGCCAAATAAAAATCAGGTTCTAGCGGATTTAAATATGTTTTATTTGATGTTGGATTAGGCTTGATTGAATTAAGGAGAACTGTTGGGCCTTGGCGAGGGTATGAGCTCTACTGAGTGTCATTCTAGTTACTATTGTAATGATCCCAGCTGGAAATCTAAGTGATGTCCAGCCTGTTACATGAAGTGTGCTATTTACACATTATTCTTCACAAGAATGAAACGTCTGAAGTCAATCAGCACGATCATTAAATAGCCCATGCAAGTTTGTTTGTTTTTTTAAATGACCAACAGCTGTATGAGGGCCGATCCAAATCACATCCTTTATTCATTGTAATTCATTGTAATCCTTTGTGCTGCAGCTACAACAGCTGTCAAAAATGTCCCATTGTGCTTCATTAAAACACTGGGACTGCTGCAAAAAAACACAGTTTGATTTGAGTTGCAGAAAAAAAAGAAATGCACGACAGCCAACAGCCTTCATGGAAGACATACAGTGTATACACACTGACAGCAGAGAGAACAGAGCCTTTAAAAAAGAGTCACATTGCATCTTTTTCAGCGACATTTGGCACAAGCAGCATCCTTCTCAAGTGCTGCAACTGTTTTTGAACCTCAGCGCTGAGGACAGCGGCTGTCCAAATGCTGTCCCAACGGGTCCAAACAGACGCTCTGTATTTACAAATATTACGCAGAGCAATACAGAAACATTGGGCACTGTACAAAATATCTGATAGATAATTCTTATTCAAGTGCACAGTGAACAAGTGTTGCGTATATGGGGAAGTGAAATAATTTAGTATTCTGCTGCTTTAAGTAAATCTAAAAATATAAGACAACAGTTGAACCGACAGATAATTAATATTAATGGCCAAGTAACATGATTCTTGCATTACTAGAAAACACCCAGCATTGACAACGGCTTCCACGCTGTCTTGAAATCAGACATAAATATTAATGAAGAGTGAGATTTCCATTTGGCAAAGTTGAAGAGTGTTTAAAGAGACTGAAAACAAACACCGCAGTGTTTAAAATTCACAAGTCTTGTGGGGACAATAAAGAAGTCAGCAAAGTAAGCTTAACTTTAAGCTTGTGTATGTGTGTGTGTGCGTGCGTGTGTGTGCGTGTGTGTGTGTGCATCCATGTGTGTATTCATGGACCTGATCAGAGATTTCCTAACTTAGTCAAGGATTATTCTGTAATTGCAAGTATGAGCCCCTGAGAACCGCAGCTGAATACCAAATAGTTTAATAATTTTTGAAGTATTATATCGCACGAGCCGACTCCCTAATGAAGTCCCCCTGGGCCGGTTTTCTTCACTAAAACTCACCTTTTGTTCTCACAAACACTCCATCGGTTCAATTTTGACGGACATGGCTGAGATATCGAGCCAGAAACAACAGACAGTTCACGACAGAGACTGCAAAGCAAAAAAAAAATATGTGTATTCACTCGTTTTCTCTCATACAGTGCTTGTAAAGTGCAGGACAAATTGTTGTTATTATCAAGACAAGTTATTCATACTGTAATTATTGCATCAGATAAGAGAGATGTCTGGCCTGAATTATGCATTTTGCATCCGTCTAGGACTTAACAGTATCTTCTATGAAGCTGGTAGTTTTAATGATGAAAAATTTCCACATAATTACTAATCATTTCTACCAGAAAATAGACGTCACTCAGTAACAAATTAGACTGAATATAATGTCCGAAAGTTTCTGGGATATCAGTATATATATATTCATGTGTTGAAAAAGATTCCTCCAGTGCTTTGGAGAAACACATTTAAACCTTAAAGCATTTCAGACCTTAAATGAATGATTTCAATCTGCCACTAAACATCCTGAGTGTTCAATAAAATCTAACAATGTAACCAACAGCAGAAATAGATAATATAGAACAAGCGAAGGACAACCACATTACTTCAGACAGGTAATCATATTCTAAGAAATGAGGTGACAGAAATGGTTTATCTGTTCCTTCCTACGCTCACACGCCCAAATGTGCTCGTCCATAGCTCTTGTATAACCATGTCTGTGCCTCCTGTTACTGTGAACCCGAAATTAAATGCATGCTGACTGAATTCTATCCAATGCTTGAGTGCTTTTTACCATTTCTGCTGTTCTACTCACACTCACAGATACGCTGGGTGACAAACTGCAAACCGACTGAACTCTGTATGGGGTAACAGCATGTATACTGCACATATGCGCCATTTCTTCTGTGACAAATGAGCCTTGCCTTTCGCCAGTTAATTAAAATGATTATTTTTTTTATGTTTGCTTGATTTTAATGTTAATTTGTGTAGGTTTCACTTACAGAGATTGCATTGATCATAGCCTGAGGTTCTCTGCTTTGCTATCAATCAAATCTTCAGTGCAAAACCTGATTTCCATAACGAGGCGCTCTCGCCAAAGGCTACTTCATCTAATACTAACATTTCAGAGGACTTGAAGGTAATATTTTATCACAGAACAAGCTAAGCAGCATGTAGATACTATCACACAAAACCTGTCTAAAAATCTATGTCTGCTACGCTCAGGGGATGAATTTTATTACTTTTTAAACAAGGCTTTAGGCCACAGATTGATATATAACACATAACCTACGCTCCAAAGATATTAGAAATTCTACTAGATTTAGATTTTTGTCTCTATGTTTCAACTCAAGGTGAAATTAGCTTTTATAACCGGGGACCATTAAAGGTTTTATATTGTGCTCAATTTCAGGTTCATGCTTTTATTTTGGCAGTCTACTAGAAAATGTTTACATGCTTTAGTGTTCAAAAAACACATTATTTTTCTCATAGTGTCCATTGCTGCAGCACCTCTATTCACCCTCTGTCTGAATGCTCCATCTCAGTGCCTGTCGCTTTAAGGCCCTCCTTTAAGCCGAGTCTTCTCTGATTGGTCAGCTCTCACAGGCCTGAGCATCGTGTTTTTGCAGCCACGGTTGTGCTGGGGGCGTGGATGAGGGTGGTGACTGTATAGTTGTGACATCACAATCCTACTGAAGTCCTAATTGCTCATTTGAAAGCTAGTTTCTGAATACGGGCTTTATGCATTTCTCAGTGGATTGAGCGTTTGGGTACTTGAACAGTATTTATACTTAGACCTACTTCATTATATAAAACACTGACATATCACTTTCTATAACCTGCGACCTTTAAAAAGTGAATCACAGACTAGTCACAAGTGATAATTTAGGTCTTAAAATCAAAAGCAGCCTCTCCAATTCTGGATCTTAATACACAGTAGTACTGCCTGTCCCCCTCCTGTATTGCCAGTACCTGTCCTTTAATGTCATTTCTTGGGCTCTTATTTCAAGATGTGTACATGCAGCACAGATTTTCCCACATTCTCTATTTCACTGGGCTCCTGATCACACTGCACATTATTAAACATTACATTTATTATTATTAGTAGTAGTAGTAGTTGTAGTAGTAGTAGTAGTAGCGGTCGTGTTAGTGGTGTTTTGTGGTTGTTGTTTTCAAGCTAATATCATTATGTTTGTTTATTTTTTTCAGCCTCGTGTGTGCTGATGTTTCCACAGGTAATAACTTACAGATGGTTTGCACCCACCACTGAGGATTGCTGCCGTATATGGGCTTTTGTTTATGCTAATAAACTGCCTGGAATGTGCATCCAAATTAACTTCAAACATGACTGAACATTATTTTCACATGGGTACTTACAATTTAGCGGTCTGCACTGGTTTCGTGATTGAGACTGAGTGAAATGTATTTGTCAGATTTTAATTAATACATTTAAAGAAAAGTCTGGTGTTATTCTTTATTTTTTTAACCATCAATACATTGATCTCACTGTCAAATTTTGCCTGAGCCACATCGTTGACATGTTCTTAAGTGTAAACCCTCCATGACATCAGCCATCTTGATTTTTTGGCACCAGAAGTGACCATGTTTAAACAAGAGGGTGGACATCCTGATTGGATCTTACTACGAACCCGACGACATCATGCTGTATTGTATTGTATTGCTGCATACATTTGGACTTATTTTAGAAACCAGTGGAGTCACTCCTGCTGCCAGAAATGTTATATGTATATATATATACCTAACTAATTCAGGAGATGACTGAGCCTTTATAAACAATAAAATTATATATTTCTCATTTTTTTTATTTTAATTATTAAGTCTTCAGTAGAAAGGAATGGGTTGAGTGCCACAGACAGGGAAGGAAGGTTAGACTAGAACAATGGACTTGAACATTGTTGGTTTTGGTCTTTATGGGATTCGTTGACAATAACAAAAACGTAGAATATGTTTGACATCATTCTGTAAAAGAGAAAACATTTGTCATGACATCATGTTTGTAATTAAAGCACAGCTATGTGATCACTCCCTCAGTTAAACATGTCAGTATGAAACACAAACCGTCTTTAATGACTCATTATTACGCATAACCATATCCTTTACACACACATACACAAACATGTGCATGGGTGCAAAGGTTTATTGATCTTATTGAAGGCTATTTCAGATAAAATACCAATATACTTTGGTCATTAGGAAAACGACATAACTTAAATTAAGAAATAAAGATTTTTTTCTGCTTTAAAGGTTAGCGGCACTTAGTTCAAAGGGGAAAATAGCAATTATTAAGCATGGATGAATCAATCAACACTTCAGAGGTCATTCAGGAAAATCCACATTGAACTTTTTTGTTCAGTGGCCGAGAAAAAGACATTTGATAACGTGCTTACTTTAATAAGACTTCATTTAAAGTGTCTAACATCGTGTTAGCAAATGGCTCGGAGCTGCTCATCCTGCCAAACGTTGACAGGGGGTGTGGAGATCATTTGTGAACACAAGGAATCCTGTTACTCACCAAACGTTTTGGGGAGGTGAAGTGTCTGGAGGTCACCTTTCAGCAGCGTGCCTTTTGGTGTCCATGCTGTCTACTGCGGGTGCGCGATTATCCTCCTCAGGCCGGATCATGGCGTCTGGGAGGCAGACAAGGGAGCAAGGGGGCAGAGGGTGAAGGAGAGGACAGGAGAGAATAAGTTAAAGATGATTTGTCCAAATTAGGAAGTGAAACACCTATAGCGCTCTGATTTTTTTTTTTTTTTTGCATTTGAAATGAAGGACAAGCTTTAACTGCTGGGAAAGACTATAACACTATGTCACTAAAGTTTGAGCATTCATGACTTCTCTTTCCATCCAGAAAATATACATTACACCTCTCAAATTAGAGCCAAATGTCTTCAATTTGAAACTAATTTGTATATCTTTCATGTGTGTCATTGCCAAATAGCTCATATTGCTCTCTGTAAAATCTTTCCCTATGCTTTATTTATCCAATATGTTTTAATCAAGGATCTACTTGAGTAGTGTAGCTACCATTCCCCGCTGGATAATATCTGTCAAAGGGAAGAATGGCATGTCTTCATGTCTAGGGAAGTGTTCATGCCTTATATAGTCTTGGTCTAGTAGAGTTGCCTGCTGCACATAGCTGGATCTAGCCAGGGGCTAAGGAAGCAGACCTTATGAGAGCTCATTAAAACAGTCTTCAAGTCTTAAGAGACAAATATGAATGTACTACAAAAAAAAATGCGCTTGCCATTAAAAATAATCAAAAGTAATGGAGCAGTTCCCAGACTGGAAAAGGATTTATTAAAAACGGAAGTCAGAGCTGGCTCGGATGGGTAAATGAAAAAAGGGTGACAGAGTGGAGGACAGTCGATGCAGCGGCGCGATACTCGTATTCACACACCTCCATTATTGTGAAACAAATGAGCACACTTCTGCCTTTTTGCATCACATTTACAAATTATACCTCAAAGGTCAATCGAGGAAACATTTCTCTTCTGGGCGACATTTCTGGGTGAGAACGATTCTCCTCCTCTTTGAGATTTTTTTTTTAATAACACTGACATTTACATTGGCTGCATGAAGTCCAAACTGAAAACACCAATTTAAATAAAAATCCACAACTGTTTTCTAACAAGATGTTGTGCTTCATCCTAACGCTGACAACCTCACTCGGCCTTTCTGCTCCACATTTTGGCTGAGTCTGCAGGGGCATTCTCAAGCGAGCCATAAAGAGGACTGAATTAGACAATTAACATTTTCAAGTTGCCACTTTAAATCCATAACAGGACTTGATCTGAGTCTCAATTTGCACGAAAATACCCTATGAATAAGGGGGGCTTTTCTCTCAATAATATGAAATGGTAATTATCCAGATAGAGTGTGAATGTGAATGTACAATGGCTCATTACCAATCTGAAACAGAAATGTGTCAGCCAGCACATGTGAAGGCCACTCCTTTAAAGTAATAGATAAAAGGTCAAGTCATTATATAAGCTTTAGTTCTCACAGAGAATTATACTGAGGAAGAAACTCTTGAAGGGCTCATTGTCAAAATGCAACTGTGAGGAATGTGAAAAGAAACTCGCGTTTAATAATCCATCCATACATCAGATGTCTGGAGGGCAACGGAGCAAATCACAAAACAAAGCAACAATTCTCTGCATTGAGTATAAAATCTGCTGTATTTGTGTCTCCTACAACAGGATGTATGTTCGAATTCGTAAGAATGTTGTGTTTTCAATTGTTTTACACCAGATACTGTATGTGTTAACCTATTAAATTTGCATGTAAAGTCACTCCTAAGCTCTTGTATAACAGGTATTACACAACATCTGCAGCACCATCCAATCAAAAGCAGTAAAGAGGAACTCACTGTAGCATCACATGGGAGTAAAACTTAGAAATAAGACAGTTTCAGATGCCGTAAACAATATTTCAAACTGTGCTGAATACTTTAATGTAGCTGTCAGTGTTTTTTTGATATATGCACACATAGAATAAATGGGAAATATCTGATTATGCTAACCTAGCTAGTCATATTAGGTTATAAAGTGGAACCTTTCCAACTTTTTCCCATCTAGCGTTTCCAAGTGTTAGTGTTGGCGCAAAGAAAACGGGATCGCTTTCTGTTTTCCTCAGAGCCTAGCAACTACCATCACGAGGCACACAGCATTCGTTCCCAAATGAGGAAACAATCATCACTACTGTGGAAATAAGAGAGAAGAAGTAAGCGTTTAACTGAAGGGGTAAAGTGATATCGTTATAATTTTATATGGAGTAATAACAGTTTGAGTACTGCTTCATGCAAACAAGTAACTTCAGCAGGGGTTGGCGTTGGGGTTGAAGGGGGAGAAGAAGAAAAATGAGGAGAACCAGTGTAAGTTTATTTAATAACTTAGTCTTAATGGAGTCATGAAAGCAGGTTGTGCTGTAAATCAAACCTTCATTTTGATTGCTTCATTTAGCTTATTTTACATTAATGCATAAAACTGATCCCATTTCAGTGTCCTGAAAGTTTCTTGTTGGCAGCTCACAGCAGGCGTTCCCCCAAAAAACTGCTATACTGCCATATAGTTCTATATTTATAACATTTTATATGAAACATTAAATGCATTGAAATTTCCCTACCAGTGCAAAATGAACAAATTATTTAAAAAATGATTACATAAATGTGTGTTTTGTGACGTTGATGTTTTCAACTAGAAAATTCAACATTGAAATCCCGGTTGGTGCAGACTGGGAGGTCAGATGTGTTGACCATAATCCAATTAAACTCTTTTATTCTTCAGTCTAAATAGATAATAAATTAACGTGCCTTTGTTACATGGCTCAGTTAGTTATGTAACAGTCACAACTGCCTGTTACTTGCTGTAAACATTTATGAGAACTTAACTCAACGTAACAACTACCGTGATAAACGTTTCAATATAGTGATGCATAAATCATCCTCTTAGGAAGCACTTCCGCTGTAACTAGGCTAAGTAAACCTCTGCACACGTTATGCAACAGAAAAACTTGTTGGTGAGATGAACCACCTGCTGGCTTCAAGTGTAAAAGGAGGCACATACTGCAGGAGTTTACAGCCGCCTCAGGCCAGCACAGGGGATTGACCACTGCAGCACAGAGCCACCGTGGTATAGGACTACAACATGATGGGTTGGGTTGTGGAGATTAAACCCTGCAAATCTCATGACACTCTCACTCACAGCCCCACTCCTCTCTTCCTCCTAAATGGAGCCCCTTATCTCAACCAGCTATGGTCCAATATAAATCTCCCAGCGAAGCTCTTCAAATTTATTGGCCGAAAATACATTGATATCACCTTTCAGTGAGTGTTTATCCTTCCCTGTTAGCTCAGCAAGGCGAGAACAACTACACAGAGCCTAAAAAAAAACTGCCCTTGATTAATGTCTTTTGGGATTTATGTTACACGAGTCAAATACCCAGAGTCGGGTTGATTTAGGAGCTGCGAGTTTCTGTTGAGGTATGATAAAAAAGGAGCTCAAACTTCACTGAATGCTTAGGCAAATAGAAGAATGTTTACCAACGCTACTTCAGATATTAACTATCAAGCTGCATCTTAACCTTGCAGCAAATACTTCTACCCACTGTGGTGAATGCTACAAATGACTCGGTATGTAATCACCTGCATGTAAGGGCATTGCAAGAGCCTCGGTGCCTCACTGAGTGTCTTACAAATGGCTTTTCTTTTGATGAAGTGATAGTGTGGAGGAGTGTATATTGTCTCCAGCTGCAAAACTGCATACAGGAATGTGTAGGAGCATGTGCGTGAGAGACAGAGGGAGCTAAGAAGACAGAGAGACGTACAGAAAGAAGGACAGACGAGGACAGAAAGTGTGTGTTTCTTATGGTTGAAGCGCAATTGAGATTCAGCCAAGGTCATTCTCTTACTTATGACATACATGGAGCCAGACTGAGCCTCTCACTTGGACGCTCTCCATCTGCTCCCACTGATAAGAGCGGCTACTTCATGTGCAGCACACAGACACCACGGCTCTGCATTGTGTGGATATGGTGTGATTGAAACCACATTAAGATTTTCTTGGATCACAATAAAGGAGACAGTTTTCTCCCACACACAGTTAAAAAAAATCAAATAAGTGCTTTAACGTGTAGTTTGATGTCATGTTACACTAAATCTAAATGACACACCCTTTTCAAAGCTGAAGTCTTCACTGTAGCTGCTAAGCTAAAAGCGTTAGCACACACCCCAACTGAGGTGGGTGCACAAGCTTGACTGCGTGTCAAATGGGATCAACAATGTTGTGTAAATTATTTTTCCACTAATTCATCTTTGCTAATACTGTGTTGGATTGATGTTAATGTGCATTTTCAGACTCATAAATAAATACTCACTAAATAGTATGGTACACCTTTAAATATGAAATGATCCACTGAGCCAAAATGGTCCATTTATGAGCTACAGTAAAGCAGAGGAAGCACATTGCAGTCACACCTACTGCTCAGTGCAGGGTGATTCTGTTGAAGAACCTTTCCAGCCACAAAGGTGGACAGGGATATTCTGTTAATTGGTTTATGCATGTCAGCCGGGAAACTCAATTGCAGGATATCAAAGAGGACTGAAACAGCTTAACCCAAATAAGACCTTTACCCGACTGCCAAAAGTCCACATATTTTTCCTCAGTGTCTTCTGAAGCTCATGTAAAACGGGGGAGGTTAATAGGTGTAAGCGCACATTGTCGGCCAAGCAGGACAGCTCT
Source organism: Pagrus major (assembly GCF_040436345.1). NCBI lineage: Eukaryota > Metazoa > Chordata > Actinopteri > Spariformes > Sparidae > Pagrus > Pagrus major. The sequence goes on along the minus strand of NC_133229.1, from coordinate 22,317,138 downwards.
GCTTTCTCCTGATCAACACTCAGTCACCACTTTGCGAGCTTTCTAAAAAATTTATGAGGGAAAAAGAAAATCTTTCCGGCATATGGGTGACGACGCATTTCAGTTTGGATTTTCCTGTAAGCCGTCTGTTTCGTTGTACCACAGGAATTCAAAGCTCTGGCTCAGTTAGAGACAGCAGAAGAGAAAAACATGGGTGATGATAAATACTGTATGGTTGAGACATTACTGTTTATGGCAGCGTGTTGGTGCCAGTCCTAAACAGTGTCTAAGTACATGGCAATAAAGGAAGGAAGACTCATATTTGCTGTGCTGGGAGGATGGTTTGTTTCTTGCGAATAGTTACACGCAATCCTGCAATTAAAATGAGCTAACAGTGCTTTGTATGCAGATGACAGTCAGCTGTCTGTATATGACTCAAATAAATTGTGTATATATGCATCCAGGCAATCAATTAACTGCTGAATCTTGACAGCAATCTGACCACAGGAACTTTTTTTCCTAAAACTTTCACACTGTTAAATTTGTGAGCCATCTGCTAAAATGCTGCCATTTCCACACATACACGTCTTCCTCCCTGAGTGCTCTTCTAAAGGGTGATACACAAAACTCAAAATTCAGCCGAGCTGCTGCGACGCCGAGAGGTTCAATGACTGATTGCCATAACTACAGCTGATGATCACAACATGTGACACTTCCTTAAATGGGCCTGAGTCCATGGAGGTAGACCAATTGGCAGGAAATAAGGGCCAAATTGACTGGGAAACAGATGGAAGAGAATCAGCCACTAGAAAGCCTATGATGGGAGGGAACACAGGCGGAAAACTTGAAATAAAGGCCAAATAAAATGAACTATGGAACATTAATTTTGGAAGCTTATAACAGAATAAAGCAATTTCCTCCCTAAAATCAATTAACCTTAAACTGAGATCTATATTTGTCACTTTGAGGGCAAAAAGGTCAACTCCGAGCAGTGGCATTCGGATCTGTCAGTTCCACATTTGAACTCATCTGAATCAAGAAGTTGAAAACATCTTAAGCGATCTGTAACACTGTTCTTTGCTGTATTCTTATCTAATCTTTCCAAGAAACAAGACACAAGAGAAAGACATAGAGGCCTTGAAAACTTGCCAAACAGCAAAGCATTCTCACCCTTTCACATTTCTTGAAAGTCGTCCTTCTAATGAGTTCCGCACATAGACAAAATGTGAACCGTCACAGCCAATTTTAAGACAAATCCAGGATTCATTCAGTCTTTGTATTCGGATAAATCAGCGCTGACGGCAGCACGGGTCTTATCGACCTCCCAAATAAAGCTGCAGCTCTTCAAAGGCACAAACCATGATCCAAATATAAACACAAGGGTCACCTATCAATGAGATTTAAAAGGAACCAGCTACCTTCTTTAAATTTGGCAGATCTTTATATATATACTAATTCTAGACTGCAACAAAAAGGATGTTTTTCTAAGCTCTAGGCCATCCTCATTAAGACAAAACCTTCATTTATTTTTAACAATGATTGAGGAGGCAAAAAAAAAGAGGGAGAGTGGTAGAAACCAACGAAAAACAGGACTTAACAGATAACATCTCGCATCTCACATCTTACACAAAGAGAAGGAGAAACTGAGAAATGAGAAGAGGGTAAGGCCTTGAGTATACATGTTTTGGTGAGTAGTGCTGAATATGAACTTTGTTTGTTGCCAAGAAAACTCCACGGGGCACCTTGAATTTCCTCTGGCCTTTGTATCTGGACCAGGTCTTTCAGCAAAGTCACATCTGATGGTTATGGCTTTGCAGCACTGACCCTGTGGTGCAAGAGATACAAACACTGAAACAATGGCTGGTGGCGTGCGCAATATCTGGCTCTTGAACTGCACTGGAATACCTGCCGGGTTGATGCAACATCTACTGTGAATGACCACTCAGATAAAATAAACCTTTTGTCATCAGAGCAAATGACTCATGGCCATATTAATGAATCTCCTGTGTTGAATCGGGGTGGGCAAACACAGGCACACACTTCCCTGCGTTTATCTAGCTGACTTCACTCAGCCGAGGTCAGTGGATTACTATCAGTCTTGTAGGGCCGGATATGAAAGCTTCATATAAATCTCTGTACTGCAGGAGCTGTACAGCAACAAGCACTACAATTCCACAGTAGAGAAGTAGAAATGTAGAGGATGTCAGGGTTTAATATAGTTGCCCCATTTACTCTGTCCAAGTGAGAAGCATGGCTGTTATTATATACTCTTAGAGAAACAAGAGAGCTATAACAGAAATGATACGAAGAAGAAAATAGAGTATGAACCTTGGCGAAAAGATCTCAGGAATGTGCCACTTCAAGTAAGCCTCTGTGCTAAAGGACACTTCATCGCTGAATTTAGCTGCATCATGTACCCTGTTTCTGCCGTCATTAGCAGCCTATTGATCCTGATGAAGCAAACACTGTCAGGTAATAACAGATCCAAGCCAAGCCACATGAAATTACAGTCAAATGAATTCATATAAAGTGCTTTAAATAAACAGGTTGTTCGCAAAAAGTGCAAAGTGCATGAGTCATCAGTGGAGGGACGAGACTTGAATGGGTTGAGGGTAGTTATGTGCCCAGAGTGTGAATTAAAAATCCGAGCGCGGTCTCCACATCATTAACCCTTCGCAGCTAAACTGACCTTACATGTTCATTTGATCTGATCGTGTTGTGGGGAGTGTGGAAGTGGAACGGGGGTGAGGGGTGCGGGGGCGCCCCTTTGATGCTGTAATGCAAAATTTCTTTTATCTCTCGTGGAGCGTTTGAGACCGGGCCGCCTGTCCAAAAACTCAATTAGAGCCACTCTGAATGTGAGCCGACAGCACAAGAGAGGAGGCGTGAGGTGTGAACGGCACGGGGGGGGGGGGGAATAAATGCAACCATTAGGACAAATGGGACCACAAACTGAGTAACACAAACAAAAAGAGGAGGTTTTTAAGACAAAATCTGCTCTCTTTAACCGCATGGGGACGGAAAATCAACGGCAATTGCACCAGCTCTGCGCCTGGTAGCAAGATGACCAAGAACAACCAAATTCCTGTTTATGAGTCGCTCTGCCTGTTCCGATTTCCAGCTGGTGAACAAATAAGCTTTTCATTGAAGTTCATGTTAATGGTTAGTATTGTGTTTCATGGATAATTGAAGGCAGCTTGCTTGACAAATGATGTGTATCCTCGCTGCACGGAGCGAAATTCCTCAGCCCATTTAGCAAGCCATCATCCAGGGCATCATCAGCACAAACACCACCAAGTAGCATAAAAGCATTCAGAATCCCAAAAGCTCAAAGCTCTTAGCGTGCTCACTCAGCCGAAACCTGTGTGGGTTGTTTTTCCTGCCCCCGTGAAGTATATTGTACCTTCGAGACAAGGTGTAAAGAAAAGGCGGTGATGGGAAAAAGTAGGAGGCTGGAAGGGATGACAGGAAGAAGAGGAGGAATATGTGTCTGGCAGACCCCCTCAGTATTCTTTCGTGACTGTGAAAAGAGGCATCGCAGCTCAGGTGAGGAGGGAGGAAAGAGGAGAGGAGGGGAAGTGGAGGGGGAAAGAAGCATAGGCACGGCTTTTTACATCAGGCCTTTCATCTCTCTCCTGCCATCGGTCATCAGAAATGGGAGAACGCCGACCCCCAAACCCTTCGTTCCATTTCCATTCAGCTCAGGACCGGCTGAGACTCGAAGGAATGAGAAAATAAAGAAGGTAATATTACAATGTCCCGAAAGGACCGAAAGCATTATTCATGAATTTAACTGCATTGTCCCAGCTCCAGCACCAACAAAAGAATATTCGAGGTTTCCAAATAAAAATGGTCCTCCATCAGGCAAAAGCTACTTCTAACTTTCATCTTGCAAGACTACTAATAATCATGAAATACTTCCCGTGGATGCTGGAGTCCAAAAAGAAGTAAAAAAGAAATCTAGGCAAAAGGTCAAACAAGAACGGGAACAAACTTATATAAAATCTAGCTCTCTGTACCGTATGTAACAAAAACAAACACACAGTCAAAGAAAAAGGCTTTTCTCACACATTGGAGAGACACCCCGGGTGATTTTTAATATGTTGTGGCCACACTATAATTCGACGTGTATAAGACTGAGAAGTGTTTGTGTTTTCAAGGGGATGGCTTCAGAGAGAATTATATGTTTACCAGTTTTGTGAAAACGTGCCTTTCGAAATCATGGGAATAACATCTCTGGGCCATTTGTTTGTCTTTTTCACAAGTTATTTGTCCGCTTTGACCCTTTAATGCTGCACAAACAGCAAGTCATAAACAGTCGGGGTCGGACGGGATCTTCACTGAGGGAACATACTGAAAATGAGATCAGAGCTGCATCTGTGCAGCATTTTTAAAGAGAAGCTGCAATTTAAAGATATACGTATTATTTAACATTTCTGCATTAAGATGTCTAAAAACAACGAGACCTTTGTTTTATATTTTGTTGAGTTTTGTAATGCATGATCCCAAATGTAAACGTAACAAACGTATGACGTAACATGACATCGCCATAATTACTGACATCATCAAACTACTTATTTCCTTTTCATTGTTTTGATTGAGAGACATATCGTGGCAGAAATGACATACTGTGCTTTTAAGCTTAGAATTGTTCAGACACAAAAAAATGGAAACTCGACAGTATTGCTGAAAACTAAAATACTACAACACGTTCATACCATCAACAGATAAAAGGCTGTATGTTCACTCACACGGTGATGAAACAGCAAACAGGTATCTTTTACTTTCCCCTGAAAAGCTGCGGTAAGCCACAGTTGTGACAGCTGAAGGGTTATTACCAATTAGGCCAGCTGTGTCTCTTTGCCTGTGTGACTGAGGGGAGTGAGAGAACAGCTGAGCCTGTCACAGGAGGTGAAGAAGACAAGAGAAGATATTGTAAAAATCCTCTCGTCAGGACCACAGAAGTAGAAACAGAAAAAGATTTAGAAACTGAGCCCAGTAGCTGATGAAAAATAAAACCAAGGAATACATTTATAGATACCAGACTAACTGCTGACTTGTGCTAAATGGAGCAGCGAGCTTTTCCCTTCTAAAAAACATGTGCCCACAACATAAACAACATTAGCTTTAAAGATACACTCCGTGGAGCTCACAGATGAGCTGGAGGGAAACTCAAGTCGTTTGAGGGAATGTTTTGGTGTTTTCACAAAATCACAGTGTGTCTTACAATTTATTTCATTTTGCAGCTTACTCGTTGTCCAGTGGGATGCCAACGACCTTATCTGTAGGGCACAATTTATTATCCAGTGGAGAGATAATGATGCTGAGAAACATAATGACGTCTCCACAATAACTACACTTCTATTTCAGCTTCTATTTCAGCTGGGTTTGATGAGAGATTTTGGAACGGAAATCCAGACTAATTAAAACAAACTCAACATTACACTTAAAGCAACTCATGCAAGAATTGGTATTTTCTTTGTCACTTGGCACCCCAGCAGTTTCAGGTTGCAACTCACTTATACACCACCGTTAAAATATGAACAGCTGTAGCCTACACGTGTAATTGGAATGAGTCAACAGCTTTTCAAACGGCCAAACATGAAGCAAGTGCAACAACACAAGAGCTTAGCAGGCCAGATAATATTACTTACTAGTCCAACAACAAGAAGGCCAGCTCGGCATCTGTCTTGGAGCCTTTTACTCTATGAAGAAAACTTCACACAAAGCCTCTGTGCTAGCATTGTAAATACCAACAATCCCATGGTGCTCCAGGCTCCTAATCAGAGTAAGCTAGCTGCACAGCTAACTGAGCTAACTGAGCTAACTAGCTAACGGCAGCTACAGTTAAAAGACTACCTTGGCATCTGTCTTGGAGCCTTCTACTTCGCAAAGCTTTTGCTCACTGCCTCTTAGCTTCCTCCTTCAATGTCCTCTTTGGTCTCTTTGCCTCGGTCCGGTTCCGTTCCAATTGCCCGCTAGCTTGGCTCCAGTTGTGAAGCACATTCTGGCGCCGCTCCCTGCCAGCATTCCCAGCTCCGGGCCTGAGAACCTCCTGTGCTAGCAGTGTAAACACCAACAGTGTGTTCCGAGCTCGCAGGCTGGCCTGTGCAGAGTCAGCTAGCTGCATGGCTAACTGAGCTAATTGAGCTAACGGCAGCTACAGCTACCATCAGATAGCAGTTACTTAAAGCTTTTTGGCCATCAGGAAACTGCTTAATCACAGAGAGTTGAGGCAGAGCAGCTGGAGGACCTCAGAAGGAATACAAGAAACTTGTCTCCAATATGATCCAGTGTGTGAAATAGAGCCGTACGGCGTTATGTCCTTCTCCGAGTAGATGTTCCTGCTGATCCAGGTTACCCAAGCAGAGTAGTGATGACAGTCCGCATTCTCAGTGACTTTGAAGCTGTTATTTTAAGGTAAAATTGTTACATAATGTTGGGTTAAGTTCTTGGTGTTTCACATCCATTTGACTGAAATGCATTTTCTATCATTGTGGCTCTCCACCGTTTTGTCTGATGTACCCACACAGCTCTGTCAGATGATCTACCTCTTTATTGATGCACCATTCATGTCCAAAATGTGTTCATTTGTACCCATTTTAAACTGGATCTTTATATAAAGGCGGACATTGTTATTTTACATTTTTCATACAATCAAACTGTCAACTGCAGACGTACCCCCCTGAGATACAAGTACCTCTGGCTGGGAGCTGCTACTCTATAGCACACTATAGCCTATTTAGGGTTTAAGCGGGTACTTTATTTAGACGAAAAACAAAAACACATTAGCATCCACAGCAATGCTCTGTCACCCACTGTAAGACAGGAAATCATGTGTTCAACGCCTGAAAATACCTTTCGTACAGATGCACAGGAGGTTGGGGAATAATAAGAGACATAAAATTATGAAAAATGCAAAACACAATCAAAACCACATGCATCAGAGAGCACATCTTAACAGCCTTATTAGAAAACACCCATCCTGTCAACACATAAACGGATCCATAGTTTGCCATATGGAGTGAAACAAATATGGAGGCTCATGCTTCCTGCACTCCTTTGTTTCTTCTCTGCTCTGCTGGATCAAGAGTTAATTCTGCTCAGAGTGACTGTGGGCTGCAAGTGACAGCAGTGAATTAATGATTCATTATGCCCAGTGTAAGCAAATAGTGAGCCGGTGATGGAGGAAAATGGATTTACGCACATCCAGCGCCAACCATGACATCTTTGCAGCTTTTAAGAAATATTCAGATACCCACGTAGAATTCAAAGCAGCGCTGGTTTTGAAAACCACAGGATGAAAAAGAAACATGCAGCTCAGATCCACACACTTTTTTTGAAAATTGCTTCTTAAGAAATCTGAAACCCGAAAACTTTGACGTTCATAATCATTCATTATGAATGTGATATATTGCTTGCTCAGCCAGGGGCTTTCTTCTAAATGAATTTTCCATTTTCTTTTCATTCAGGTCAGTCACTTGAGTCTCTACCTCTTAGCCTCACCATATGTTCAGAGGTACTATAAAAACAGCCGGGACTCTGTTAAGTTTGCAGGGTGTTTGATGCTGCAGAGGACATCATAAAAGTTTGATCGTTATGTCAAAAATATTCCTCCAGTTTGGGATTATTAATGCAGAGAAAACTGCACAATTGCAGAACGTGTACTACATGCACATTCCATTAAGAGGCACAACGCTGGTTTTACTGATGATGTGCTTTGGGACACTTTGTGTCAAACACATCAGACTGTTTCACTGGTTCAGAACTCGTGGCGTAGCTATAATACGAAAGCTCTATTAAGGTTCACACATTTGAGTCTACGAACCTCTTAATCTACTGTGTCCACAGATCACCTCCAGGCTGTAAATTCAGCCGAGCATCACAGATTAGAGTCTTGCTTCTCCAGTTCCTATTTAAGGGAGAGTGTTGTTGAAGTTCACAAATGTTATATCACCCCTTCCTCCTACCTTTCCCCATCCCGCCTTACTTCTCTATCTTTGTCACGACCCAAGAGAATAGCGTGAATGAATTACAGCCCAGTCGCCAGGATATAATTTTAGTAGTTAACGCTTCTGCAAACCACAGATACCTCTAAGTATCATGTCATCGGTGCTGTACCACTTTGACGTTCGTACATGTTTATTACCTGACTTCCACATCAGGAGGTGGAGGGAATGGTGGCGGCGTTACAGGCGACGAGGGTGACCGCAGTTCGCTTCTCCATCGCAGTGTTTGAAAGTGTGAAACTACTATTTTTATCACGGGGCAACTGTGTTTCAACATTTATGAGTGATACCACTGGGTCTTTTTAAGGAGACCTAGGGACATTTCCAGATGTGTATGTGGCAACAAAACCAAGTGTGTTTAAAGAAACCTCAGGACTTTTCCAGCCATGCTTGTGGCGACCTAAACTGGATATTTTTCATAGGAAGTCAGGACATTTCCAGCCATGTTTGTGGCAAATAAGACTCTGTGTTTTTCACAGGAAGTCAGAAAATCTCCAACCGTGTTTGTGGCCTCAAAACCAGATGTTTTTATCCTTGGGACACTTGCAGCCATGTTTGTGGTGACTAAAACAGGTATTTTAAACCAAACCATGAAGTGGTTTTAGTGCCTAAAACTAACCAGAGCTTCTTTGCCCTAAGAGCTTGGGTTGATGTTCTTAAAATCTTAATATCAGTGGCAACAGCATGAAGAAATGAAATAACACATCAACAGATGCTACAATCGTTCAAACTCCAGAGACAGGAAGTGTAAAATGGATGGTCTTATTCAAACAGGACTTATGAGTAGGTTAAATATGGAGCCACCGATGTCTCCAGGTCGCCTGGATGTACAGCGAACCATCTGCATGTGTCACTCTGATGGATGAGGCTGGAGCAGAGATCGAATGGCCTCGCTGTTTCGACAAGCCTTAGGTTGGGACCCATCCTGTCACTTCCACTGACGGATTGGTTGCATTGAACACGAACACGCCCGTACAATCACGGCGACAATGCTCCGATAATGGCAGTGAGGGATTTTGTCTGTTCCAGAGGCGGGTGGGGGGGTGGGGGGTGTAGAGCTAATCAGTGTGAAGCGTGCATGCATTTTTGTAGCATATCTATCAAGGAGAAAGTAGGAGAGTAAATGCTGCGAGTCTGTGGACCAGACTGAATTTAAAAACGCTGAAGAAACGAAGCCCCAGAATCACAGTAAATACATTCAGTGCATAGGACATGAGGGATTTCTGGTTTCATTCCCCTGCAGTCCTCTGAATTATGTTACTATGAAAGAATTGATTTTCTCTTTCAGACACCCAAAGACTGCAGAAGCTACCACAGAAGTAAATCAAATAAGGGGGTGAGGGATTTATTAGAAACACAGCCTGAAAAATCTCCTAATAGGGACACACTTTCAGAGCTGTTTCAATAACAATATCACATAAGTAAACTTCTTTTCTTTCATGCTGGATACTGTAGGGCATATTGTTAGGACTACAGTAAGAATGAAAAACTAAACCAACATCCTTACATTGATATGAATAAAGTGATTATTTTCTTTGAGTTATTAAATTGTTGCGGCTCAAGCGGCGGGGATGTAACGATAACAAACTTACGTAACTAAGCTGAAAATGTTTATGCTTTGGCAATCGTGATGTTTTCAGATTTGTTCTGTAAAACGGAGAAAGAAAAGTGACTGCAGCTCCAAAAATGTCTGCCTCGAATGCAGCCATCTGCAACACGAATTGTCATTTCATTTTTTCATGGCTCTTTGAACAATTTCACAAGAGAGACAAATGAATTCTTATTCAGGCTCTCGGTCTCTCACACAGTACTCACAGTCAAAATGAGATTTCGTGAATATGTTTGGTCGGGGCATCATCGGAAGCAGGTACCTGTATTGTTGTCCACACACATGCACCATTTAGCACTATTTGTGTTGTGCACCTCTAATTATTTCCACAATATGGATATGAAATCCAGTTTTGCAGGAATGTTGCAAGCTCACAAACAAGTATGCTGCCGAGCCTGTTTGACATGCCTCTATGAGAAGACTTAAAGTATAACACTGCTTAAATCAGCATATCATGTCAAAGCTGCAGGGATGAATGTCAAACTGGTTTTAAAGGGACAGTTTACCCCAAAATCAAAAATACCCTTTTTTTTCTCCTACCTGTGGTGCTGTCCATCTTAATTGTTTTGGTGCGTGTTGCTGATTTTTGGAGATACTAGATCGCACTCAAAGCGGATAAAAAATAAATGTGGATAATCCACAGGCCTCTTGTTCTGAGCCGTTTCATGTCAAAAACACAGATACTGATAACAGGCCGGGCCGATAATAGTTCAGACAGGAAACTCCCTATTTGCGGATTATCTTAAGTAACCAGGTCATGATTTCTGGAATGGGACATTGCTGTTGAGTTTTAAATGTATTTTTTGTGCAAGCTGAGAGCCATCTAGTTCCTCTAAATACCAGGGAAGGCAGACACCTCTACGGCCGATATCTCCAAAACCTGGCTTCTCACACTAGAACAGTTACACGGACAAACAGATTTTTTTTCCCCACCCGTTAATGAATTATTCAGTTAACAGCTGCAGCTGAAACGTTTTGACCAGACAATTTGTCTGGATCAAATAACCTGATTAGAACAATTTTTTTTTTTTCTTTTAAGCGTTTATGACAAATTTCTCATTTCACCCTTCAGCAGCTCTTAAAACTATTCAGCAAGGAGACGAATAAATTTCGCTTTTAGACACCTGGCGCTGCAAAGACTGAAAACAGTCAAAACATATGAGTCGTGGAATTTTTCGACTGTCTGGAGTCTCTAGAGTTCATCAGTATTCTTGCCTCGATGTTACAGTTCAGCGACAAAGCATTTCACTTCAGGAGCCAAGTGGCCTCAATCCCAATTAAAACATATACATGCGGCAGTAATATGATTAACTTTATTCACCTTAGCAAAGGATGGTGCTTGGAAACTAACCATGGAATTAAGAGGGAACCCAACACTGGATTGTGAGCAATGTAAATAACCTCTGTCACATCCTGATTATGATATATAGACACCAAAGTGCTTTTCTTAAACTTGCTGCCAAAGCTGAGATACAATAAAAGAGGTCATTACCAAACCAGGGACATGACTCAGACTCTCTTTCATTCGCTCTCCAAGGAACCGTCGACCACTGTTAAGCTATTATATGTCCTCAGATCCTGATATGTAACGTATAAATAATAAACACAGCGGCGGCGAAGAGGTCACAAGGTTATCCCGGCTCCCCTGGTGGTTTTCAGCAGTTGAGGATTAAGCAGGATGTGACTGATGTAATGATAGCGGCTTAAGGAAAATGAGGCAGATGACTACAAACTCTAACTGCCCCTCCACGTCTTTGCTGAAAAAGAGATTTAATGAGATTAATTTAAAGAGCTTTAGGGAGACTAATCTGGCTTTAAAAAAAGAAAAACGAGCGGTTAAATAAACATGAACAGCAGAGAGGAAGAGGTGGCACAGTGCGAGAGAAAACTTCAGGAGTTTACTCAGGGTCACCGACAACATGTAGCCTTTTTAATGCAATATCATTACGGAAACGAATGTGTGAGCGGAAAAGAGCTGCAGCAGTTTAACGTCCCAGCTCAAAGCCTTCTGGGCTCACACCCCCAGTATTTACAGTATTTATTGCATCTGCTGGTACACAGCAGCGCACTGGATGTTTTAATTATTTAAACGGCTATGAGCAGAATTATTATGTAATTATAGCATCTGTTTAATTGTTCTGACGGCAGAGGTTTGTGTTTGTAGACACATTTAACAATCCAAGTTCAGAGGAAACACACTGCAATTGTTTTTTTACTTTAAACTAGAGGGCATAAAGTCAGAATTTCCAGCCATGCAAACAGCACAGCTCTATGAGTGTCAGTCTGACGGTCACCTGCTCTACCACTTTGACCCAGACTCAAATATCTCAACATCTTCTGCATTGACTGTCACGACATTTTTTGGTTTTGAATAAGATATCTCGACTGTCATTGTTTGGGTTTTTGTTTAGTCATCCCCTGTTTTATCTCCTCATGTCACGTGCAACTTTCCACTTCCCATCTTTATCTGCTTTCAACCCATGTCTCTGCGCACTTGTGTTTTTTCGTCTGTTCCCTGGTCCTGTCTCCCAGTCACGTTTTACCCGCGTTTGCTGCCTGTGTTGTACTGGTTTGTACTTTGTTTTTGGTTTGCACTTTGGTTTTTGGTTTGTACTTTGTTTTTGGTTTGTACTTTGTTTTTGGTTTGCACTTTGGTTTTTGTGCTCATGAATTTTTACTGTTTTGCTGCCAGCCTTTATGCCTGCCTTCTTGTTTTGGATTTTGAAATGTTGGACTTTGGATTTTATGGACTACAGTTTTGTTTGCATTAAAGTTTGCTTTTTGTCCTGTTACCTGGCTGCCTCTGTATTTCTTGCATTTGGGCCCATTTTTGCAGAATCTTAACAGTACGAACCAACTGAAAATGGAGAGACGAGGTATGAAAATAGACAAAGACAGCAGGTGGAAAGTGACACACGAGGAGATTAAAACAGGAAACGACTAACGATAAACCCAAACTACGACATCAAGAACCATCGAATGGACTGGCATTAAATTTGCTTCTGATATTCATGTCCACACCAGGATGACTGGTTATCGCTTTGAGTATCCCTTAACTACTAAGGGTCTTGTAGGTAAAGTCTTTCAATTAATTCTTACTTACTTCAAGCAGATGTTCACATACATAACCATTTTTGGTAAGAACATAATAAAAATCATATGATCAAAAACGATACATTCTTTTGCAATAATCTAAAAAGTGTTATTTGCAGCTGTGAATTCAACCGTGTTCTGGATTAAACATTCATATCAAAGCACAACAAACACAGACATCACCCATTGGGCAATCTTTTTGATAAGAGGTGGTCTGAGTGGAGAGAGACACAATTTCATGGCAAAACGGCTCACAAATCTGCATCGCGCCTCCTAATCTATTTGAGCACAATATCAGCTGTGCTAATTCATTCTCCTCAGCGCGAGCAGGTTTGTTTGGAGCAGAAAGAGCCACAAACTAAAAACTAAAATGGTGTCTTGCTTTGTGCCTCCGCCAGCTCTGCTGCTGATGGAGAATAAGAGCCCGTAGTGTCCTTTGTCTTTCTTGTTTGCCACTTTCATTTGAGGAGATTTAAACTGAACTCGATGCCAGGAATCCAGACTTTCATAAATCAAGCTGATTTAACCATTGTATTTTCATGTTTACATCATATATTTGGTTGACTAAATATTGATAAATAATAAGCTCCCACAAATCCAGCACGTTGCCTGTATATGCAATAAATATGCCCAGCTTGGGTTATGATTACATTTCAAAGAAACACAGAGGGTACTAAGCCAATAAACACTTTTCTTTTTTTTTTCTACCAACATAACCCTGCCAAAAACTTTTGTATGGAGATGTGCCAGGCAATTCCATCCATCCTCTCATGCCTCTGGCCTGCTTTTCATCTCAAAGACACCACTAAAGTTAATGTACTCTGGCTGTCTTGTCCTCCACCAAATCTCCCTGTTTGTGTAATACCTCAGAATCTGATGATTTGAAATTGGATTGAAGGCTAAAAAAAACAAAATACTTCCACAACTTTTCCTTGGCATAGCTGTTCGATAAGGCCTGCACCTGATGTTTGTTGTTGCCAGAGGGTTTTGCACAGCTGATAAGGATGAACAAAAAAACAGATGACCAATCCGAACACCTACTGCAGTGATTCATGTCGTTGCACTTCTTCCACAAAGCTTTGATGTCATGCCAAGTTACACACATTCCGCCGATGAGCTCGAGATTATTATCACTCTGCTAAATGGAAGTAATCCCCGGGGAGGTGTTAGAGGTTTTCACTGCTCCATCCACAAAACACGGAGGAGTGAAAATACCAGCAAGGGAAAGCTGGCATTCACCGATCATGACAGGGATCGTTGCTGCAGGGGGGGAATAAAGACAGTTTATATAAGGATTACACAATATGTTGTTATTGAATATGGGAAACTTTGTTTTATCCGCTATCAGACAATAACGAGATTGTAGCTGATAAACAGAGCTAATAATACAAAAAGTTTTAACGCAACAGATCTTATTAAAGCTAAGGTTAAGAACTTCTGTTATTTCATCAGGGAAGCAGGGAATCGTCAAAAAAATCCATATCGTGCATCTCCAGTTTATTTTGCGTTCATGTGTGTGAGACTGCCTTGAGGCCGAGGTGCACGGTGTACGACTGGGTGAAGGATCTCAAGTAAATTCAGACTCAACATTCAGAATCGATATGTATCGATACTTCATAATCTTTGACAACACTGCTTGAGGCTGCTTGACGTGTTTTAGATTAGTTGGAGGGTTATCATCAGTTTCACGAGAGAGATATTTCGCCTCTGCCTTAATTTAAATAAATGTTACTTAATACTGGTAAACTTATCCAATACGTCTTTAAAAAAATGAGTGAAAGGTCCAAAAAAATGGCTTATTTGTGTGGTAGCAGATCTTGTTTGTGTATTTCATCACGTAACAACACTCTGATGAATATGGCTTTGTACATGGGCCTGTCGTGCACATAAAAAGAGTGAAGAGCTAATTGTAAAGGGTTCATCTTAAAAGCAAAATGTTCAATCTGGCTGATGGACTAAGGCTGCTTCACTTTCTCTTCCTTGTAATCAGGCTGTTGTCTGCTTGTTACTCTTATGCAACACTTCAAATCCCAGCAGGGGCGTTAAACATCTGCGTCCCTCATGCCTGATCCTGTCTCAGCTCTCCAACCTGTCCAGAAGACTGCCCCACTGGGCAGTAAATCAGTGACGATAAAGTATTGAACCAACCGCTTCTTCAGGCACACACTGACAAGACAGTAAATTGGTGGTGAAATTTTTTCATTCCCTTTTGTTGCTCTAGACTCATGTAAATGTCAGCTGAGGATTTGACTGGCTGGCCCGAGGGCTGTGGGTCTTGTTGGCTTGGATTAATTTTCCTCTACAGAGTTTAGCCAGAGGGCTCGCTCCACAGCTCATCCGAGCCTGGTACAAGTTCTACAACCCCCTGTTTCTTTCTGAAATGTCAATCATCCTGCGGAAGGAAAGACTGAAATAAAGGCTCTGGTTTGAACCCTTCTGAAGAATTGGCCAAAAATGTCACTCTTGCACCTGCTTCAGGGAAAACTGGGAAATCAAAGTTTCGAAGAGAGTTTGTTTTACTTTACTTTGAATGTGTCGTTCTGACTTTGACATTTGGTGGGAAGGCAGGTGATAAAACGAAGACTACACAAAAGACAACCTTCAAGCACCACTTCCAGTGCAGGTAGAACAAAGAAAGTTTGGTAAAAGAGATAAATCAGGTGAATCCATAAAAGAAAAAAAAAAACAGCTGGGTAAACAATTAACCAGTCATGAGGGTGACATTAAAGTAAAGATCAATAATTGATCCTCAAAGCATGACTGCACCATCTGCTTAAATTCTCAACAGTGCTATTCAGGGAAAAAATAAATGACAGATGTTTGTTTTAACGGCTTCATAAGCAGCACCAAAACGATCAAAATATCATTTAAGTGCCCTCTGACTCAAGACATACGTAGCAGCATCTTTACACTTTAAGGGTGCTTTCAAACCTAACCTGTTAAAATGGACCCTGGTGCATTTCCCAGGTTGGGTTGGTTCATTTCGGCTGGTGTGAAAGCTGTCAATCGAACCCTGGCGTGGACCAAACAACCGTACAGAGACTGCTTGGAAAGGTCTCGGATCGCTTCCAAGTGGAGTTTGTTTTTGGTGTGAGAGCAAGCGGACCAACCACAGGATTTATGATAATAAATATGTGATTTTAGCATGATTTCAAGTGCTTCCTTACTAATTAATCTGTCTGCTCAAATGGTCACATGTATGCATGTCAGTGGGGCTGTTTGGAGTCCTGCACTTGTTTTGGAAACTTTGTATTAAATGCACTTTAATTTCAGAGTAGGGCATCAAAATGGGTGACCTCAAAACTACTGTTCTACGTGATATCACACCTGTCACAAAACACACATATTACTAAAATATGATACTAATCATCAACAGGAAACCAAACAGGAAACATTCTCAATATTATTAATATTGATTGTATCCTGCTACATGTGCTGACAGGTTGTTAAAGGTCCTATTTGTTGATCATTGAGTCTCATTCTGAACTTTTCTTACAAATCGGACCTTTAAAGCCCATTAATAATTGCGTGACAGCGATCCCACAGTCATAAGCCCAGAATCATTAATGTACAGGACGCGTCCCTTCCAACCTGTTTCTACCCGTGGTCATTATTCAACATGCGGTCAATACACAGTCTAAAAACACATGCATTACTAATAGTTATTTCTTCGTGAGCTTTGTGACACCAAAGAACATAAATGCACGTCAGATGCATTAAGTGCTGCGTAAATTGCTGTGACATTTGATTTCCCCGCATGGGTCCTGATGATGCACCAATGACATCATCATCATCAGACCAGAACTTTTGTTGCACTCTCAATCTATGAAACAACACAGCCACAAAATCAAATCAACGCCTCAGTGACATCAGACCCCAAGCTGAACACAGCTGTAGGATTTTGAACAGCAGCACACACACACACACACACGTTAGCTTTTACAGTAGAAATGCTGCTGTTTTGCACAGCAGCTCCCCACATATCTTATCAAAACCCCAGTTGGCAGCAACTCGGCATAGATATTAGCTCTGACAGGTTGGCACAGCAGCCAATCAGCAATTCCAAATCCCCTTGGAAAAAAAAAACACTCGCTCACCTTTTTTAAAATCTGGGTCCCATGAGCTTGTCAACAGTGTCCCTTTATCTGCATCCAGAGCTAAGATCCTCTCCGTAGACATAATGACCAGCCCCATTCAGCCTCTCTTGTGCCATATGCTGCTTCACAAGTACTTTTTGATCGGTTCTGATGTGGAAAAAGATCACTCGCGCTGTTTTAATTGTGTGACAGGTGTTAAATAAAAGAGAAGCAGAGACAGGCCTATACTTCGATGTAGATTACAGAGGGCTATTAACATAGATAAGCAAGGACGTGCAGACACGTTGATGACACGAGAAAACTGTGTGATTATCCACGAAACAAACACGAGACTGAAGCGATTTTAGTTCTTTAAACATGTCTTAAATATGTCTTCTGTCATTAGACTGCGAACAAATGTCAGGTGAAATGAAGAAGGCAGAAAGGATCAATGATAAACCGATTATGTTAGAGTTAAGTTCTCCACCTCACTCCAGCCTCTGACATGATCTGGAGATGGAGCTCTACAAAGCCAAAAAATGTGATTAATTCAGGATGTGTGCTCGAGCCGAGTGCTTGATACACAATTTGACTCACTTGATATGTGGCTAATGAGCTGGATTACAAAAGCGAGAGGGAGTCAAGCAGAAACAAACAACTGGAGAAAACCAAAAAAGGGCACAGCAGGCATCATTCTCAGTTGTAATGTGCTTAACGCTTCACAGCAGAATCCTAAAAAGAGCTAAAAATTCTGACACATTTATTTTGACGGGAACCTAATCGCACAGCAGCATCTAGTCTAACTTTACGATGGAGTGATTGGACTTTAAACACTTTAATTAAGTTTTAAATGAGGAGGTTCTTGTTGTGACATTAGTGAAATATGATTCATGAGCTCATCATCTCACAGCTGTAATGAAAAGGTATCCTCACTAATCAGAAATATTTCTGTCTGAGCACATTAAAGGAGACAAATCAGGCTATATTTCGTTTTCTTCCTCTCCTTCAGTGTTTTATAGGTTCTGTTGCATGTCAAAGGTCTTGAAAGTTAAAACGGTCAAAGTCCGCACCAACGGGAGCTCCTCTCTCCCACAGAAAACCGTGCTCCTGGAACGCTTCGTCAGTAGCCCCGCCTTAAATTCGGTGACTTTGTGACATACACACTACGTCACCATGTCATATATTTGCATAATTTATGCCTAACGGCTAGTTTGGCACATAAGAATTGCTCTGTTGTTGTTAGCTGGCTCAGGCGTGTGTGAGCTGACCAATCAGAGCAGACTGGGTATTCAGGAGGGGGGCCTTAAAGAGACAGGAGCGTCTCTGCAGCACTGGACAGTATGAGAAAACCGATGTGTTTTTTGAGCATTAAGGCATGTAAACCTATCCCAGTAGTAACCCAAAATAATAATGTCTCCTTTAAATGATATGAAATCAGATCTGTATGCTCACTGAAACGAGCATCCAAGAGTTAATGGAGCATTTTTTTTAATGGAACGACTAACAGATGTTTGTTTGTCTACAGCAACATCTGTCAGGAGGAATGCTGTCCATGAATTATTAACTTAAATGCTGATTTTATCGACCAGCAGCTGTGACAGAAATCCATCCACTCATCTCGAAGTATAATAGCATCTGCTTTTACCGCACAATGAATGCAGCGTGTCACGGTATGTGGTGTCCTTTAGATTCCTCCAGCCTGAAAATTCGATCAAACATCCCGCTGACAGAACACCATCATCACCTTGCAATCACGAGCCATAAATGCAAACTGCACAGTCTATAGTGTTGCCTTAATGTCAGGAGATAGCTTCCTTATGCGTGTCACACAATATGTATGATGATTGAAAGCATTTTAGTTTTATTGTGAGCATTTATCCCATCGTACATAGATGGATATATCTTTTGACCGGAATAAAAACGCCGCATTGATGGAAGAAAGTAGAGCGCGGACGTGCTCTTTGGAGAATTCAGCAAAGTGGAAACAAGAATCAATAACTTTCAAAGAAAACTTGGAAGGAATTGGAAAAGAAGCTTTGTGCCACAGCATTATCGTGTTTTAGATAGATTTTTTTAATACTTTAAAAGAGACTTGTTTTTGTTCAGTTTCCCTTCATCCTCAGCAGCATTTCCCTCATATTTACAGTCGTCTAGTCAATGCTCTCAGCTCTTCCCAGGATTACGAAACGGAAGCCGATACAAATGTGTCAACCGAGGGTAATTGCTATCTTATTAACACTTGCAATGACCAGACCCTATGAAAAAATTAAAGGCGTGGGCGATCCGCAGATTTTACTAAGAGGACGTTCAGCTCACATTTCCTCAAAATGTTTATGAGGAGCTTGTTCTTGTCGGAAATCTGTTAGTTTTACTTAAACTCCGATCTTCCAGAGCCACTGTGGATAGATTTTCATGGAACAGGACTGAGCTGTATGTACTTGAGTTGAATTTACAAAGCAATCTTTAACGTAATCAATACTGTGTGAAACTACATTAACTCAGAATAATAAACAAGCCATCGATGACGGCAACATTAATCGGAGCAAAGAAACGTAACGCTGAATATTGAGAGATCGAGGCCGGTCCAAGTCAAACATCCATCACCATCCTAATGTCCTTTCTACGTGTTACACTTGAGCTGGAGCTGATGCAGAAGAAGTTTGTTTTTTTATTTACAGTACACATACTTCACTGGAGCTCTATAAGTCTCTGTTGTCTTGTTCGCTGTCTCTTCTTCCCCCCCCCCCCCCCCCCCCCCCCCCCCCCCCCCATGTATGATCAGCGCAGCTCTCTTCTTTATCCCTCCCTCTGGACCTCCACTGAATGATGTGTAGCAAGTTGTTATTGATTTTATTTGCCGAGAACAAAGACGGCGAGGACATAAAAAGAGCCGTCATATATTAGACATGAATCTGAATCCCTCCCCCCCTGAAGTGAGGTTTACATCGTCAGGAGAGCCGAAGTAAAGAAAGCAAGACAGTTTCTCGGAGAGAGGCGGTGACACATGGCAGAGGATGTGGGTGAATGATAAAGAACGAAGCACGGAGAACGTTAAAAGAGAAAAAATAAAAAAAGATTACAAGTGCAGCAGTAGAAGCCAGGGTTTGCTAGACGGCTCCAAACTGTATGGAAATACTGGCGTGGATGGCAGCACTGCGGGATGTTTCTAAATGCAACATTCACAGTCACGGCTGACAGATTCAAATGTGCACCCACCGGCCAGTTTATATACCTAAAAGACCTACATGACCTCAACCCTGCCTCTATAAATCACCCTCTCCTTTTCCTGGCCAATACCTGACCTCTGAACTGTTACTCACTTGTATTATCTCGACTTGTGTGTGTGTGTGTGTGTGTGTGTGTGTGTGTGTGTGTGTGTGTGTGTGTGTGTGTGTGTGTGGATAGCTGTGTGCTGAACATACACAATATCCTAAGGTAAACACAGAGCAGCGTTGTTAACAGCCCTGAAGTGAGCGCCTTATTGCCACCAATAAGGGGCAGCTCCAACTGAGCTTGTGACAACTAGTAAAGGTCAGCGAGTGATAAGTGTCACCTTAACAAACGTGGTGTGAGCTATAAAAGACGCAATTGCATCCTCAGGGCACCTTTATTGGAAGTAATATAACCATGATACAACAAAATAAATTGCAACGTCAATAACGTGATATTTGCGTGAGGCGCCAGTATAATTATGATTGAACCCCGTCACTGGTACTGTATCTAAACTCATGGTCGTGTAAAATATCTGTGAGAACGTTCAAGATGTCAAGATGCTTAATCAGACCTCTGAAGTCTGTCAGTTGCTGCGGTTACATGGACAATATTTATATAATCTGCTGAAATCCTTCTGCTTAGAGATTCCTTCTTAAATGTTGAAATTTGTGCCCGTCTCTGAGTATCGGTTACATTTTCAACGTCGATTAATAGGTTAATGATTTATCATTAACATCCCTTGTTGTAAGTGACACTTCTTCTGTGGGGTTGATGCCAAAACTTTAACGGGAACTTTGCCGATCTCAACCAGCTTCGTATCGCTACACTGTTGGTAGTGTAGGCAAATGAACAATGGTAAAACTTCTCTGCATTTTGCCGCCAATAATCCACGAGAGCGTAGTCGCATCAAAAAGCCACCCCTGGGTCTCTCGCTCTTTGATCGAGTGAGGGGCGCTTCACCAAAACTTTGATCAAACTGTCAAAACTAGGCAGTGCTGATAAACTATACAGCAGGATTTAAATGTTTTCAAAAACATATTTTAGTGTACTGTTTGGACTGATTACTAAATTGTTTGTTACCAGTCAAGCACCGCATATATATGTTATTCCAATCAGGGAGAAACGATCATACGAAGTGTGTATGCATTCCTTCTGATCGGGTCAGATCAGGCTGGTCTCTTCCAATTGATGTGTTTACACGAGGCATTCTGATTGGGTGATTATTCATATTATTAGTGAAATATTAGGGTCCATGAAAGCATAGCTAATGTCTTCCCAGCACTGTGTCTCTGAAGCTAAGCAGATCCTGTGAACATGGGACAACAACAGTAGCTGCCCAGAGCGTGGAGACAAAGACAAAGAGGCCGAGCACACACCCCAGAAGGCTTTACTGTAACTGCAGCGTGAGGCGGCACGTCTGCTTACTGGAGAGACAACAGAAGACGAGAGAGGAAGTGCAGGGCTGCATAAACACAGCTGTTTATGGACAAGCCGACACTGATTGACAGCTTTCTACCTGATGCTGAAATCACCGCCTCCATCAGCACTCAAAGTCTGGGCAGAAAACCTCATCTAACAACACATTTAAGGGCCAACTGCAGGGAATCTGTGTTACTGTTTTAATAATTGAACCGAGATGGAAAAGTTTCTGCCCATGCACCCTCTAAAGATAGATACTGTGCTTTGCTCTGCTGTGGTCTGCGTGGCTGTGAAAGTGGATTAGACGGGCTTTAACATCAAGACGAGCTCTAATGAAACCCAGTGGGGGAGTTAGCCCGTCTGTTTGGCCAGCTGACTCCCGTAAAATACCCATCACTGTCTCCTGTTGCCTGCTCTAAAAGTAGCCTGGTGGTGCCAGTCAGTGCCTCTGGGTTATATTGTTTGATTCTATTGTCTGGATCATACAGCAGCTGAAACTCTCCGTTTAACTCCATCATGCATGTTTATTTCATATTCTCGTGTTTTGCAGTTGCACTTTTATTGAACCTGCCTTTTTTAATGATATATATATATATACTGTCTGTGACAGTGTTTTTATCTAAAACACATTAAAAACTGAGAGATATTTTTGGTAAAAAAACAGGCTGAAACCTACCATCTTAATTTAGTTTCTTAAAGGAATAGTTCGACAATTTGGGAAATATGCTTATTTGTTTACTTGCCAGGAGTTAGATGTGATCATGTCATATCTGCATCCTGTTTAGCGTAGATTAGCATAAATATTAGAAACAGTACTTAAACAGCCCAGAAAAGCCCTTGACTGACACCTGCCTGGACACTAAATGTGACGTGAAACTCAATTCAAACAGTGGTTGCCATCATATTTGTCCCACTGTACATGTTTCTAAGCAGTAGACTTGCTTCAAATAGCTGATTTCACTGAAATACAGCTTAATCTATGAAAAGCTGCAAAAAAAAGCACTCAACCTGCTGATATAAGGCCAAAAATCACTTTTACTGTGGGGACACTCAGTAGGAAGTGAAACTCAATTAAAACCACGTTTTCCATCATATGCATGAATCATATACTTGCTTGGAAAAGGTTCCTTCACTTGAATACAGCTTAATCTAGTGTGCAAAGGTGCACACAAACACTTAACAGCTTGACTGGCTCATTAAACTTCATGCATCCCCTTTGTTTACTCCTTACAAACATCCAAGTGTAAAATCAACAAGTTGTGGAGTGAAGTTGTTTTTTTACGAGGACTCTTGGCAGGAAGCAGTGGTCATATTGTTTTTTTTACCTCTGAAGGGATCCAGGCTAGCTCTTTATCCCACTTTCACTCTTGATGCTGAGCTAAGCTTACCAGCAGCTAGCTGTGGCATCACGTTTATTGTACAGATATGAGAGTGGTATTGATTTTTTTTTCATCAAGTGTAAATCAACTGTGATGTCACCCATTGGTTTGTGGACTACTTTTTTTAAGGCCTTGAGTTTAGCATAGTGACAGCCACCATCTTGTGACCATATTTGGAAAAGAGGGTTGAGCTGGGTAAAAATAATTTACAAAATTAACATCATGCTGTATCGAAGAAGCCTTGAGACTAGAGATTGAGACCATAATCTCAATAGAAACTGTTTACTGAGGTCATAAATCAACTGAGAAGTCGTTTTCTCATAAGCTTACATATAATCTGACTTACATTTGAAACCTGTAGTTGCCCCCTTCTGGTGATTACAAAGAATGCAGGTTTAAGGTACTGCCACATCGACTTCACTTTTGAGGCATGGGAGGTATGTCCATATTTTATACAGTCAATGCTTTTCATCTGACTCACAGCAAAAAAATGCAATGAGCAAATTTCCAGAAACCTCAAACTGTTCCTTGAATGATTAGACTGAATTGTAAGAAGAATAAAGTACCCAATCTATCATCCCTCTTATTCTTCTTCTCAATTTTTTCAACAGCATCAGAACATTTTCACCATCTTGGGTCTAATGAGCCAAAAGCCCCAGCATCTGTGCTCACGCCAGCACCCACGCAGAACTACAGGTACAGCAGAAGGTAAAAAAAAGCAGAGACATTTTCATCCTACTTGGAGCCAGCTACACCTCAACCATCAATGTGCCATCCTCCACCCACAGCCCATTTGGGAAAGTCATAACGATGATCAATAAGGCAGCAGCATTGTGCACAACAAAACCATTCATCAAGAGGGGAAAGCCTGAAAAAATATTACTCAACCGATATTGACCGGGGCTCAAACAATACATCAAACTGCGAGAGCTCTATTGCTGTTCACCTTTGTCTCTCATCCTCTCCTGCATGTGTCTCTTTTTCTGAATGTCCTCCTCCACTGCGTCTCTCCCCACAGCAGGCAATGGAAAGTCACAATCATCCAAACACATTCCTGCTCCACCTTTAACAGGCCGTGCATTCACCAATGCGTGACACTGAACTTGACTGCACTGTTCCCTAACAATGGCTGTGTTGATATATTGATATAAAAACACACTGATTGTGTTGATATATGCAACACATCAAAATGTTAAACTGTAGAGGTGGGGATACTTTGTGAATCACGTACGGCGTCTGTGTTGTCAAACTCACACTGTGGCTCCTGTGATGAATGGCTGCAGGCGTGGACTAAAAGGAAAATATTTGCACCATGGCACAGATGCCATTCCCTCTGCTCTTACTCATTATCCAGCAGCACAATGTCAAAGTACCCCCAGGTCACTGAGAGGGAACATTCCTTCACATGGCCATCTATGGGCAGCATAAATAAACAGGCACCCCAATTCATGAAAGCCCTCCACTTGCCATGTAAGGACACGATTAATTTTCTCTTCTGTCCACAGCAACAAATATCAGATCACCAAAATAATAATCAATGTGCCACAGGAAGGAGAATACGCACGAAACACAGCCCCTTTCTGGTGACGACGCTTATCTTCTGTTTGATTAACTTTCACTCAAGAGATAAGAACAAGATTTTTCCCGTGTTTTGATTAACTTTACATGAGCATATTTGCTTCAGAAGCCACGTCGCCCCCCTTTTTTTTTTTTTTGGAGGAGAGTGCAGAGCGCAGAGAGGGTTGGGCAGGGATGCTGAGCCGGCCAGCAGCGGGGTACAACAACAGCAGCAGCAGCAGCAGCAGCAGCACTTGTTTGCCAAACTTGCATTCAAACAAAAGCACATTTAATGCGGAAAAATGCTGAGTTTAAATCCGCTTTGGAGACAAACACAGGTAATCATTAATATGCTGTTTTGTGTAACTTCAAAACGCAGCGTTGCGCGGCGGAATAACAGCGGCAGGGAATCTACTGTCAAGTAGAAGAAGTAGAAGACGACTTTTCTGTGCGTAAAATATCTAAAACTTTCCACTTTTATGTCTCGTGTTCACCTACCTCATAACATTTATGTGCGCAGCACAAGTAGATGGGAAAATGGCAATCCAGTCAAAGTTGTCTCGGGTCCATGTTTGGCACAGCAGCAGTACGGCAGTCCAATCTACTCAGATCTGAAGCGCTAACAGTACAACGAGGCTCGCCACCTTCTCCCGTCAGCGAGCCGTGCATTGGACGGCGATGCGCGGAGCACCGCGGGATCTCCAAGGGCGCACGAACAACCAGCGCGTCGGGATTGGTCAGAGCGGCCGTGACGCACCGGCAGGTGGCACACCCGGCGAATAAAAAAAAAGAAAGAAAGTCCAGATTCATTCATTGATAATAGCTGTGGGAAACTATAGGAGCTCGACACACACACTGGCACATAAAACCGACAAACAAACCCTGTGGGAGTCGTTCAGAAATGTCAGGGTCTTGCCTGTTTCATCGTCGCCTCTCCACACGCTGAGTCTACGCTATTTTTTCCGTTTTAATAATGGGACAGTGACATCAACCAGAGCTTCAAGCTGTTTAATTTGGCACAAAATACTGAGCCATTTCATTTGGCACCAGCAATGTCCCTGTTTTGTAATTGCAGTCTGTTTCCAGATGACTCTGCTGCTGCAGTTCTCTAACAAAGGAGTGCTTCTGTTTGCCTGCAAGAAAATTAGCTATTTCTCATATGAAGCAGCCAAAATTGGTCTCAATGATTGGTTTTTAAATTCTTTATTAAAACAGTTTTTATCCTACTGACGGAGCTAAGGAGACCTGACAACACGCAAACAAAAGAAGGACGAGGAAAAGAAAAAAGCAGTCGCCTGAGTGAGTCTGGGGATGAGTGCAGACACTTGCACATAAATAAATTACAGAAAAAGTATGAAGCTGAAAAAAAATCATTTCATTTGTCCATTTCACCCAAAGAGGGAAACAACCAGAGGTGGCAAAAGCACACATATTCTTTCCTCAAATAAAAGTAATGAAGTACGGCTCTGAAATATATTATATAAGTATAATAATAAAAAGTATTCCTCTGAAGAACAAGTCTACCAGCCACTTCTGTGCAAAGCTAACTGAACTTCACGTCATATTAATATAATTCAACTTTAAACTTAAAGGTAGAATCAGCAGGATTTGGCCAAGCTGTTCCTAAACGCACCACAAAGATAGTTGATTATTGAGTGTCACTCCACAGACGTCAAATACCGACATTTTGGGTTGGTAAAGTGTCCCGTGCACCGCAACAAAGGGAAAAATGAAGGAAATCCAGGCAGAGGGCGGCAGGGTCATGTTGATACAAGACACTAACGTATTCGAGTCTCCCTTTCAGTCTTGTGATGTTGGGAAGGCGGCGTGCAATGACGCCAAAGAAAAATAACTGATAATTCCCCTCAAATGCATCAAAACTAAAGTACAAGCCTGTTTTGTAAATGTAAGGGGTAGAAAGTACAGATATTTTTCATAAAATGTAGGGAGTAAAAGTAAAAAGATGCCTGAAAAATCTACTTAAGTACAGTCATGAAGTATTTGTGCTTTGTGACTCCCGCCTCTGGAAACAACAGGGCAGCTGAGAGTGTTGTGACAGTTGTCTGAGCGTACAGTAATTCAGCGAGCCAAAGCAAATGTTACAATAATTTTTTCATAAACACAAATAACAAGCGAGCAGTAATCCTGAGAGGAATGTGTAAGCCAATTACCGCTGGCTGCAGGGACCTGTGGAATGGGGCCTTGGAGCTTCCTGCTCAGACTCACTTGCAGACCCTCGGACCACATTTCCTGTTCGCAGTGCAACATTTCTATGAAAATACAGAACGGTTAGAGACACGGATAGGATATCGCGCCGACTTCCTCCCGACATTTAGAGCGCTCTCATCATCCTAATGCCTTGTGGGTTATTCAACGCTGTGTCTGTGCGTGCTTTCCCAACAGCTGCTTGTTTGCATCCTGTGAGAGTGGAACCGGTTCCTTCCATCTGGATGCTGGTGTATACATGTGTAGGCTTACATAATATTGTGTCTGTTGTAGGTAGATGAGAGGGATGGTTTGATCAGGTTAGTTAATGCTCTGGTGTTCTGTGTACTCTCCTATACCCTTGTGGATATTTGTTAATCTGGGGTTATTAAGAGAATCTATGGAGAGATGGAGCAAGAGACAAATAAATCAAGGTAGAATGAATGCAAATATTGACGTTAAAGCCTATTTATTTTATTTCACTGTTGACTACGCTCAGGCTGAAAGAGCAAACACGGCAAATGAGGGCTGCAAATGACATCTGGGACCCCGGGTATAACATACAGCAACGATCCTGCATGTTATACACACAATGCCTCAAACAGTTTGTTGAAAGAAGAATATGTAATAAAGTATAGTGTTAGACACCTTCAAGTGAGATACATAGGATTTATTTTTCACATCATAAATAATAAAATGGTCAAGAGAACCCAGTCGGTGGTTCAAGGCCAGCACACCTGCTATACAGGCTTCGATAAACACACACACTCTAAGCTGAGCCTCAACATTCACCTTCCTGCAATTTCACACCGTCTGATTCCTAAAGAACTGCATGGACACACTGATAACCAAGTCACTGCAGCCAACTGGTCTACACAGACAGTTTTCACTTCATAATGGCCTCGTCTGTCCAACTCTCACTGTCAAGTGCGTCCGCAAACTACCCAATTACAACAAAATAATGTGGAAACATTATGATTCATAAAACCTGCACAGATGTTTGCTCCTGCTGAAATGTTCAAGGTTTTGTAGACAATCAGAGAGTCGGATTCCAACAAAAAAAGTTCGTGCCACTTCTGCATCAAATCCATCTGCAGGATGTAAAATTCAGTGAAATACAAGAAAAAAGTTTTGCCCACGAGGCGTACCGCAGGGCTAACGGCGCTGAACACTGCAAGATGAACATGCAGGTTTCTGGTAGTTACTGTACTCTGAGCCCATAAAAAATATATGATCAACAATCCCAAAGGTTCCCAGAAAGACTTGTGGTGTATTTTTTCTGAAATAAAAATCACATTGGACAAGAGCTGCAGGTATTACTCTATTAATTGATAAGCCAGTTTGCAGATAATTAATTGGCAACTATCTTGAAGGCTGAATAATCTATTTTTAAGCAAAAATGCTTCTGCATCCTGCTTCTCAAAAGTGAATTTTATAGCTTTATTTTGTCATGCATGATCGTATCATTGGATCATGCTATTGGTCTGACATCTGAAGACATCACCCTGGGCTGAGGGAAATTATCTTAACAGGCATTTTTTTAAACAGAGCAAATAATCAATCGGGAAAAGTAATCAGCAGATTAATCAATAATAGGCGTCACAAAGGGCATCACAAAAGAAACTAGAATGGCTCCACCAAAGCCCAACAGTCCCCTTTAATCCTATCCAGCATATATTTAAATCTGCTAGATCCGGATTTTTATCAGGATCCGCATCACTCACTGATGACCTGCCATCCAAATATGCCTGATTTTTTCATCAAGATCCATTATCCCCTGTCAAAAATTCCTGGATCTGTCCTTTTGTCTGGATCCACACCAAAAGTAGACTAGGTCTATTCTGAACCGAGACCAATCCTCCATCCAAGTTTGCTAGAAATCCGTTCAGTAGTTTTTGTGTTATCCTGCTGACAAAACAACAGACCAACAAACAAACACTGGTGAAAACATAATGTCCTTGGTGAAGGTAATAGAGAGAACAAAAAAGCCAAAAGCAGACAACCAGATGAAAACACGAGGCGTAACAAAAAAAAATAAACAAAACAAGTTAAGCAAAAGCAAACCTGAACAAATGAGTCTTTAAGATGTTAGAGAGCTCCAAAGTGCAGGAGCTGCTACCTAAAAACTACACTCTCCTTTTCTCTTCAGCCTGGAGCGAGGAGCAGATAATGAACTCGGAAGACCTCAGAGTCCGACTTTTATTACATGGCAGCAGTAGCTCTATCATATAGAAAGGTGCCTGACCATGCAGGGCTCTAAATGTGATTATAGGGATCCGGGCAGCCTGTGTAAAGATGTAAGGATTGGTGTGACATGGGATCTTTTGTCATACTTGTTCATAAGCTTGGCAGCAGCATTTGGAGCCACAGGTAAGCAGATTATGGAAGTCTTGTGACGGAGAAGAGGAAATACATGAATAATCATCACTGACTGAGGTCTGTAATAAGAAATAGCCATTAGATGCAGCCCGAAATGCATGCATTTTAACATTTGTATGACTGTTATATATAATTATAGATTCAACAGTTCAAAAAGGCCATAAAAAACAAATTTACTACATGTTGCATCTTTGTGAACAGGCTGGTTCTTAAGAAGACTAATGTAATTTTTTTCTTCTTTGCTTCTAAGTTAATGCAGAAAAATCTCGGCTGATCAATACAGTATGACAATCACATCTATGTGAACAATAACAGAAAAGATTCACAAATGTAAGCATTTGATGGGGAAGATACAAGAAAATGTAAGTCAGGATGAAATGCAATGGACGGGCTCCATTTCATTTTAAAAAAAGATCTTCGATTTGATAATTACAGGAAAATAACACCACAGCATTAAATCATTATGCATCATTGCTTTAAAAGCGAGGAAATGTTTTATAGGAACCACAGCCGGGATCGTTCAGGTTACACTCGGAGTAAACATCACCTGCGTGATCCTACATTTCTGATTTCACAGCGTGAGTAATTTCCACCGATGATTAAAGCTTTAAAAAAAACCATCATGTTGACATATATATTCCTGGAAAAACACATCTGAGCTGATTCATAAATTACCACCACTATGAACTAATTATCCTTTTTTGTTTTTTACATAACCATTTTAATATGCAAGAAAGAAATGTATTCTCACATTTTGACACTGGTTGGGTGCTGCTGGTGGTGACATGTTGAATACCACCAATCTTTAATTTCCAGAGGGCTTTTCAATTTAAGGAGCATGTTTTTTTTTTTTTTTTAAATAATTGGAAGCGATCAGCCTCAGGGTGCTGTGTATGCGGGGGGTTTCTGTGTGTATGCGTCTGTGTCCTTCGTTGAGATGTTAGCATCTGAATACCAATGAAGTGCTGAATTATCAAGCACTCTCAGCTCTACGTCGCTTTGTCATCATTTCTTGCTCCTCCAACTTCCATTCAAACAGTTTTTATACCTTGAGCGCACATTCAGTCTGTATTTTCCCTTTTATAGCCATCCCTTCTTCCCTCTCTTCACATGAATAAAAAAAACCTAATCCTCCTCTCACTATGTCCAAAGAATTGTGCATTTTCGTAGACATTTTAGCACTGACCTTGATCACAGCCTGACTTGTCATCTCCGCTGTCATCCCCTGTCCTTTAGCAAGTTGTTAGTAGAATATACAAGCAGACCCAGTCTCTCACTGTCTCCCCGCAGACCTTATTTGCCATTCGGCCTGTCGACAGGATCCCTCAGTCCTCCACTATAAAAACTCTTCAAAGTGAAGATTGCTCCACAAAATATCTGGCTGCATATTTTTGTATTGCTGCGCCACATAAGCTCTGAAACTCCTCAGACAAACTCAGACGAAGAGAAATCCCTGGAAACACAACTAGCAATCGCACTTTGTCAAATTGTTCCAAGCCCGGCTTTAGTTTCTGTCTTGTTGTGTCATTTATGGGGCAACCATGGGGAGGGCAATCAGGCAGTAATTGCTCAGAGGTCAGCAGCCTGTGGTGAACTTGCGCCATGTTGTGAAGAAGAGTAATCACAATCAAATAGAGTTACCTGTAACGGAAGTGCTGCTATCAGACTGAAGAGGAGATGACACATGCTGACTAATGGCTGGATTTAAAGGAGGTGAAAACTCCAGCAACACTATATAGAGCATGCAGCAATGGTGCTCCTGAAGAATATTGTCAGGGGGAGGCAATCGTTGGCATTAATATTAATAATGTTAAAGGTAAGAGCTGCTAGTTTAATTAAGTTTAAACCGTTAGCAATCAGATAAGGGTCAGGGTAACTTATCATTTTCAGCATGTAGGTCTCTTGCTGGGAGGCTGTTGTTTCCCACAGCGACAGGGAACACAGTAACAAGCCGACAGTACATCTGTTGGGTCAGACTACTGTTAGACTAACGCATTTTGGCTTGTGGTAATAATAGTGGATGGAGTCGATCAGCTTTCCACTTAGCTCGCATTCAGGTTAGTTCAGGTAACTAAGTAAAATTTCAGTTGGATTTAAAAATTTGTGGTTGATTGGGAGAGAAATGATGATAAAAAAATAAATCAGAAATGACACAAACTTGTTTGGCACTTGTGCAATTTACTGATAATTGCAGAAGAGTGACTCTTGAATTTTTGAGACGTTGGATTCTTGATTTCAGACATAAATACTTTCTTATTTAGCTGGGAATATGCATTAGATGGTTACATACATGACAGCCTGAGGAAAAAGCCTTTAAGCCTGAGGATAGAGCTACGATATGTGCGAGACAAAAAATAAGCATCCTCACCAGCTGAAGATCCAAAAGACATGTATCACAGTGTACAGCTAGCTAGTCCTAGTGAGTAGGCTATGTATAAAAGTATATTATAAGTAAGTAAACTATACAGTATATGAATGAATAATAAATACATGTGATAGGGAGATGTAGGATCAGCTGCTATTGCATGCTAACATGAATCTGTATTAAAAATGCACCCTGCAATGACATACACATCCCCTTTTATTAAAGGTGTAGCTTGTAACACAGGCCTGTAATCTCAGGGGAAATCAGAATAACAATGAATGACATTCAAATAGCATCATCAGGGTCAGAGTTACTTCAAATCCCAAGTCACTGGAGATACTGACCTACGTAATTGTTTTCACAGGCTGGGTGGTGTAAAATTGGGGGTGCTGCCCCTTTAAAATAAAAATAAAAAAGTCTGAGATTGTTTGTTGAATTTCTACTTCCTTTAATCAGTGCGACAACACGAAATCACCCTGATTCACAGCCAAGAGACACATTAGGTCTTTTTAAAATCTGCGTGCTTTCATTGTCAGGCTCAAGGTGAAGAAGCCGTCGTCTTTGTGACGTGTGGTGTCCTATATTGGATCTGACATATTCTTCTCTGTGCAATCAGATACAATTAAAAAGACTTCTAAAGCAGACTGAGGAGCAACACCAACACACAAAACAGCCTCTGCGAGTTGACAAACACAATCAGTCACCCCAGTCTCTCCTGTTTCGCCCTGTTTCTCCATGTCCCATCTGTCACTAGTCAGCAGCTATTTAGTCGGAACAAAAGTCAGATTATGGAGACTTTTAATTACGCTGAAGGCATAAGCTAATTAATTATCACTATCAGTGGTACGGAACATCCCTTTAGATAAAAGAAACCGAATCTAATTATCTTTTGACCTCTCTCTCTCTCCCCTCAGTAAGCTCTTCAGCGAGTGTACACAGTCAACTCACGACACGCATGAACTTGAAAGTCAAACATTAATATTCTGCAAAATTTCACCGCAGAATTCTGCAAATAAAAGGCTTTCCCTGGCAGTCTTTGTCCTGCAAACACACAGGGGATAGACTGAAGCTTTTCCATGCTTGAGATAACTTACCAGCACGGCTCACAGCTTTGACAGACCCAGTTGGACTAATTCCTCCTCGAGCCACAAAAAACAGGGCTTTCCCCACATCCAACAACACAAAGCCAAAGTGCATAAATCACTTATTCGTAACAGTTTGCCACGAACCGACCGCTTGCTCACCATATGCTGCTTTGTCTCTCCTCCGCAAGTCCCAGCTCCACTCTTTTCCTAATGATGTACGACCGCGCACCTGGTTAGTCAAATACTGATCTCCCAGTATTCATGAAAGAAAGACACCCACCGGGGGTTTTACTGGGTACAGTTTAAAACGCCAGCACTCACGGGGCGTGTGTGCGCGCCTGTGATAAGGGATGAGGATGTGACAGTGAGAAAACAAGCGATAGAAAAACAAGAAGTGGAGGGATGGATAGTAGCAGTGTTCTGAACCCTTATATGTACTGGATAATAGCTGAAGCTCCAAGGCCAAAATGAAGGTGCTCATTTTTTTTGTCTCTAGAGCAGATTCTTGGCTCGGTTACTTATTCTCAATTCTGAACATCCAGACGGCCAGATGTTAAAAATCCCAAAGAGATTCGAGGGATATGAGAAATCGTCGAGATAAAAAAAGGCAAATAAAGGGATGCGGCGTAGTAACGAATTAGCGTGCATGCTGCCTGCCCACACATACAGCACAAGTCGGTCTGCATGTCTACCTTTAAGCACCCAAATTTACTCCCATTTATCTTTTTGCACTTATACAATCAGGTTAAGTGGTGATAAATATCCTCTTCCTCCTCAGCCCTCTGAAGAAAAGACCACATCTGGTCTTGGTTGTTAGACTCATATTAGCTCTTCATGCAGGACTAATCAGAGCCATCCCAGGCAGGCTTACGGGATAATTCGGGATCATACTGTTTTGATGGACTGAGAGACAGAGCTCTGCTAACAGTTCATCACGTCTCATTACCTCACGAGGAGACATCCGCAGCCACTCTGATGTCTGATGCAAACCAAAATCCACATGAGGTTAGTTGTGACACAAATACGCTAGTGTACATGAAGCCACGCAGCAACAGAGATTTTATTGTCAGAAAGGTCTTAACCTGGCTGACAAACAGCAGGAATTTACTGCATAAAAATAGTTCCCATGAGGAGTGAACATGAAGAAATCAGCATTTTCTTTATCTATTGATTAATTGATTTTATTTCCCTGGCCACTGTAGCAGGCGTGGGAAATCTGTGTACAGTGAAACCAGAAAGCTCATCGAGCATTGATGAGTCATTATAGACCCATTTGGTCAGTGCTGAACACACAAACAGTGGGAGATTTGTGTCATTTCAACAACTGTGAAGGTAACTAAATACCCCTGTATTACTCTGATTTTAATCACCCATAAGTGCTTTATCATAATTTAAGATTACCAGATCTAGGATCCGCATGAAACTGTACTCACTCACAGATACCTGCCACCTAAATACACCAGATTTTTGAACAGAAATGTCACCCTTGCGATGTTAAAGAAAGTGAGCAAAAATTCCTGTATCTGTCCCTTTATCACCGAAGTTAATAGGGTCTATTCTGGGCCGAGAACCATCGTCCACCCAAGTTTCGTAGAAATCCGTTAAGTACTTTTTGTGTAATCCTGCTGACAAACCAAACAACCAACGGACACAGGTGAAAACATAACCTCCTTGGCGGAGATGACAAAACACTTCTAAAAACACTTTCTTTGTGGATTAATCTTGATGATCTACTGGCAAGTTTACAATGTTCACCATCCTGGTTAAATGCACAGTATGTCATTTCTGCTGCTCAATCAAAACGATTAAAAGAAAAGATGTAGTTTAATGAGGCTGTGAAGTAATGAGGAATAAAAGGAGGTGTTATCTTAACAACCACCACTGCAGATGAAAATCTTTCAACCAACTTTCTTCCTCACTCTCTGACTCTATCCCAGAAGTTATAGTGACAGGCACTCAAATGAATCTTAACGTAACCTCAAGTAAAATTGAGAATTTCTCTGCGTTTGACATTGTTGGAAACATTTGGGATAATGTAGTACACAAGTACACAACTCAACAAAATATATGACAAGGTCTGGTCATTTTTAGACATTTAAATGCCGAAATGTAACATATTACATCTTAAAGCATATGTTACAGCTGAGGTTGATGAAAGTGACGTTGGTTTATGACAAAATACCTGCAACACTAGTAGCTCCTGTTAGCAAGAGAGTTGATTTTTGAGTCTCATTCCCAACTCATAAAATACTGATGCTTTCCTATGGCGGCTGACCCGACCTACAATCCCAACGGGTCAGTATTTGACGAGTTGGTAAATCCAAAGCATCAGTCTTACTATCTTACCAACTGGCGCTTTAAGTCGAGTGTTGCTCATTGACATTTTGACCTGATGATGCCGAGGGTGGAAAGGTCACCAATGCTGTTACAATTCATCCTGAGGTGGACATGACGTGAACTGAATGTCATGGCCATCCACCCCATAGTTTGTGACATGTCACCCGAAACCACAATCTCATGGTGAGACTGAAAAACAAAAGTCCCCAACAGACATATTTTGGACAAATCCACCTGTATTGCCATCTCTTGATGCTTCCCCAGCAGACTGCAGAATCCATATGTCTACATTTTCCAAGGATAAAAACAACAGTCCACTAAAAACACCACACACCCTTTTATAAATATTCAGCGAGATTCATTTTATGAACGAGACCCGGTGACACCTAGCAGCGTCCAAGTCGACGGTTCATTGATAAATAATTCAATACTGAGCACTCATGTTTTCAGAATACAAAATATATGTATCATGTATGTAGAAAATCCTGGTAAATATGACAGAAACAGGTCTCATAACTGAGCTGAGTGGTCTATTCCAGTTACCCATGGCAGGCAACATAACACAATAAACATACACATGATTCAGGTTATTAAAACTGACAGACTATTTATCATATCCCTCTGGGTGATAAATAGAGCAAGGGAAGGTTGGAAAAACAACGGAGGATGCAAGTTATTTTCACTCTACAATATATTCAGCCTCTTTCTTTCACTTTTACAACAGACGTTACATGAAGACGCTATTTTTTCTATCCAGTGCGGATGACACTTTCAATTCATTGCCCACCAATTTGGGGATTAAACTAATTTAACAAATGAAGAAACTCAACTTCAGCGTTTACTGGAAAAGAGATGTTTCTTTTCCTCATTATGTCTAAATAAGTTTTGTAGCTACAGTGGAAAATGAGACTGTGTGGCTCTCTCTTATTCCCCTAACAGCACTCGTCCTTTCCACAAAGATTTAGAGATTTGATTAAAAAAGGATTAAAAAGCTCCAACCTCTGCCAATCAAGAAAGTAGATTAGATATAAAATATCCTAATTATATTTATCTGCACCCAAATTGCTTTTAAGCCTCAAATATGGGATTCATTTATTTTGTAGTTAAATCAGGCCCTTATATACATTATTAAAACTGATAGGAATGACTGGAGCAAAAAGACTAACACACAACAAAAGCTCCAAGCTATGATTCAACCCCAGAATCAGAAGACCCGTTATTCCCTGTATCAGGAAACATCTATACTGTACATCCATCATTGAATATTAGAAGTTGCCTCAAACTAACTTTAAATTGGCAGCTGGTCCCTTGATAAAAGATTATCCTGGTTATTTTGTTATTTTCAGCTTTTCCAAGCCTGGATTTTCTCGTCGTGACAGTTGTTTTCAAAATTACACTATCGACATACAGTGCAGCTCAAATTAGCTGAGAGTTGCTCTCCATAGACCCTCAAAGGCTAAAGCAAGCTCTAAAAAACATGCTTCTTTTAACCCACTTAGCAGTAGGACCTGCATCCTGTCGCAAAGTCCAGATTATTCACTTATCTCCCTCCTGGCATTGCATCCACTGAAATAGACAGTCTGAGATAATTATGAACAAAAACAAAGGATCACTTGTGTTTGCACAGAAGCCCACTCATTTTAGAGATGAGCAATATCCAAACACAGAAAATTAAATAGTTTTAAGGTAATGCAACAAAATCCTCTCCTCTGCTTCTTCAAACACGATTTGATTGCTAAAGAAAAAATGGCAGTCAGGAAAGCAAACAAAAAGAAACAAGGAAGTTCTCTTTGCTTACAAAGCAAACTTCCTCGTTCCTGTTAAAGCAGTAATAAGCAAACACGGAAGTACAATATGTGAGCAAATTAAAATAACACCAAATGGATCCCAATAATTGATATATTGTAAACAAAGTGAGTATAACAGCCACTGAACATTTTCACATCTCTCAGGTAACTCTCCTGAAAGACAGTTAATGCTATGTTGGTGTGTATGTGTTTGTTTTTATCACATGGTGGGGACTGTGGCATGTCAGCACTGCATGGGGACCAAAACATTTGCGAGGACCAAAGTCTTGATCCCGTGGATTAGCACCACTTTGCCACTACGCCAGGATCCATATGTGTTCATGATCACAGCGTGTAGCACAGTTACAAACAGCATCTGGAGGGAGAGGAGAAAGACAGGCAGGGACAAGAAGAGAGACAGAAGGAAAGACAGGACAGGAATAGACTCTGACACACACGTTTCTAGATACAGTGGAAAAATGAGAATGTGTCTCATTGTTTTCCCCAGAGCTGTTGCTGGAAGCTTTGTTGCTTTCTTCTCATCTCTGCAGAGAGCTGCACATGGACAGTACCGATGGGGCAATCCTGAGGAAATGGTGCCAGGTAGAGAAGTTTATGAAGTGAACCACAAGCGAACATTTCAGTTATTCTGGAAACAGGAGTTAACGTTAACACGTTTAAAGAACGTGGGGGAATTGCCAATGATGTATTTTGCAGTTTGTCACGAGTTTGAGAGGAAGTCGGGTAAGATGTAACATGATGCAGCTGATCTTTACAAAGCTTGTAACTACACCTTGTAGTGTTTTTCAGCTGATGGAGCTGCATAGTTGTCATGAAGATATTTGATCTTAAGTCCCCTCAATCAGCAGATACGGCCAGCAGTGAAGTCTTTGGTGGCTGCCTTTCCACTCTCTCCCATCCAGAGACACTCCTGCAGCAAAGAGCGACCCCAGAGGAGGAATTAACCCAAGAAGAGCAACAGCCAGCTGGTGAGGAGGGAGCGCAATAGTTGAAGAGGTAGGTGTGTTTACTGGGGAAACTACAAGTCATAATCTCCTGTATTAGCACCGCCACTAAGCACCAGAGGAGAAGCAGCAAATGCGATGCTACTAAGCGGACCAACCACAGTCGTTGTGGTCTGCGTTGCTGCGATGTGCAGTCACATTTCTGGGGAGGTGCACGTCAGGCTACAGTGCAGGCTACAGCATAGATTCAGCGAAGAAGCATAAATCAAGATGAACACCGGACTGATCCAAGAATGAAGCGTGGGTGGAGCCCGGGAAAAAGGATTGCTGTCTGGTTACCGACAGCTAAATAGACAGTTAGCGACTAGCTGTCACACAAAGTGGCCTTGCTCTTAATTATGCAGAACTTTAAGCCTATATATAATTTAAACAAGTGAGTTAGTCATGAATTGGGAAGTTAGCTATTGAGAGCTAAACTCTTCTCTGTAACCATACCTATTTTTGCTGTAATGTTAGGCATAATAATGTGGGGGGGCAGTGATTGACTCACTTTTGGGGCCTGTAAGGGAAATCTGAACTGAACGCACTGGATGACCTGAACTGAATAACCTAAATTAATCCTTCTTGTATAAATACTGATGTCTGCTTATGAAACTTGTTTTTCTGTCCAGGAGAGGAAAACGACCCCATATGAACCGCCTTAACAAACATGAAAAACCTCATGCTCTCA
This sequence comes from Pagrus major, assembly GCF_040436345.1. Classification (NCBI taxonomy): domain Eukaryota; kingdom Metazoa; phylum Chordata; class Actinopteri; order Spariformes; family Sparidae; genus Pagrus; species Pagrus major. The sequence continues at coordinate 22,278,951 of NC_133229.1, read as the reverse complement.
GACCAGGAGGTACAAGGTCCGACTCCTGGCAAACAAGAGACAAGAGAACTGCGTGGCCATAGACCTTCAACTTATATAACCTCCACGTATAAAAACTGTGCTTAAACCTCAAAGAAATTGTCAGACTTCTCGAAGCCACTTGGGGGAAAGAGGTCTGTCCCTATTCAGCTGAATAGTTGATGTGACTCTGGCTTTGCTGTCTGACTTTGCTGATTTTGTTTACTGATCTATTGTTTAGTATATTTTGTAATGTAATTTTCTATGATTTCCTTATATTAAAATATTCAAAGCTTGGTCAATTGAACACATTTATTTTTTTTATTTATTTATTTTTTAAGAATTTCCACCACAGGGCCAATTTAGGAACTGCAGTTTTTGGCACTTGCTCGTTGGCTTCATTTTTCAGCCCTGGAGGTTGCTGCTTGGTTTCTCCTGGTCTGTCTGGCAGCTTTCTCCACCCACTCACTCCCAGGTGGTGATCCACTGACAGCTCCAATCCTCTCTTCATCTGCGCTTTTGATAAGGTGTGCTGGAGCACCTCATACTATCATGGTTTAAAATAGTTAAAAATGACAATATAATGCAATACAAATGCATTATATTGTAGTCTAAAACAAACCCCCCACTACTGTAAACAACGCTGAGCCAAGTTTCGAAACCATCAAATTATAAAGCTCAACTATCAAATAGTTGTGTGTGTTTGTTTGTGTGTGTGTGTGTGTGTGTGCGCGCACCTTAAATCAACAAAATGCCATAAACAGGCAGGGTGAAATGTTTGTGTTCCTTATTAGACAGACGAAGGGTCGTGACGTGCTGGCTGCTCGCTCTAAATTGGGCCGGGTGAGGAACCAATTAGCGCTGCATAGAACAGTTAAAATTCTCATCCCCTCCTGTGCCAATCATCATAATGCAATTTCAGCTGACAAATTAAGTCCAATTTACGGAGACAATTAAAGTAACTAAAATCAGAAAGTAGGCTTGCGCCCCCCTTTTCCCTCCTCAGGGCTTCAGTGACAATATGTGTACTTTTTTTTCTCTTCCTTTTTCTGAGAAGAGGAATCAAATGATTAAACCATAACCTGTGATATGAGTCCGTGCTCTTTCCTCTTACACAGACTGAGGAGCAAAAGGAGCAATAGAGAGGGAGACACAGTTGACGGACTCACAATTGGATCCAGAATGGTTGCATTGGAGATGAGCAGCCTCAGGTAAAGATAAGTGAACAATTCCAATAGCAAAATAACTGTCTGTGTGTCCACTCTGAAGCTTATTTACAAAATACAAAGGATCTAGATAAGAGACATAGTGAAGTGTGTGTGTGTGTGTGTGTGCGATAGAGGCAATCCTACCAGGATGGAAAGTTGACGATTGAAAGGCAAGTGTTCAGGACTGATAATAGGAGCAATCAATAAAAGTCTGAATGGTCGTGTGGAATATCAGACCACAGTATCATTATCTGAAAGGACAAGACAGCTAACCGGACCAACTATGGCTCTTCAGCCGCTTCTTCAAGGTTGGAAGAACCAACTCGTCTACGTGTGCATTAGAGCAAACACACTGTATAAATGTGCAGCTGTGGCTTGTATTTTTTTTACTACGCAAGCAGCATGACTGTGTATTTCATTTTGTTAGTCAGTTGGTCAACCATGAAAGCTTGTACATATATCCAGTGTGCCAAGAGAATGATAGATGATGATAAATAAACTTCTCTTCTACCATCAGCCGCTGGTCAAAGTTTTCACTTATCCAGTGAAATGATTCGATATCTAATTAATGTATTGGTGAAACATTTGGTAATGACTTAAATGATTCCCAGATGATGCATCTTCGGTGATCCCCCGTGTCCAGTTTTAGTTCAGTCGTCATCCGTTTTATTTTGTAGGTTTACCCCTCATGTGCCATGATTTGTTTCCTGTCTTTGTCTCATTCCCTCCTTTGTGATTGCCCTCATTTGTTTAACCTGTCGCCGATTATTAATCCCTGTGTATTTAATCAGCATGTTCCTCTCTTTCAGTTTTTACAGATGTCTCTTTTATGATGGTGGTCAGCTGGGAAAATGCAAAAGGCAGATGTAACTTATGTCTAGTGGTAATAAGTGGTATAAAACTATATTGCATAAATTGTTAAATTGTTCAAAGGTGCACGATGTGACTGGGGATGTGATCTAAAAGGGCTGAAATGGCATTTTTCATTTAATCTCAACTTCTAAAAATATCATCCATCAACACAACCCAGTCTCACAGCAGTTTGTGAAATGGACTATTAGCTCGAAGCAGCACTGTGCAGCCTCACAGAGACGCCAGCATGGCTGCAAATGCTTGTTTACTGCAGCTCCTGTGAAACCGCATCTTCCACCTAAATTATCATCACTGTTTAAACGTTGTGGCTTTGAGACCCTTCCTTTGACTATTTCCTCTTTTTCTCATTCTGACATTGATGAATGAATAAGTTACACCACACTGGGTTTCTGTAAAGCAAAAAAGCTGAAACTGTATTTCCCGAGGTCAAATAAATTCAGTGCTATAGGCTCTCCCTGCTGATAAAGCAACTTAATGCTCCTGGGCTTGATTTTCCTTTGAAACCAAAGAGGAATATTTGCATATTTCTTCCTGGACTAAATATGTCCAAAAGTCGCCTCTCGCAGAAAGAAAGGGGAGATGAACAGAATACAAATGTGGTACTTGGCACTACACCATGTCTGTCCTAATCTATGGAGCCAAACGGATTACAGGGGAGCAATGTCCCAGCATTTTTAACGTGACATATTCACTGACTGCTACACTCTGACACACTCTCTCTCACTCTCTGTCTTACTGTAGGCAAGGCCTCATTCATCAGTGTGCGGGGGGGTTGATGGACAGACAGACAGATGGACAGACAGACTAAGCTAGTAGCTACAGTTGTCTGGGAACACTGAGTTCAGTGATGGCAACACATTGTTATCATAGCCACAGAATGTTCTTCAAGTTGTACATCACATAGCGTCCCTGAAAGGCACCCATGGACAAAAATATTGAAACTTTTGCCTTCCTCTTTCCAAAATATATTGTAGAGCTGCAGAGTCTTACTCTTCATAGCCATAAATCCCTGCAGATGTACAAATATTGAAAAAGGAACTGCTTTGGGCATTTGGGTTAGAAACAGAAACATGTGAGTGGCTGCTTGGTAGAAACACTAAAACACAACTTTCGTCACAGTAACTCTTGACAGGGCTTTTTACGATATTTGGAGCAGGGTGGTACAAGAAGAAAAAGGCCATTTGGATCTTATATGCAGTTGTGTAGTCGCTAAGCTTTATGTACTTTAAGTAATTCTGCATCTCATTCCAGATTTCATACCTAAATACGTGTTGATTATTCATCAATAATGGACAGCCGCTGAGAGGTGATTTGCATGTTTTGCATGCAATCATTGAAGTGAGATGGTTTTCTTAAAAGGGAGATATAAATGTGGTTGATGGCAAATTTGGCTGGATTTATTAAGGTTCATGCAATTTGCAAAGGTCAGTTTTGTCTGGAAAATGACCTGCCTTGACAGCAGGTGCTGATATGTGCATGGACTTAATGAAAGGTAGTGATGAGGAAATTAAAAAAATAATAATAATTTAACTTTGTTGCACTGAAATTTGAATGTGTCGGAAAGATGGCTGCGTTGAATTAATTTACAAACAAATTATAAAATGTTTTAATGTTCTGTAGAAGAGGGAGCAGGAATAATAAATGAAAACATTGTCTGAGTAGAGGTCGACTGAGAGTTGTGGCTCCATTAATCCAAAAATGCCCCATGGTGATTTCATTCTGTTGATTAAACACTGAGTTCTTGATGACTTTTCCTTTGTTTTGTCTGTTGACTACAGCTAACAACCTGTCCAGAGCAGAAAAACAACTTTGAGGAGCCCAATTTGACCTAGAAACCACAATCTCACTGTTATGAAAAGGCAGCATAAAACACCCGGTTGTATCATTAGGTGGGCAGGTTTTGCCGGTTTTGAACCCACTCAAGTCCCACTGGTAAGTGGAAACACATATCAACAGGGTAATACACATCACAACACTGGAGCTCTCCCTCGAGTGAATGCTCGTCCATGTTTTATCTGTTTCCATCACTCTCCCTCTTCACCTCCTCTTCCTCCTTTTTATGTTATTCAAGTTGTTTCCACTGTTACCTGCAGACAGTGACCGGAGAAAACAATGCCTCTTCCTGTTTTGGTTGCGAACTAGCAGACACGATTCCTTTGTGCCTTAACGCGACCTTCATTTCTGCAGGAAAACTTGAGCCTGGTTGCAGGCTGTAGAGCATAGTGAAGTAAGGTTCAGAGAGAACAAACCTCTTTGTGGATTATTCGACAGCCATTACACTGTACAATCTGTATTTACTTCAGAATGATACGTTTAAGTTTTATTTCAGATTTGACTACTTTGATTCCTTTTTTTTAATTTGCCAATTTTAAAGACACCTCATCAGCACTCAATATATCGATGCAACAGAGATCTCTTCAGTTTGTCACGTGGCACACCTTGCAGCCCTGCTGAGCAGCACTCCAGTAAATGAGCATCATCTTTGATTTAACATGGATTGTATTGGCTCTAATCATCCTCTCACCATCTGCCCGACAGTGATCATTTGCTCTCGACGTCACAAGGGAGCTTGCTTTCCCTCCAGTGATTTTCTACTTTCAGCAGTCATGAGCGAGTGAAATGTTAAGGTTCCCTCTGATAGCCATTGACAACTCTGACACACGGCATAATGGTCCTGGATTATCACTAGGCTATGGTGACAGAACAATTTTTGATTGGCACATCGTCAAAGTCATTAAGCGTTAGCCAGTGAGTGAGAGACAGACTAAGCTGAACTCAAAGAAAATTAATTAAAATAAATTTGCAGACTACCTCCACTTCATCAACACATCAAAAACAAAGCTGTCCCCTGAAAACTGATATCAATCAGTTTGGTAGCGTCTTAGAAGAAGGTAGCTAAATGATCTGAACATAATGACAGAGATAGGCAGAAGGGACCGACCGCAGCAGTCATCCACCCAAATCACAAGGCAAAACAATGAGACCATATTTATATTCAGAAACCTCCGCAGGCCAGACACACACACACACACACACACTCAGAGAGCTTAATCAAGAGGCAGATTCTGATTGCAGGACTACTGAGAGATGGGCGTCTGCTGCACGGAGGTATCGAGCTCAGATCGACCGTGACGATGATTGTGTGTGATTGTGTCAGTGTGTTGAAGTGATGTGATGAGACTTTTGTTCTGTAGTTACACAAGTGGACACAAATGTTTGGAGAGACTGATGAGGCACCAGTCGCTTTCTCTTTTGAGGTCAACCTAATGCCTTCCAGTTAATCTGTCATCATTGAGGATAAAAAAAAAACAACACAAATAAATGAAACGCAAGCAAATATGAGTTTAATTAGCCACCTGATACACAACACATTGATTGTATAAAAACAGATATACAGATATATATCGATCATATAGAAGAAAGCAGAGGAAAACCATGAGGCGCATCATAAACTCTGGATGCTGGGATTAAAGGCTATAAATGGCAACCACTAATCAAGCATGCTTTAACATCTCAAGGCAACCAGCCTGAACTCTGACCCCCGAGGAAATCGTTGGAGATTAGCGTCAGTCAGTAAAGCGAGTCGAGTCTGTCTGTGCTGTGTGATAATATCTCCATGATAACCTCCAGTCGGGCATTTCTGTTGGTCTCTCCGTGACCTTGACAGAGGAGCAGAGGAATTGTGTTCCTCTAGTCGTCTCCGTGACTGCATGCAAGATTGTTGCCTTTCTGATTTACAGCAATCAACCGTGGCAGAGTTTACAGAGCCAACAGCCACAGTGGAAGAAACACACACTGGGAAACTATGCGGGTATTTTTTCATTCAGTGAACTTTAAAGATTTACACAAAGTTTGCTGTTGCTTTGAGTCATATTTAATGCAAACAGAGAAGCTGTTTTGAAGACATAAACATCGTCAAAACGACATGACTCTACGCTTGACAGTGTTTAATTGGTCCACTCAGTGTGTGAAGTCAGTTGTAACGCTAAGCTTAATTATGACTCTCTGCACATGTGGGCTCCCCTTGGCAATATCTGGGTCATTTTAGGAGACAAGAAACAAGCCTATTTGCCAGCAGTCAGGCCATTCACACATCACATTTGCCCTCATTCAACTGTGTTGCCATCACAGCCAGCCAAAGCCATCTGCCACCCTGCACCGAGCTTGCCCAGGTAGTGCAGAATTGATGCAGGCTTATCATTTATTCCCAGACCGTGAGGCAGCTTCTGTTTTAAAATGTTCATTTATTCAACCTTCTTTGGTTTAATGTGCCAAATATATTTTTCTTTTCCTTTATTTTCAATGGCAGTCTGGCAAAAAATCATTTTTTTTTTTTCCGTGAAGGAGTGTTTCTATGCAAAACTGAACATCAGGACATAATGAACAGGATGACTTCTGCATCCATGTGTGTTATCAGACTGGAGCTCCTGTCTTGCATTTAAACACACTTTTAACACCACATTGGCCACAGTTTCTCTCCCTCCCCCTCACTATTCTCTTATTCCACTGATGAACTGAGATTATCCAGGTTAAGATATGTCCCACTATCAAACCTGATAGATTGAACCTTGATACTTGGAGATCTGAATCACTTTGCCGCATCTTTGATTGCCATCAATCAAAGAGGTTTTCTGTGTGAAAGGGGGGATTTTCTGAAGCCTTGCTTTATTGGACAGATTATCACTGATATGTGCGATCAGACTATGGTCCAGGAGGCGAGAAGAAGGGAGTTTTTATGCTGTGATACCACGAGTGGCCACTGGGCAAAATTAGAGGCAAGGCTGAGCGGCGACCTATTATCCATTAGGGAAGTCCTGATGGCTCATTTAAAGGCAGTTTCTGAATACAGGCTGTGTGCATCGCTCAGTGGATTGGATGTTTAGATACTTTCACAGTATTTACAAAGCCTATAACAAGAAAAATACATGAAATTGCACTTTTCTACAATATGGGACCTTTAAAAGACAAACAATTTATCCAGTAATCTTGAAAATAATCACGGTTAGTTGAAAATGGAAAGGGATGGTTAGTTGCAGCTGCCTCTTATTGTAGTAATGTTAACTGTTTCTAAAAAATATATATATATAAAAACATCATAATACTCTTATACCTTACTACCCTACTTATTAGTTGAAACACTATATTATCCCCTAGAATCCCCAAATACTTTGTTCGTTTGTTTTTTCAAAATAGAGTTACGTTACCTTTGTAAAGCCAACACCACAGTACGAGATGAGCTTTGGTAGGAAGTTAGGCCTGGGTGACTTTGTTCTCAAAAGTAAATTAAAACCAGCGGAGAAGAACAAATGGATATACAGTAGAGAACGAACAAAAGCTGATCAAAGAGAAAAACTGTGACACACGCACACAGAGAGAGACTGTGCATGCTGTGAGACAAAAAGTGTGAATCTAATCTCATGCCTTCCTTGGCAGATATTATATAAAAATCACTCAGATTTATTTTTCAGCCGCCCAATGTGTCTTCTTAATGAGTCCCGCTAGCTGCATGCACTCATCTTTAAACCTCAGGCATGAGGTATTCAACATTTTATATCTATATTGGTTAACTGCAAAGGTGAAAAGAGACTTTTTTTTACAGACGTGTTGTAAAATCCCTCATGTGAAAATTGTAGAGTGCATACCCCCACCAAGGCCCAACAGTACCCTTTTATCCAACCAATTTGCTTCAATTGCGGGTTTATATTCGCTTTTCTTACGTATAACAGCAGGAAAAAAAGACTACACTGCATTAAATCATAAAATCTGCTGGATCCAAATCAAATTGTACTCACTCGTAGATATCAGCCAATAAAATATGCCTGATTATTTTCATCAAGATCCACGCATTAGTCCCTGACAAAATAAAGCAACATTATGTAGGAATTGGGATTTTTGTTCAGTTTGGCGCCCCACAGTTTCTGAGTTCAACACCACTGTCGTAACTACAAATCCCAAATTGATGCAACCATACTGTCAGCTGTAATGTCAGGTGGGCTTGTTAGCTAATAGCAGCTACAGTAGCAGCCGTTAGCGGTTATATTAGCAACAAGTAAAGCTCTCTGTCCGTCAGACACTCCACAGAGAGTTGAGGCAGAGCTGCCGGAGAATATCAGAGAGAAAACAGCAAATATTTTCTTAATAACATATGATCCAGTTTCACTGACATAGTTGGTATTGTGTGACGTACTGCAGCTGAAGCTGTCGTTTTAATGTAAAATATTTACATTATGTTACTTTAACAAAAATGTGCAAAACAGCCTGATCTCACAGTGTTAAAGAAATTGAGAGAAAAACCCTGGATCCGTCCCTCTGTCTGGATCCACACCACAAGTTAATGGGGTTCATTCCGGGCCAAGACCCATCTTCAATCCAAGTTTAGTGGAAATCTGTTCAGTGGCTCATTAGTTAACGGATACAAGTGAAAACAAACTCCTTGGCGGAGGTCATGACAGTTATTAATTCGTGATTGAGCAACTTGTCTGAATCTGTTCAATGTCATGTGTTTCTCCGATAATAAGATATTCCATGATTTCCTGCACTTCATTTGAGCTAAAAGTTAGTTTAAAATGATAAAAGTAAAACTTCACATTACTTATCTATTAGATACCTTCATCAACACACACATGCACATACACACACACAAGCTAAAGATAACAGCTGAGAAGGCAGATGTCCAGACAGCTGTGGATACAAAAAGTTTTTTTGCAGCTCTGTCTTTCAAACTTAGCCAGGCGATTAGAGTCTTTAGAAATTGAACACAATGATGATTAAGAATAATATCGATATTCATCTCTCTTGGCTTCAGGTTAGTCTGCCGATTTCTGTGCGACGATAAAAAACAAATTGATGGATAACTCCTAATAATTCCTGCCAATAAACAAGTGCTCCTCCAACTAGATCTTTTGAAACGCAACTTAATTCCGCTTGGAGCAAAAATGGGTCATTTCCCCCAACTGCTGCAGCTTACCTTCGAGTGAGCCAATTTAGCAGTTTCAATTATTAAAGCCGGCACCTGTCTCCTTTCAAATTTCAGTGGCTCAGATCGCTGCGCGAACGGCCCTGCAGAGACAAAATCCACTCTGTCTGTAGATTTTAAAGTAACAGCCTTCGAAATGAAAAGAAGATGTTGGTGTGATGATACAGGATCCAAAGCGGAGCGATGCAAACAAACCTCATCTGCTGGGATTTCTACTCACTTTCCAGCCTTCCTCGATCCCTTTCTCCTCATTGAGTAATTGGCTTTCTCCTGGCATGGAGTTGTCCAATCTAAATGGTAATTTGGAAGGCCCCCCTCTCGTCACTGGTGGTAATGCTTGTTTACTGGAAGACAGTTACTCTATACGAAAATTAGAGTTGTAATGAGAAGGCAGGGGTCTGTCTGACTGTCAGGCGACAATACATGTCAAAACTGAGAATCTGCTCTACAGCACTTCATGTGATAAACTACATATTGCCTGAGGCACGGCTGTTGTGAGCCCAGGAAAAGGAAATAGAGCCCTAATTAAAATATCTTCTTGTCTTTCTTCTTGTAGAAATTTAGAGGCCTTTGAGTGTTTGAACTCGCTTCATGTTTACCTGTGTTTTCCCCAGGTGCTCTGGTTTCATCCTACATTCAAAACACATGCAAGGCAGGTGTATTGGAGTCTCTTAAGTGTCCGTAGGTATAAATTTCTATTTGGTGTATTAGCTCTGATGGATGTGACCTGTCCGAGGTGCTTCCCTGCCTTCTCCCAAATAGACACTAGAATAAGAGCCAACCACTTTAAAATTAAACGGAGCTAATGGAGTGAAGAAAGTCAATAAATCAATGTGTTGGGTGGACCAGAAACAAGAACAAGACGATTTCTCTGCAGATTTTGGATTCTGTAATCACTGTGAACACCTTCCTTCCTCACCGGAGGATGCATGTCAGATGTCCTCTCTAGTGAGAAAATAAATAGCATGTCTAAATTTCATTCGTCATGTTGATATTAAAGTACTGTTGTCGAAAGCACGGGCACCTGGAAATATAATCTTCTGTCTGTCATGTCCTCTGCTTTATTATTTCTTGTTTTCTGACCTTGCGAGGTCCGAGCATTTCACACCATTTTCCAATCTTTACTCCCGGATAGCATGACATGATATGTGGGCTGAAGATTGCAAAAAAAAGAAAGAAAGATTTTTGCAACACCTTCTAGGCCTTTGGTTTGGTTCTCTGATCACTTTAAGAATCAGTAAATACCAGTTTAACAATTCTCCCAAAGCCTGGAAAAGAATTAAGAGAGTTGCATTAGAGGAAATATTTTTATCACACGTAAAATGCTTGTCGCAGGTACTTAATCTACCAGATTCACAACAGGATTTCATTACCACCGTTCTTGTAAAAGAAAGACATCTAGCTTATTACTTTTAGTTGCTTTTACTTAAAGGATTAATGAGGTCGCATTCAATTACAGTAAATGTGACAATAATGCCACTGGTGCCAAAACTGTGTGTGAAATAATTAAGATGCACACCACGGTTGCTTAAACTGGCAAATCCCCCAAAATAACCCAGTTTAAAGTTTAAATAACTATCCAGATAGATAGATTAAATTTAAAGGAGACCTATTCCATCCATTTCAAGGTTCAACATTTTGTTTTGGGTTACTACTTGAATACGTTTATATGCTTTAGTGCTCAAAAAACACTTTTCCTCATACTGTCAATTGCAGCAGCAATGAGACTCTCTGTTTTAGCTCCTGACTCTTTAAGCTCCCTCCTCCCGTCTGCTCCGATTGGTCAGCTCACACATGCCTGAGCCAGCACCGCTCAACGTGTCTCTGGTCGGCTCTGTCGCGTTTTGAACTTCACTTCTACCGTCAATGTCAGCATAAATTACAGCATGATAATGTGTGACGTAGTGTGATGTCAAGAAGTCACAAAATTAAAGGTGGGATTACTGACGAGGCGTTCAGGAGCAGTGTTTTCTTTGGGAGAGAAGAGCTCCTGTTGGCGTGGACTTTGGGCTTTTTAATTATCAAGCTCTTACATGCACAAGAACCCATATAACACACTGAAGGGAAAAAAACACATTAATTTAACTGAAACATCCAATGGGTTTGTTTTATCTGGTTAGCAGCTGGCTGTTGGTTGCTCATTATTTAATCAGTGCAACCGTAGTGAATCAACATGCATCATGGCGTTTTAGTGCAGCACTTTTCAATTTCGAGGCTGTCCTGATGACTTCAAATGGGTGCACGGATTTAATCAACTGAAGGGGAAGTATTTCTAAGAGACTCAAGATGTTGTGAATGATAGATACTAGAAGCAATAACACAGTGAAGTCTGTGCGGGCTATTTTCTGGCATGAGGGAAAAAATGTAACTTGGAAGAAAAGTTAATTTTCTTAACCATTACTGTATCTAAACAATTCGTGCTGCAACAAAAGTTATTTGCTTCCATTATTTCATGATCTGCAGCCCTTAAAAACAGCTCTCTGAATTTAAATCGAAGAACTATTTTCAATTCAAGACCAAGACTCACCCTGTGTCACTACCTAAGATGCCCTCATATGCTACACAGCCTCCGGCAGGCTTCAAGTGAATCCCTGACAGGTCAGTGAAACTGAGAAAGAAAAAGACTTTGGAAAGACTGTCTGGGGATGACAGCATGGATGAAAAATAATGGAATACATTTCTGAAGTTCAATCTCAAATGGACGATTGCCCATAAGCACACACACGGGAGTGATTATTTGTTCTCATCACCAAGTACGTCCTTTCATTCTGAGACACAAGTGGCACATTTGGTCTCAGCACCAAACAAAATTAATACAATTTTTATGAGATTGCAAAAACAAGCAAGCGAGAAAGTACTGCCCAAACACTGCCAGGAGCTCCCGAACTGAACCAGTCACGAACAAAAAGGTCATGTTTAATTCAGGGCGTTTTTGCCTCAGGTATGAGTAAATTCACAACTGCACCCTCTCCCCCACTTTCTTGCCTCCTGACATATTTTATTGATTTACAGCTCAGATTACATTGCCAGGATATATTTGGGTGCAGAGGCATTAGCTCCCACAAGTATCTGAGGCAATGTTCAGATTGATGCACCCATATGCCCTCCTTGTTCATATTAACCATGCCCTCTATGCAAACCCATGCAGCTGCTGTTTGCCTATCTAAAGCCATCTGCCCATGCATAATTCTCAACTCCTTATTGTTGGTTACACATGCTGTACATTACCCGAATGCCTCTAAATAATGTAAAAACAGAAGGCAAAGCATGACGGATCTATATCTCATTGATTTCCCATTGAAGAGTATGAGAAGTATGGCTGGGTCCATTAGTCACAGCGCACATTTTGCATATGCGTCACCAGGTCAAAGCAGACTATATAATTTCTGTCACTGAAAGCCTTTTTGTAGTGGGTTGTATCACACCAGTGATCTTAGGGAATGAGATCTGCTTTTGCAAAAAAGACAAAAGAGCTCCAGTGATTGATAATCACATCTGTGCAGTTCTGCATATTTTGTTCAGATGAAAGGCTAAAAGCTGCTGCAGAGGTAGACGCCAATGGTGACCAGCAGTGACCTTGGGAAGTAATGTTTTCAGATAGAGATGGTGCACATCAAGCCCTGCCACCAGCATAAAATGTTGGCATTGTACGTTTCTGCAAACCACAGATTCAGTAAATTTGGACGTTAAGCTACATTAACATTACATTTAGCTACTGGCAAGCGAGCAAGCACAAAGCACAAAATTATAATTAGACTGTAGATATTGTGATACCATCGTTATCATGAATTCTTTAGGCCGAGATAATCATTTCAATGAAAGTCTAATATTGTGACAGCTCTAGGCCAAAACATGAACTTTGCCTGACCATAACAACATAAACATAACCAAATCATCACAACACAGCACATCTTAGATTAGAAAGTTTTTCCTGAAGAAACATAAAAGTTGCATCAAAAAGGAATAAAAAGTTTCAACATATCCGAGGTTTGCAGAAATATACATTGCCAGCATTTATTCATTTGATTGGGTTCGTACATGTTCATATTGGGTTGAAATTGTACAAAACCTATAAATACTTGCTGAGCCTGGATATTCCTTTTTCTTGATTTGCACTTTCAAGTCAGCAAACACCGTTGTGGAAAGGAAATTAATTTCCCTTGCACATAAAATAAATCCCAGAAAAAGTATCAAGATCAATATTTCTCTTGAAGTTGGTGTCATAAGGTTGTTACTGAGGGGAAGCGACAGCTAGTTTAATGAATAGCCAGTGTGATGATGAGGTAGCTGCATTGTCCTGCTCACGCAGCGGACAGCGTGGGAGAACTCGATTTTCCAGCCAGTTTCATACTGTGCTTCACAAAGGAAAGTTCAAGTTCATGTGCAATATTTTCTTCTTTGACATCACGGATCTGATCTGTCACGTAGTGCTTCTGTTCTGTATGGCTACTGTTCATTCATTCTTGGAGCAGTGTAAAAAATCTAAACTACATCCAGACCTTCTGGCCTCTGAATCGCTCAACCACAGGATGGAAAGATCACGAAGACTAGAGGGGGAAGCCTGGCGGCTACAGAAGAACATCCATCTTATCCACAATATCTTTTGATGGAGCGGTTGTGGGAATTATCCACAGAGTCAGTGGGTTTAATTTGGGTTGAGTTAGGTGCCCTGCTTCGAATACATGGTGTTCTGGTAAATCTACTGGTGGAAGGTCATGCTTCTGAAATCCTGCCCTGTTTCTCTTGTAGATCTGTGGTGTGAAAGACCTGCAAAGAGGGTTGGATGTCTGTGGGTTTGATGTTATTACAGTATGATTGATTTTCATACACACTGGAATGGGATAAAATTCCAAATTAAATGGGCTTTTGATGAGAGGTTTTTACCCATTCCTTGACCTTTGGACCGAGGTATTTATGGCAATCCATCAACTAGGTTTAAGTCTCTTGTAGCTCCGGAGTTGGCAGCTAAGATCCTGGATCTTCTGCAGGAACATGGTCTTCAAAACAACCTTCTTTATTTGAATTTTTATCATTGATACCTTATTTCCCCTCCATTTAGCGGTGCCCGTCAACCCAAAAAAATTTGAGGATATGGTCAGAACAGAATCTTAAAAAGATGAAACTTTACTGGGATTTAAACCTCAAACATGTGGAACCAAATTTGTTGAATATACTTTATAGTTATTCCATTAGCTCCACAGAAACACAATATATACTATCATTAACATAGCAACTAACTTAGCAACACACGTTTCTGTGATTCTGACTTCACAAAAAAAAGCAAAATATGATGTTGTTGTAGGCACTTAATGGGTGGTAAACGATTAAATATTTTTCCTCTTACCAGTAGTGTTATGCATCTCTGTATCCTAGATTGTTTTAGTGTGAGTTTGCAAGATTTAGAGATGTTGTAGAGATGTTTGCCTTCTCTCATATATAGTGTAACTGATGGCACTCTGCTTGTGGTGTTCAAAGCGCAAAAAAAAAACACATTTGAAGAACTTAACATCAATGTCTCTTTCCATAAATCATTACATGAATATTCAAGATAATCGACAGACCTTGTTGAAATTATAATTTCATATTGGAACTTTTTTTCTTTCTATCAAACTATACCCGCCTGCATCACCAGGCTCGAGTAAGGTTTGGACTTAAAAAGAAGGCCTGTCGAGTTCGGGTCACTACTCTTTCTGTTTGAGCCGCACCCTAATGGTCACTTTCTTCTGCGTTGAGCTCCACAAGCCATGTCCCATCTAGTTTCATTATACTGGAGAGAAGGCAGACGTGTACAGCTGATATCTCCAAAATTCACCAACTCACACCAAGAGTGTCAAAGGGCAAGAGGAAAAATATGTATTTTTGATTTTGCAGGAAACTGGCCCTTTAAAATTCAAAAATACACCGCATGTGTCAAAGGAATGTTATACATGTTTCGATTTGCATCTTGTAAGGATAAAATATCTCAGAAAACGTGACGAAAATATTTGAAGCAAACACAAACACAGTCTAGTCACACTCATCTCAGATTCCATTAGAGGATGGTGAAAACAGGCCTGTGACTGTGACAATAATCAAACTCCATGCTGAAATGGCCTACACTGACAGGTCATATAAGATGATTTTCTCTCCAACCCTGAGGATTGGTATTAAAATTCAGTCCACAGCCTGATAAAATATAGTTTATAAATCATCCACCATCCCACAGGAACCATCCACAACGCTCCAAAACCCAAAAACTCAAACTGAGGCAGACAGTTGTGCATTCATACACAACCTCATCAGTCATAAAAAGAAGCTGATGAGAACGTAAGTTTTCAGGCCCTTTAAAACATTCCTTACGTCAGCCCTAATAGTGACAGACAGAAGCAATCTGACATATCTATGAAGCTTGATTTTAATTGGCCAAATTTCTGACCAAGATTTCTGTTTATGCAAAGAACATAATCAAAAACGTTTCCCTTTCTCCTTTACCAACAGACTTTTCCCCTGCTCTTCAATGAGTTTTCACCATATGCTTACAAGTCATAACTCAAAACCAATATGAATACATATCAGTGGCAGACTTGTGTAAGCCCAGTGTTTGACCTTTGCATAATGAGGACAATATCCGTAGGTGGCCCTCCCACGCCTGTCATCCCGCTGTTAGGCTCTTTGCACACATGCACACTCAGGGCCAGTTTTTAACACTTTAACAAAACTTGACACGCTTGTTTAGTTGCCGAGTTACACCCGAGGATTCCCCAAATGCTTTCACGGCCGTCGGTGACAGCGGTCAATCGCATCGTTAAGCTCACCAATCCACTTCCACTGCAATATTTTGACCTGAGCACTGAGACACCTGCTGGCATACTGCCTAGAGGCTGGTAATGAGAAGGGAAAAAGAGCAGAAGATGAGGGACAAGACAGCCAAGGGAAGTGGGAAAAAAAGAACAAGAAGCAAGGACAGGAGGAGGAGAAGGATCCTGAAGAGATGAGCACACCAGACCAGAAGTGAGAGCTGAAAGAAATGGGGAAGTAAGGAGGGTGAAAAGAACAAATGCCAGAGGGAGAGTGTTTATCTGGATGTCACACAGGGGAAAGGGATGGGAGGCTGTGATTAGAAAGACAAATCACTTCATTCACAAAACATGAGCTCTACAGAGACACATCCAGCTGAGGAACTGTATCTGTAGTGCCAGCTTTGACTGCTTGAGATAATGATGTAAAGTGTCACAATACTTTTGTGGAAGACTCAAGAAACCACTGAAACGAGCAACTTCCTGCCCACAGGACTCACAAAACAAACAGTTCATTAAATTTGGGATCTGAACATAAACAAGTGGTGCTCAATCTTTAGTTTCTAAATAATTTAATCGTTATAATTTAGAAATACTCATGAATATATGCAATATTCAGAGGGAAAATCACTCCAAAATCAACAATCAACAAAATTCAAAGTAATAAAGTGAGTCAAAGGGCATCAATCAAGATGGCTTCTGTGTGACGACATAATCTTGGGAGGCTTTAGATCTCTCAGATTTCCTTTCATCCCAGTTGATCCTCATATTGCTTACGGAAACAGTCTCCAACAGGAAAGAATTCCCAGGAGCGCTCCTGGTACATTTTCCACACATAGGATTCCTGGCAAAGACAACAGAGTGGTGATATATCTTTAGCGCGCATCACTAAAACAACAATCTAAACAATGTCCTCAGAAAACACAATTTAAATCTGGAGCTCTTCCAATGTTTGTTTGGCTTGATGGAGAAGACTTTTTGAAATAATATAAACAGTCCCAGGGCCCAGCTCATTTTGGAAAAAAATAATTCAGCCTGATAAAAAATGTAATATTTTCCTTTATCAATTCTGCAGCATCACATCTTAAATGCCTTCTGTGCTACAACAATAGGAAATAAATCCAAATTATTCAAAATAAGATTTGGATTTGTTATTCACACTGTGCAGCTTTTACAATTAAACATGTCGTCATCTATTAGGGACAGTTCATAATTTTCGAATCCGAAACATTGAATAGGTTACGCAACTGTCGTCTTGCCTTAAAATATGTATTTTCCCTAGTTTTAAAACTGTGTGAGGGAAGAATACCTACATGTTATGGTAGCCACCTTAAAATAAGTCAGTGTTGCAAGAAATGAGTAATAATAAAACAGTCCAGAAAAGCTCAGTTTCCAGCTGAATAGTATTATATAGAGGAAAATTCCGTCCACCAACACCTCATTATCATCCTTCATTAGCACAACGCTCTGGACCACTAAGGCTAGTTACTAATTAGTTACTACAAGGCAGGCTAGATTAGTCCTGAGCCACTAGTTCCAAACTATCAGGAGGAGAAGTGCATAGATGGAGGAGAATATTGTTTAAATTGAAGCTGAGGGCAGTGAAGTGAGCACTCATGCCGGTGACTAAAGCATTCACACCTGCTGCTAACATTATCAGCAAATGGCGCAAGACAGTGTGTTTCGACGTCTGTCATAATGGTACTTGGAGAGCCCGATATATTCGGAGGTGTTACGTGGTGTGAAAAGTTTGAGAGACACTGGTCTTAAGAAACCAGTGCCAGCCCAACCGACAGTATGACAGGTAAAGCTAGCATATCACTCTCACTCTCTTCCCAAGGGGGAAATGGTCAAAGAACATTTGAATAGTTCCCAGTAAACATATTATTTTTTACAATAATGCCCCTCCATGTTATTGACTGTGATGTGTATACCAAGTGTGAGAGACAAGAGAGAGAAAGAAAAAGAAAGATGCAGCTCTTTTGAAATTGTAAATGTATCCGCTCATTACAAAGTTCTCCTCTACACAACAGATGATTTTAAATATGTTAAAGTGAAAAGATAAGAGGACAAGTGAATCAAAACACTTGCCAGCTTCAATTTGAAACCTCCTACTTGCAATGGCTCATGAGTAAAAAGAGAAACTGTAATCAAGGGGTATGTCTGGCATGTATATTATCATAAACTGTGCGTGTTGGGACTGATAGAGCTTTTGAAAGACAGTGTGAATACAGATTCTGCCTTAGCTGAAAAGGTTACTCTACAGCTTTGTCGTAGGAGTGGCAAATGCTGGAATTAAAAGGTCACAGAGAAATAGAGGAACTATTGTACAGGGATATATTACAGAATGTGAGATTTGGCAATGACAGCTGAATTGTTCAGGAGCTTTAGAAGTGCACAACTTATTGTAACTTTGATTGGATCAGAAGAGATAATTGTTATACCTGCCCTGTGTGTTCTGTTTCATCCTTGTTAATCAGGTACATCAGAAAAAATCTGTAAGGACGGAGAAGAGGGATTCATGTCACAAACCTCCCACACAAATTTGGATTTGATACAGAGAGAGATAAACAGTCAGGTAGAAAGTTGGATCATTAAATTCTGTGCACAAGTGCTAGGATTGTGGTGATTATGGAAGCAGTTGTCAGGCGTTTCAAGTAGAAATACAGCTAAAAATAGCAGCTGTATTCTGATAATTAATGCTCGCAGATATATGATGATTGACAAGAAGCAAGGAATAATAAAAAGTAGTGATCTCTCACTTTATTAAATTATGAATTATGAGGTTTCAGTTTGTAGACCTTTACCAGGTGATCTTAAAATGTCAAATGAAGAACCCCCACAGACATGAGCAGGGAAGAGTCCATCAGTCAGAGGAAGCACACATCTCGCAGAATCCATTCTAATTAGGCTCAATAAGCTCTTGCCAATGGCAATTATTGATGTGGCAACGGTCCACAATGCATCAACACCTTCCAAATAGCCGGTTTTAACCATCCACAGAGTGGTAAAGTTTTCACTAACTCAGTGATTAACTGTGCACCCACACAGGTGATGTCCGTGCACAACCATTGAAAAGTAAAAAAAAACAAAAATATGTGTTGTCATATTTTTGTAAGATGTGTTGCAAGTATCCTGTGATTGGTAGATTAGACTAGAGCCTGGACAATATATCCATAGCCCAATATTTGCAGATCAGAGATATATCGGTATTGGTGTATATGTGCTGATATGTACATTTTTTTGTCTTTTTTTTTGCTGAAAAAAGATGCTTGGCGTGATCTATAATTACTGAATTACATTTCCTGTTTCAGTCAAGGAAACTAAAAAAGAAGGAAGGGTGACTATGTCACCGAATCTTGCTTTGGTGCCAGACTGTGGTGACAGCTTTATTGAAGTCTGTGGGAGATGCTGCATGTAGAAACATACTAAAACCCAACATATATAAATTGTTTGACTTCTGGAGAAGAAATGCATCCAGAAAATGAAAGACCACACTTCAGAGAGGAGGTTAACAACAGATTTTTCTCTCCAAATGATTGAAAGAGCTGATAATATTGTGACAAAACAGGGCAGGTTCTGACCAAATATCACTGATGAGACTGCAAATGATATTGAGGGACGAACATGTGTGTAACAAATCAGCCATTTACCTACTCTCTGAAGTGTCTTCTTTCATTTTCTGGAGTCTGGCACCAAAAGAAGAGTCTTTCTTATTTTTACTCCCTAATATCAGCATTGGCCCCACAAATCCAGTATTGGCTGGGCTCTTATTCTTACCTGCTCATGTCTTTATATCTGTGTGGTGGAGGAGTTTCTTGACATTTTAAGCCTACAGATCAAAATGTTTTTTGCTTCCTACAGAGTTTGGTGCAGCATTTAATTGTTTCTGCAAACATATATGACTGCACGCTGTTAGTAAAATGTTGATAAATATGAAACAATGCAAAGGTTTGAATATGAATTATAATTGCTGAGTTGGCTGTTAAATAAATATAACAGCTTTAATATTTTAAACCAAGAACAGACCTAAAGGAAAACAGAAAAACACACACTGTATCAGAGTTTGGCAGTAACTGTTCTTATGGCTATACTGATATAATGATTAACCTGTAAGTTCACTACTGGAGGTGTAATTGTGGTTTTTAATATGTTGTTACCGATAAAGGTTCAGTATAGGTGGAGCATGCAGAATATTTACGTTCAACTACATTTGTTTAAGGTAACATGCCTTTTTAAGTGACCACATATCAAGTTCTGTATTTTAGTATTGGGTTAAGACATCAGCAACCCGAGGCACGAGTCAACTCACAGATAGTTGGCCAAGTTGTGCTCCTGTAGAGTGTGAGTCTCAAAGCCATGAGGGACTTTATCGAAATACTCACTTCCTATTCCACATATGAAACATTTGGTCTGCAGAAGAAGATATGTAAGACATGTAATAATTCATGAAACAGGCTTGACACATGATGCTCTCTAGAGTATATTACAAAAAAGTAAGACTAGAGACCTTCTGTTTTCAGTGGTCTGTGACTCAAACTCAGTGTGCTAGAACAAAAATATGGCCCCTTTTAAGTTGTTTTTGCAAAGACACTCAAAGGAGGCCCACAAAAGGCAAAAGGCTGTAAATAACAGCAACCTAATACTTAAAGGATTACTCACTGCCAGGCTTTCATAAGACGCAGGGGGGTATACTTGCTGAAGATCATTTATGTGGGCACTAAGCAGGCAAATTACCATATTTGTCCATTTATACTGTAGCTGTACAAAGTTTTTGTCTTGGTAAAATGAAAATTGAAGTTTGTGTTTTAAGGTTAATGCAATATATATTTTAGGGCATTCCTATTTAGGGCTCAACATTATGGGAGGATGGAAGTGGCAGCTGAAGCTGATTTATCACCGCTGACTGCAGCCGAGCAAATTGCATCTCAACTTTATTGTGTGGGAAAAAATGTCTGTAAACTTCCTGGCACTGTTTTATTTGTTTGAGGCACACACACAGTGGGACAGATACTATATAGAGACTACATGGAAGCACAAATGAAAAACTGATGCCAGAAAAACATGACAATACTATACTATATACTAGAGGTTATGTTTTGACGGACAGGGTGGTAAAAATTCTATCAAAAGATTATCACTATTCATTTTTATTTATTTTTTTACTAATTAAGACAAACTCTATTTAGGCTAATAGCATTTCATTTAGAAAAATTCTATTTGATCACAATAACAGTTAATATAGAGGGGAAAAAACTGATAATTGAACGGCTTATGAATTTATAAGGGCACGTAGTGAAGACATTAACAGAGACACCTTCTATACGGTTATGTATCATGTCAACATGACGATTTCTTGTTTTTCTGCATCGACAGCGGAGGGTATGAAAAAAAATGTGCCCAATGTGCCTAAACAGGTTAATATGAATGAAATGATATGAACAAAACATTTACAAGAAATTAAATTGAACTCAATTGATGTGCTGTAGCCAGAACTCAAGCTTAAGGGTTTAAACTGGGTGCTTGCTTGAGCGTAATCAAAAACATCAAAGAAGGTTGCTGCCGAGGCCATTCTATTTAGGTTTTTTGTCTTCAGTCTATAAAACGGAAAATATTCGGTTAACCAACACCACCTCTGTGATATATAGAATACTTCTTATGATAATTTCAGTCTGCTTCTGTTCTTTTTCAACCTTTGGTAATCTGTCAAAAATTCAGCTTGGATTCTGTTTTTTAGTCAACTGCACAATCGCTCTCTATTTTTCATGAGAGGTGTTTTTTTCCATGTGAATTACAGTGAGAGATGGTGACTGCTGAATATCGTATCCAGGGACACAGCATGTGCACCTTTTATATTTAGAAGGTAGCTCACCACTGTTTGTCAGATCCTCTGTGCTGTGTCTTGTTGCCTCAGCAGTCAAGCCTTTGATTACCTGCCTGCCTCTCCTGCACCTTTGGACTTGTTTGCCTGTTCTGATTAAATACTGTACCTGTTGCTCATTGACAGTCTGCGTGACCACATACTGAAGTCTTTTTCAACCTTTCTTGTTCTGCCTGCAGGGTCTGCTTTGGCAGGGTTCTGTTCACACCTGTTGCAAACTGAGGGGTGCATTCACTGTCACTACCCTGTAATTAAAGCAACTCGATAGGCCTCCAACAAAACAGGCATCACATTTGTGGTATCATAATTAAGAAGAAAGGCATGATCATTTCTATTCTACTGCATCTAGCCTTCACTTATTACGCTCCGAATACAGTTACATTCTCTGACAGCATGTCAGTATGCAAGCATGAGTGAAACAAGAATCTGGGACTTAAATATGAAATAACGATTGAAACGATTGAAAAAGACAGCAAGTGATTTTTGTCTGATCCAAAATCTATATTCCATGTGTGTCAGGTACACTTATGATTTAGATTTTAATTTGATTAAAAAATGTAATTTAACTTAATTTAATTCAATTTTAATTGACCAGATTGAATTACCTCAGATTGTTTCTGTAATTATCACCCACTGATTATTAAGTAGGACATTAAGGCCAATGGTTAGATTGTTTCAGTGAGACGAGCTCCCACATCACTGAATCACAGTCATCTCTTCACACACATTTGAATTACAAGTGACTCATGTATTTATTCTTCAGTAGTCTTTGTCTAAATCTGACACAGCACTACAGACTGCACAACCTTGATACCACATAAAATGTATTCAAATTGTCTGAATGGTATTCATCAGTAGTGCAAGAAAGAGTTTGTGTGCGCCAGTATCAAATCTCACCTCCATATCCTCTTTCACCTGCTCCTGCTGGTCACGCAGCTCCCCGAAGGCATCAATTATCAAGCCTGCAAAAAGATCACTATTGTGTGCGTCTGTGTATCTGTTTGTCCACAGGTATTCATGTGAATGACAGATGTCAGTGAAACTTGAGGACTCAGCAGAATAAACAGATACTTTGCTCTTCTTCGACTTCCACATGAAAAATTCATGAAATGTATTATTGTCAAACAAGGTGAATAAAATGTATTTCAGTGTCTCTTGGTAAAAACATGTGGTATAGAACAGATTCAGCCATTGAGACTCACCCTGGATGATGGCGAGGAGGATGACGATGACAAAGAAAAAAAACGTGATGTCAAAGAAAATGCGTTCCACCTCAAACTCATCTCCAGCAGGGTCCTCAATCTCATCACCGATGCCCCCGCCTGCACGCACTCCTACATACATGTGGAACATGTAGCACTGAAAGTGAAGACATTTTCATTTATTGTATACAGTAGGGTGCATCCCACCTGTGGACACTTAAACCTTACACTCTTCATTCCAGACAGGCTGTCTTTAACAAGAGTGAAAATGTAAAGTATCTAAGAGAGACAACTTGAGAATGTATTTGCTGCATTTTCATGCCTGTCTCCACGTTGTATGCTTTTGGGTAGGAATTTAACAGTTTCAAACAAGCAGCATTTTCAAACAATTTCACACAATAGTGGGATTTTTTAATCAATATTCTTCAGACAGCATTTCCCCACAAGGAGTTTAAGTATGAGGCAAGAAGAATAAAAGTTAAGTTTAAGTTACAGTACTGTGCTTTGATGATATTTTCCACAAGGAACATAAAAAATAGTTTGTTAAACTTTCAAGGAGCATTCAAAATTAATAACTGTTGCTTGTTTCATATAAGTTCTTGAGACCAAACAGTATAGAGAGTGAGATGTCTGCTGCTAATCTTCAGATTTTTTCCCATTTTGCATTCGACTTTTTAAACCAATGTCGCTAAAGTGCTGCTGAAAGTCAACCATAAACAATATCACAGTGAGTGTGACTGAGGAGTTAATGTAATATCCCCTGTCTGCTATAATAGTAGGGTTTTATTCAAATGCTATCGCTGCCCATCCGCCTGCTTGTGTGAGTGACAGTGGAATCCACATTACAATAAAGCAGGCAGTGGGGTGTTAATGTTGTGAATGGCAAAACAAAAAGCTGTGCTGAGGCTTGAGGAGCTGTTTTGTATCCGTGCGTCCGTCATTTTAATGAAAAGTTGCGCAGGAGCTAAGACAAGAGGTATTTCTCATTCCAACAATGGGGATCAGCGTCAGAATCCTCCTCTACCCCTCTCGATCTGAAGGGGGTGAAAATGAGTGTGTGGCTGTGTTTGTACTAGAAAGATCAACATCGAGAGATAGAGAGGATAGAGGGAAAGAGATAAACGTGGAGAGGCAGTTTGTCAGTATGCTAATTTAACTCACAGTAAGCATGTCATTGCACTTCATGTCTTGGGTGTCCTTGTCGTCACTCTTGTTGTAGAACTTCCTGAAGAAGTTGAAGGCCACGACAGTGTAGAGATACACGACAACCGCCAACAGGCCTACAGTCAGGACCAACTGACAGACGCACACATAATTGCAAAAGGATAGACAGAGGCAGATGGGCTTTAATACGCTTCTTCTTCTTAGAAAAGCCCCAATATAACCCTACAGCGTGAAAGCAAACATCACATGAATGCAAACTGCAGCTATGAACACACAGTAAGACAGATGGATAGAGAGGAATGACACACACATTCACACACCTGCTTCCCGTTGTGTGTGACAGAGGAAAGGATGGTGCGAAGTGTCTTAAAGCCCATGGCGATGTCCAAAAGGTGGGCAGCGAAGAAAAAGTTGTTATAATGACCCAGAACCGACATGGCCATGTACCACGCCAAGTACAAGAAGGACTGTGAGTGCACACACACACACATAAAACAGGCAATATAGATTACCAGGACAGATAGAGAGACAAATGTGTGTTTTAGATAAGGCAGAATCACAGGATATTACCACCGTCACTTCTGCAGCAATCGTATCCAACAAAATGGTAGCACAGTAGAACAAGAGATTACACAAATTAAGAATAAGTCGTAAAATATCTGATATGTTCGACACACACTGCTCGGTCATATTACGTTATCTGTTACCATAAATTGCAGGAAGTGACACCTTTATCTTTGTCTTTGTAGGAACAAGAGGGCACACACAAACAAATCAAGCAAAAGTCATTTAATATTAGACACAACCCAACTTACATTATCAGTGAATACAACTCCTAGTTTCCAGACCAGGTACTTCATGTCAATGGAGCTGAATCTGAAATAAATATCATTATCACATAATGGTAAGATGTCCATGGCTAAACCTAGACCATTGTTGCTCCAGTGTCATTTCTAAAGAGCCGGTCTGATAAGGGGCTCAGAATGTCCTGTTCTTCTTCAAGTACAGCCTCATGTTCTAGGACCTTCTTTTGTCTGGCCACCCCTAGTTAGGTAACCCGCACAAACACACAACCTCACAGACACATACACAATATTAATGAAATGACTATAAATAATAGCATATTGGCTATTAACAATCAAGCAGCTTAAATGTTGGTATCAAGGTGATTTTTACTGTACTTAAGTAGATTCTTCAGGTATCTGTACTTCACTTTGTAACTTTTTAAATTTACTCCCTGCATTTTTACACAAATATCTGCATTTCCTACTCCTTACATTTTCAAAACAGGCTTGTTACTTTATGCATTTGAGGGGAATTACCAATTATTTGTATTTTTTGCGCCTTTCCCAACATCGCAAGACTGATTTCAACTATCAGTGCATATCACGCACGACAGACGTAACAAGAGGAAACGCATAAAAGATGGAACAAGATGGAAACAGATAGAGAGGTAGACTCAAAAGCAGAGAAAAGGCGTGTTAGTGCCTCGTATCTGCAGAGACCCTGCAGATACTGCCTGTATTTTCTTATTTTCTCAATTTTCTTGCTGCGAGGGACACTTTACCAACCCAAATGTCAATATTTGACGCTCGGACAAATCCTACTGATTCTACCTTTGAGTCTGATAGTCTTTGAATTATATCAATATGGTGTGAGGTTTTATAAGCTTTGCACAGAAATAGCCAGTAGAAATGCTCATCTTCAGAGGGAAGCTTTTTACTTTTATACTCTGAGTACATTTCAGGGCCTGTACTTAGTTACTTTTACCAGAGTTATTATCTGTACTTCTACTTGAGTAAAGAATCTGTGTAATTTTTCCACCCCTGGCCCATACAAGAGCTGGACATAACAGTAAATAAGCTTGTTGTGTTAATGTTCATCAATAGAGCTCATTTAGGATTTCTATTCACCTCTAAAGTTAAGTGCATTATACAAAGAGTTTTACTTTCATAATTTTTCTGCCTGTACGCAAACATACATGAAGCCATCCTAGAGGAAAGGGTTAGTCACATCGCTATCATCAATGCAAGCCTCTTTCGGTACAGCCACCTGCTCAACTGCATACTCTATTACCCATCAAAGGCCAGATTTATTCATTATTTAATTGATTATTTGACACTATTTTCCTTTGATGCCTCACTGTATGAAGCACATAAACAAGAAGAAAACTATTTAAACTGCAATGCTTTTCACTAATCCACCATATTTTGGTCGGAAAATGCATACAAGGCTAAATAAATGACAGACTAGATAGCTGCAGTTTCCCGTGAAAACCTTTAATACTCACAGAGCACTCCAGGCAGCGTCTCTCTTGAGCCTATTCCTTTCTTTTCTCTCAGAGCTGAAGTCTAAAGCAGCTTGGTCCAGACCCAGGAGTTCACTGATCTTCTCACAGCCGTAAAAGTCACCGTACTTATCCATCACCTGACAGGAGAAGAAGACGGATTTACATAGTGATTAAAACAATAGTCTCTTCAGTGTCTTTTCACATGAATAAAGACTGACAAGAGATGGCAAGAGGTATCTGGCTGAATCCCTCTGCACAGTCTGTGCCTTAATGAGATGGCAGCTTAGTTTTGCTGACAACATTAGGGGACTGCTTATGATAGATACTGAACAAAAAAAAGGATTTTCTGATACCTGTGCTGACAATACAGTATTTTTTCGGAGGCATAGTGGTTGCACCTACCAATAGTAGCATGGTGGTTGTGTAAAGGACTGACGGTTAACAGAACACAAATCATTTGTTTCAATCTAGGCTTATATTCTGAATAAATTGTGTATGTACAGTGAACACTGGCTAGTAAATTCTAAATTCAATCACATGACAGATGCAGAGTTTCTGATTATTGTGCTGCCGCGGCTAAAAGTAACTTTAAGCCACTTGATTTATTAACTTGAAACAAGTGCCAACTAAAGTCTAGTTTTATTACAGAGCCATTTTGTTATTACAAACATAAGTACTTCAACATTTGGGAAGCAATATCTACAACCTCTAAACTCAAAAGTGGATGACCAGAAGCACTTGAAGGTATTATTCCATCTATTTTACTGCTGGCTCTTAAACTGACGCAATACAGAGCATTAGATGCAATGTGGCAGTGCTGTATGTAATTCATAAAGAGCAAGTGGCCACCCGAGTGACAAAAAGCTGAGGCCCAAACTGAAGTGCTTTAAAAGTCAGTGACACTACTGGAGGGTAGTAGATGCTGGCTTCCAAAAAAAACTGTAGCTCTGTGGGGATCCTTTCAAAAAAGAGCCACTTTTTCACAATTTCAATTAAATTCAATGTCATGAAGGGCTAAACAGCTAATTTTTTCTAATTAGAGGCAACAAAAAACTAATTTAATTAAAATACATTTTTGCTTACAGAGAGGTTTAGTTCAGAGCTTGTTTGCTTGATTGAAAGTAGGCGCAACAAATTACATTCAGCTTTGTGTGGGCACTTCCTTTTCCCGCTCAAGGAACCTTTAAAAGAAGGAAGGGTCATGAAAGGATGATGATGTTGGGTTTTAGTGTGTTTCTCCAAGCATCTCCCTTCCTTCTTTTTAGGGTCCTTGGTCCTGCCTTAAGCCAACTCAGGCCACTTTGCCATTGTTGTTGTGCCCTTTGTCTTAAATTGTTATTTCAGGAAATTACCTAGACAGTCCTAAGAAGTAAAATCAATATGGCTAATGTTCCTCCCAGCCTTGGCACTCTCACGAGGGCATCATCGATAAGAAGCTGGTCTGATGCCATTTTTGTATTAGACAAGTCATGTGCTTCTTTGAAGACATTTGGGATTTTGATGACTGGTTCTTCTGAATCAAATAATCTGTGAACTAGTGATTTTCTTGAATCAAAGAATAATCTCATCTCCCTTCATAACAAGAGGGAATGAGAATGAGGAAGCTAAACGTGTCACATGGTCTCTGGAGACAATAAAATCCAGTGTGGAACCTGACATTAAATGGCTCATTAAATTTCATTTGGTTTCTTAATGCAGTGTCACTGAGTGAAATATGCACACAATTGCATACACGAATAAGCACATTTACTGTAGATTGAATGTATATTTGTTCTGTGCATAATAACCAATGCCACAGTCCTCTGAAGATCTTACCTTCCTCTTCACAAATTTATCCCAGTAATTACTTGGAAAAGATCTGGAAACATATAAAACAAAATATTTATGAAGAAAATGTTGTTCAACTGTAAGTGAAACATTTCATCACAGTACAACCTGCACCATGACCATAAACAGGTGCAGACAGCGAGCTCCTCAAACTTAAAGTGCAAAACATGTTTTTACTTGATGTAAATGTGACATCAGCCCAGTTGATTTTGTGGCTATGAACATACGGTGTGTTAATGACCAGTCGGTCCCATTGGCCTTTGATGTCCTCCTCAGGGGGCTGCTCTGTCACATAAAGCCCATCAAACTCCAGCCGTCGTGCCACTTCCTTCTCACGTTTGAAGATCACCAGTGGTACCTGCCAATCACATGCCTGCAGTGATCACTTGACTCTTTAAATAATGCTTGTAATGTGTATCTTTGTTAGCAATGTGCCCAATTAGTTAATTACTTATATACTCTAGATCTACATGATGATGAGAAACTGTAAAAGTAAAACGTGTCCATGATAAACCTGCAAAAGCATGTGCCAAGTTTACCTTGAGGCAGTAGTAACCGATAATACAACAGAAGGAGATGATTGTGTGAGCTACAGCCAGGAAATGAAGTGCTGGTTCCATGTATCCACTGCTCTCCTCCAGCACAAAATAAACTGTGCCCTCGTCGTCATCCTCTGCAGCAGAGTCCAGTTCCTCTCTGTGAACAGACGAGATCACTCCTTCCTCTTCTTGTGATGCAGCTGAAGAAGCTACCTGTGAAGACAGGAAGAGACCAAATGAAAGACTGACCTTACCAAAGACAAAGTATACTTATTTAACAAAATATTAGAATCACACAGTGTCATGCAACATGATTCAACAAAAACAAATTACAAGAGTTCACTGACACAGTGCGGTCTTCTGTTGATGTTATCTAGGAGTTCTCTCTAGTTAAATCATTACTTTCAATTATACAGGAGCTGGTGAATCTAAGCAGCATGTTTACGAGTCTGCAAATTAATTAATTAAAGCTTTTAAATAAAGAAGACTTCCCTTGGTCCTTTTATGTTTTATGGAGTGGACAGGGTGAGATCAGCAGGTTATGTTGACAGGCGCAAAATGTAAATAATTGAAGTATAGCAAATTTGCAGTCATGTGATAATTCCATTTTTGTGAGTGAGTCAGATAAATCAGTCAGATAAGTACAGTATAAAAGTATTTGAAGTAAAGTAAAATATTTCTCTCGAAGTGTATTGTAGTAGAGAGTAATTGTACTTAATTACTTGCAAATTTGATGTAATGTACTTCCTCTCACGACGCACTCACCTTGTAGAAGAGCAGGATGAAGTTGATCGCGAAGGCAACAAACAGAGCCAGTAAACGCATATTATAAAAATTCCTTGCAAAGAAATTCTGTGGGAAAAAAGGAAAACTGTTCAGGTGCTTTCTGCCTCTGTATTCAAATTGAAGTGCCTGTAAGTGTGTATCTTTTGTATTTGTTTCCATAAGTACACAAGCATGTGTTGGTGTATTTGTTTATTACCAGGAGACTCTTGTTATAAGTGCTCATCATCTCCCAGAGGGCTGACTGTTGGCTCTCTGGGTTCTCTGACTTATTAGAGCGTCTCTTGGCTCTCCATTCTGGCTCTGCTCTCTCTTTCTCAGTTTTTCTCTCAGATGCATTCCCACTGTGAATGGTCCAAGCACAATCAGAGAGAAGGTCAAAGAGATTTATTTTGACAAGGGAATAATATTGAAGATTATGAAAACAAACTTTTTAAAAGTTTTTTTTGATGAAGTGTGACATCAGTTTGCTTAACCTGTTTTAGATGCACCATGACACCATGATCATCACTACCATATCCACCATTGTCTTTATTTGTATCTATTACTTAGGATGTTACTGTATGAGGAAGTTAAATCAGCCTCTTTGAAGATTTAATGGGGTAGCAAGACACTCACTTTACATCAGACGTTTTCTCTGTTTTTTCCTCTTTTGCTGTGTGGGCCTTAAGTTGCTGTCAGTAACATTCATGAGGAAATCAAAAATTAACATGAATCAGTACAGTATCAAAGCAGAACAAAACCAAGAAAATCATGCTCCACATAACTCGAGAGAAATGAAATAAACTAAGCTAAAGATAAAAGAGTGATGAAAAATGTTAAAATTAGTCTGTACCGTCTCAGAAAAACTAGCTGTAGAAATTCTTCTCGAGGTTGTGTGGAACAGGTCAGTCAGGCTGGCAGTGAGGTCCTCTGTCATAAGTCTGTATTGACTTCCATCCTTCCTCACTTTGAGGCCAAAGATGTCTGACAATACATCCACCTCCCTGGGGGAGGTCGCAGATGCCACCTGCCCAATCTCCCTCAATTCTCTCTGGGAAGACAAACTGGCAGAGTACTTCCTCAGCCGATCCACACCACTTGGCACCCCCATGACCTCATCAAGAGTTGGCTCGAGGATCCCACCCAGCAAGTCTGATATCCTCGTCCGTTTTGCTCCCTCTATGAACCCACCGTTAACAAATGCTATGTACAGAACATATAAGATGCTGCGAATTACAGCAGAAATACATCGGACCTGAGCCATAAAAATCAATCTGAGAAGGAAAACAGCTGACATGAGGATATCCTTCAGGGTCATCTTCATCAATGTCTTCAAGTTTTTGAGAGAAAGTAGAGATGTCAGCATTATCAGCCAATTACACATGAAAAACATCTCTTTGTTGTCCAGCTCTTCTTCACTCTTTTCCTCTTCTCCTTTTTCAGCATGCCTCTCTCCAGTGTCAGAGCCAGATATCTGGGCTGCAAGCTGCATCTCAAAGATGGTGTCCTCGCAGAAATTGACAAACATCTCCATTTTCTCTTTCTCTCCACCCTCATTGACCACATCAAAAACAAACTGCCTCTTGGATTCTTTGACCTGAGGCTTCTCCCATTGTGTGCGGCTGGATTCACTGATCTCAAAGTAGACACGTTCAATGCGCTTCCCACTGCCAAGGATCTCAATACGTCCTAAATGGGGCTGGAAGTAAGTCAAGACACACTGTGCCAGCTCCAAGAATGTCTTCAGTCTTGAATCGTTGGGCATGTGTTCGGACAAATTGGTCAGGAGAACAGCGATGCTGAAACCAATTTCTTTGGCTGGCTCATGGAAGCGATCCACGAACGCCTCATAATCCACTATTTCACTATCGTCAGTCTCTGCGCAGGAGAGGAGGAAGTGAGTCTCAGCTTGGGAGAAGCACTTGCAATTCTCCATAGCTTTCTGGAAGTCCTTCCTCGAGATGCAGCCTTTCTGATCAGGGTCATACTCTCTAAAGGTATCTGAGGAGGTGAGGTCTTTGAGTTTGAGGAACATGTCAAAAAACTTGAGCATCATCTCCACATTGCCTGATGATTCCACCAACATATCCACCATCTGCTTTCCAATAGTTCCATTAACAACATTACCTGCAGGGCAGAGAGATGAGCAGAGGGAACAAAATTCTGGTTTAATGATAACTTGTAATCTATTCAAGATTATAAATTGTGAAAACAACAGAAGTGAAAATCTTGCCTTCTAACATGGAAAGCAAGAAAACAACCATGTCCTTTTGTAAATCCATGAGCTCTTTCAGAAGCTCAATTTGCCTTGAATCCTGTACGTAAGAAACATATTTGCAGTTATTTTTTTAAAATTGTACTTTTCATTTTTTATCTTTCATTTTATGCATTTACAAGACACATTACCAGAAGCAGTAAGAATGGTTGCAACAACAGATTCACAGTAAATGTTTTATAATAACATCACCAGCAGACTAAAATTAGTCCTGCTGGGGTAGAAACCCTCAAGTACACTGTCATTTTATGTTTTATGAGGGAAATAAGCTAATTAAACCTCAGTGGATCATTGTGCTATACCTGAGAGAGCTTCATTTGCATGTGGGCAAAGACATGGAGGAATCCCACAACAGCGTCCCACAGACGACTGTGAGCCAGACTCTGTTGGTTTCCAGTACACGGTCCCTGGATGAACACAGTGACAATGTGATCTACATCATTTTAAACATCTCAACTCCTACATAGTCAAGTTCCAGACAAATACAAGGGTAAAGAGACAGAAGGCTGACATTGGCATGCCTATGAGCTCACGTACTATGACACTATGACATTTACTAGAAACTGACTGACCTGTATGTACTCAGTGAGCGTGTTGAAGACCTGTTTGGCCACTTCAATGGCCTTAGAGAAGTTTTGTTGGCCGTGTGCATCAATCACATTCTTCCCTGAGTAGTACCAGTAGAAGTCACTGATGGACTCCTACAGTGTTGCACAGACAAATATTTGGGGTTCATGAGTATAAATAAAGGATCTCAAGGAACCTGCATTCATAGGGTAACCAAATACAATAAAAACTTATTCCAGCATCACAAAGGAAAGTCCGTCACTGTGGGCTTACCTGTACTCTCAGTAAATAATCCACAGTGGATATTATGATGTTGACAGTGGTGTTGTTGCCCGTTTGTGTTCTCAAGTAATTCTGGAACTCTTAACACACAAAGAATGAATAGAATGTGAAAAGAGCATTGCAATTAATTTCCTCATGTGCAGATAATATAATCGGACAATGGACCTCAACTCGAGCAGCGGCAGTGTGTTTGCCGTATGTAAACTCAATTAAAAGTAACACTGAGGAACAACACTTGTTTTCTTTTCTTTTTTTCACTCAAATATGTATTATAGTGGTCTAGAGCTGCACAATATATAGCTTAAGCATCGTCCTCACACTTTGGAAATGCACAATAGTCACACTGAAGGACATTCAATGTCAAGTAATGCAAATTAACTCTAGGTCTTTCACATTTTAGTCATGTTTTTTGTGTTCAAGTTGAACATTGACATTGCAGCACTTGATAAAATTTAACAATAGCCTCTATTGAGCCATTATCTGTTGAAAATAATATATTGCAGAAAACCATAATATCCCAATGTTAGTGTTTTTCCAATATTGTGTAAATATAATGCGGTCCTTTATTTTTTATTGTAATCAATATAATCTAAAGGAACTTTGTGACTGTGTGTAAGTGGTGAGGGCAGGCAACCTGAGTTGTGTCCTTCACAGAGCAGCTGTAGAAATCGGAATAGGTCACAGGTTATGTCTTTGTCAGGCATCACCTTCTCTCCTGAGAGAAAGATAGGCAGGAAAGGGCAAGAAATAAAAGGATGAAGGGCAAAGACTAGAACCTACAGTAGGAACCGTATGACAGAATGAGTGACAGAATGTATGAAGAATTTAGAGAGGTAAGACAACAGAAAAATCAGGCCACAATGGAGTGACAGGAGACAGCTGTAGATACTACTCAAGACTGAGAAGCGCAGAGAAAAAAATGGGAATTTGGAGCTGGAATTTAGAGTGTGTTCAAGGCCAGGGATCTCACAGCTGGCTGCATGCTATGACATGGTTTCAGAGAAATTGATTTTTCTTTCATATTTCCATATGAATACAGTACCTGAGCTCTCGTCCATGGCCATGCCTAATCCTTCTGCTTTGTTCTGCCTCTCAAATGCATTCAGATCTAGAACACTGGATAGCGCGCGCACACACACACACACACACACACACACACACACACACACACACACACACACACACACACACACACACACACACACACACACACACAATAGGATAAAAAGAGATTTAGCACTCTTACCGTTTTTGTCAATCTCTACATGAAGCCTTTGTGACATCTGACAGGTTCCGTCATACAATTTCCTCATACTCACTCACCTACATGACAGCATGAGTCCAGCCATGCTCTGAAAGAAGCCAACATCCCGCTTCTCTCTCAAATAATCCAGCATTTTCTATCAAACAAAAGCATCAAAGATGAGTCAGACAAATGCTGCATGATCTCATCTGAAGCAGATATGATTACCTTAAAAAAAAAAGTTCTCTCACTGAAAGCTTGACTATAGTGTCTCAGTGTCAAGGCACCGTCTTCATAAGTAGACAGAGAATTTCGTAATGAAAGTGATACAGTCTGAATAGGTAAAAACTCAACTTGCTGAAGAAAGAGATTTCAATTTGAATCAAAATACGACTGGATGAATAGTCTAAGTGTTTGGCTCCATAGTGAGTTGCCATATAATGTGTCACGACATCTCTATTCATTCAATTTATCATCAAATCTTCCACAGTCCTCAACGTTTTACTATAGACCATGTATTACAGCTTCACTTTTCTAGTTTCAATACTGATGCTCTATTTTATTATCATCATTGATATATATATTTAATATACATAATGATGAATGCAATTAATCTAGCAATCTTATCTAGCTGCTGCAATAACCTTATTTCTTAGTGTCACCTAATCTAATTTACCTCTTCTTTCTCTTATCTGTGTTAATTATAATAATCTTTTGTTTCACAATATTAAAAATCTCCAGTCCCTGTCTGAAAGGGAGAAATGGCCAATGTACGAGACTTGTGAACTGCAAACCGTTTATGGGGATACCAAGAAAAACAAGTTGTATAACTTGTATTTTATTTTATACAGTATATTGTAAGTATTGTACCTGTTGAACAGTGGCATTCCCTCCACTGAGAACAGCGATACCCAGCTTCAATGTAGGAGCAATCATGGAGCCCATGGCCCCTGATGGGATGTGAAATTTACCACAATCAGAGAATGTACTGTGCTGACTAAAAAAAAAAAAACATTACATGACTGCTACAGATCATAATGTAAAGGGGCGAAGCACAAAGACAAACCTCACTTTATTCTCAGCTACAATAAGCAATAGAGTAACCTAAATATAAGCCATGTACTTCAGTGTTTAAGCTTTTCCTACCTTTGCTGGCACTGATGGTTTGCAGCACCATCTCAGAAGCTCCACGACAATGCAGCCTGGCCTGCTGGTACAGCAGCTTCTGCTTCTCCATTTCCTTCTCCTGAGCCACACAAGCAAAACAAAGTTATTTTATAAAATGTTCTAATAATTTGTTAATACATTTTGCTCAATGAATGTAACT
Source organism: Pagrus major (assembly GCF_040436345.1). Taxonomy (NCBI): domain Eukaryota; kingdom Metazoa; phylum Chordata; class Actinopteri; order Spariformes; family Sparidae; genus Pagrus; species Pagrus major. The sequence continues at coordinate 22,243,759 of NC_133229.1, read as the reverse complement.
TAAATATCAATTAATTATTATTGATAATATAATCTCATATAGCTACAATAATAATAATAATAACATTTAAATAGGAAAAATACTTTTAGCATCAAACACTTCAAATGCATTTTAAAAGTAAGAGCTCATTCACTCACTTCAAAGCTTTCCACCTCCTGTTCTTTATCATCGTCATCCTCTCTTTGGCAGCTCTGAGAGAGCAAACGTACAACACAGTTTGGTGACAAATCATTTGTAGAAAAGAATTCAACGTGGAAGAGATACAAAACGAACCAACTCCCATTATATCAGTGCAGTTTACGTTTCTTTAATGTTTCTGACTTTCAACCCAAACTTTGTAGTATCTGCAAAATCTATACACTATGGACAAATACTACGACCTCCGAAACCAGGAATTATCAAATAAAATATTGTTATTACCTTTTGCAATAACGCATGACATAGTATATTATCCTAACACATTAACAAACATATTACAAATCTAAATAATCCTTCATGATCTTTTACCTTGGCCATAATAGCAGCGTAGGACTGATAGAGACTGTCATTTACAAGCTTACTGTGAACAGAGAAGACACAAGATAATTTCAGTAGATGTCAGGGCATGAACAGATGTAGAGTTCTTTAAAATGGCCGGTCAACGACAGAGTGCAGGTAAATATGTAACTGAACCACAGGATGCATTCACATAATTTAAATGTGATCCCCTTATTTATATAGTTGATGCAGCAGCTCCTACAAATACCCTGAAGCATTGTATGGATTGTATGGATAGTATGGATAGAGTGTGTGCCTGCCCAGTGGCACTTAACATTTTTATTGACAAACCCACAGCAGTACAGCAATACACCTAGAATCTGGCTGACTGGATCACATCCCTGCAGTGGCTGCACTATTGAGAGTGCTCTCCAACCTCTAATGTCTATGCTGATGTGGAGAGAAACAGCTTTTTAATGTAGTGCTCTCAGTCTCTGCAGGAATATTATAACAATACCTGAATGGGATCAATATCTCAATCATGCATGAATAAAAAGAGAACTACAGGGATACTTATTCACAAATTTGTTCGACAAACAGGTTCTGCATTAGAACAAATAAAGTGAAGACTAATCAGTGGTGTCCATGCATAACCTGATAACAGTACTGGAACACGACACGATAGTCGTACTATCAACCAACACTTCTATTTAAAAGGTATCTCAGGGAAAAAAATATGTTACTTGTACCATTTCTGCAGGGTGAACCAACCAAGATTCAAAACATACAACAAGCTTTCAGAAAACAATGGCCACAGGTTTTAGAACCAAAAAATCACGCTTCTGACCAATTAAATATTGACTTTCCCGGTGATGGGTTTGACCTGCAATAAAAGTAGACTGGGGCTTTAACTGCATGTGATCATTTAATGAACACACACACACACAAACACACACACACAAACACACACCTCCTTTCTGTCAGGGCGCTTCGACTGAAGAGTGTAATGAGTTGTAGGAGGGGATCGATTGGTTTGGCACCGTCTTCCACCTCCTTTTCTTCCTCTCTGTCACCTCCACAAAGCTTCATCACTCCTCCCTTCTGCAGTCCAGAGAGGGAGAGAATAAAGACACTAATGTGTCCTCTTAAATAATGTCACATTCTGACCATTCACAGTCGCTGGTGGGTGGCTAGTTTACACACTGCGGGTTTTCTCCCATGCAAACACACACTATACTGTATGCACAATGGAGACAAAACATTTTCTGCTACATTTACATGTACTCAAAAGACCCTGATTATTTTTTAAACCTTTTAAATACATTTTGAATGATTTAACTGTTAATAAAATAATAAGGCATGCACAATACATATATATGTATACAATACATGCACAATGTAACATCACTCCTGTCTACTTGACCAGAGTTAAATATTTTTTGTACCCGTAAATGTGCCCTATAAGCACCACTATTCTGGCAACCCTGTCCAAATTCTACACAACAGTATGAACTAATACTAAACTAGGGTTTCAGGTTTTGACTACATTGAACATGCAACGTATGCTGACCCCCCGTAAAGCAAATGTGCAGCAGAGTGTTTGTTTGAATTGGCTACATCTGCAGCCCACATACTGCGTAGGGCTGTGTGAGTCCAAATAGGACTGTTAGCTCTCATTTTTGGGATTGTGTCTTCACTTTTTGGATGCAGCAGCACTTTTCTAGTTAATCTAATGTTCAGTTATCTGAATAAGGTACTACACAAAGTTAAAGGTGTAACAGACAATTAATCAAGAGAAATGTAAGGATTTTTTTTTCTCAACTGATCATAATTCAATATATAGGCCTGTTTAACTCTTGTTACAGAATTATTTAAGTCAATATGACTTGCTTTTCCACTCACAGCTAAATCCTCCACAAGCTTTTCCTCAAAGCTGTGGTCTTCAGCTGATATCCAGGATTTATTGTAGCCTTGGAGGAACAAGTTGACAGCCCTGTGTCTGAGGAGGAAGAGGAAAGGGTGAAGAGACAAGAAGAGATTTGCATGTCTTATTTGCTATGGACAAATGTAAATGAGAGACAGAAAAAAGGCAGCACGGAAGGAAACTATTAAACTCTAATAGAGCTCTGATTAGACCCATTATTACTCGTTAATCAAGGCCTCTTTTACCAGTCCATGGGAATGATTGTTACATCCACGAGCAAGCAAAGAATGCTCAAGCACAGCTTCAGTATAATTCAGAAGGCACAAACACCAAAATACAATTCCTACATCACCTACTCTACGTAGCACGCAGCCACTTTTGTTTTCATATTCTAATCACAGCTGTGTAGTAGCCCAATGCTACTGCCTAAGTTCATACAGCATATTCACCTTTTCTCAGTGTGAACAAAAGTATTTTTCTGATGCAAAGAAAGAAATTCAACAGAATGTGATTGAAATGCAGAATCACCTTCAATCATTTTGTGCCATCAGCCGATTATATTGTGCCATAGTCTGTGATCAAAACAAAGCTCTCAATGAATGGCCCAAACTACAAAACTTCTTTGATTTTATAACAGTGTCACATCAAGGTAAAAACTTTTTGATTACCCTCAATTTAATTATTTTCCCTAACTCTTTTCTCTCTCTATTTTGAATCTTAAACATTTGACACATATCTCAGAGGGTCTGAAAACAGTATGTCCACAAAACACCAAATTAAATCTACATGGCATATCATTAGATGCCTATCTCCTTATGATAAGACTCATGCTGCATTTAATAAGAATTCACCAGAGCACTAACAGCACTCTGTGGGTGTAAAGCATCCATACAAACAACATTTGTTACCTGGGTAAGTTGTAGAGGGGAGCCATCCTTAGGCAGGCAACCACTGCTCGTTTTCTCTGTTTGGATAAGACCTTGTGCCACGCAGGTTTTTTGCTTCTCTGCGGGTGTTCCACCTTAATCAAAAGTCAAAAATAGATAATGCAACAAGGTAGAGCACATAATACCCCAAATGACCTAAGGGGTTACAATGGTAGATGGTGTAGAGGTTCACCTTCATGCATTGGCCTGCATTTATCATGCATTAGTACTGCAGGCATTACTTTCTTTGAGGTAATATATTCAAAATAAATTCATGTTTGGGATATGAACACACCTATTTTTCTTATCCCCAGCCTTTTGATATCACACAGCAGAGAGGGAAGCAAACCCTAACTTGTGTTAACAGCAGCTCGTAGAAATTAATCAAAAGTGCAGCACTGTAGTTCAGTCAGCACGCAATGAACGTGGGGCTTCAACAACTGTCTGTCAAAGATATGCAGGAACCAACTAATGATGACTTTAAATCAGATGAAAAACGTAATTCAGCAGCTCTACAGTACAGTAACTACTGCAAGTAGAGTCTTTACTCAAAAATATTTTTTCTATTCAGAGTCTAATGATGACCAAGGAGGGTCATACTCAAAGACACTTTATTACACACTATATTGACAGAAAACAAGAAGACTCTGCATCAACAGTTTTTATAGAATGAATAGAAGTACAGCCTAAACAAACACCACACATTGGGGGATACTTAGTTAATAGCCCAATGAAGACAAGACATGCAGATGGCTCTAAAATATTCTAGATATATTATATATTATACAGTATATATTATAGATAATATTCTGATAAAGATATTTCCAAATAAAACTCATAAGAATGTTTAACAGTAAATGCAATCACATGATGAAATAGTGATAAAAATAGGGAACGCATTTAAAGTAAATATTAAAACGTGTTAAAAAACTACAAAACTCAATTAACTTTGGCCAACAAAAATTGTCTTCTTGTTACATCTTCTTTACTGTTGAAGTAGTACCAGAACAAATTTTCAGCAGACTTGATAAAATACTATTGAAATGTATTACTGATAATGTTATTATATACTTTAAAAAGCTCACCTGGTCCAGGTAATACAGGATTCGAGCTATTTCCAGAATCCTGTCTACAGTCCTTTGGGCATCAGTGATGGCCCCTTGCTGGCTCAGATGTTCTGAATAAAGAGTCTCCTGCCTTGAGCAGTTTGACGCCTGTAAAGAGGAAAATGAATGGCACTTATGGCATTTATTCCTTTTGTTTGATAGTTCCACCATTCAATTAAAGATATTTTTAGAATGGTTGCTGGACAGATCCTGAATCCGAGGAATTAGCAGGTCAGAACAAGCACTTTTAACAAGGCAAAACTTGTGAAAAGGAGTTCAGTTTAAAATGGGTAGGCTAATAAACATTGCAGAAGAATCTTGTCATGACTGTCATGACTCTTGCTTTCCCTATTCCCTTTAACTTCTTTGCTTGAATTCTCATATGATAAACAGATAAACTAGACTGACTGCTATTTCACTGCACATAATAACAATTTTTCATATAACCAACAAAGGATGGATCAAGAACTGTGACAAATATGGTCACTGTTCTGTTTATAAGTTTGATATGCTAATGACAAAGCAGAATTTATGATTTTTTCATCACTGACTTATGAATAAACATATTTATCACTGACTCATAAACAAATATTGCATGCACACTCTGTATCCCTGGTGAACAATGAGTCACTGACTTGAGGTTATTAAGAAAAACAGCTTTGTATTTTACAGGCTACAAGAGCTTCTTCAGTCTAATCACACTTCTTCAGCATGTCAACAAATATGCAGAATGTCAAAAGTAGAAAAGATGTGAGCCGTGTTTGCACTCTGAGTAAGTATAGACTGATATTTGAAGTCGATGTCAGTCAACAATCTCTTTAATAGGTTTCTTTAATTTTGGATCGAGGGAAACTTGCCTAAAATCAAAATGAAATGCCGGAAAATTACAACTGATCCTCTCATTTAACTAAAAGTACTAGTAAGAACACAAGAATGAAAATGCAGTGACAGCCTTCACCTGACTCTGAAGATGTAGAAGGCAACTGAAAACATGCTCTTGAATCTCATCTTCAGTTTTCTTCTGTGAAAAGCAAACAATGCCCAACATTAATTACATATACCACAGAGATATCTTAAGACACCCACCTTCACTATTATCATACCATGCTGCAGATTATCAAAAAATTACCCTCATTACATTGAGATTAACGCTGGTATTGTCCACATTTCCAACCAACCTGAGTGAAGCCGTTCTTTGCCATTGTGATAAGGCCCTGGTCGCTTGGAAAACAAACCCTGAGTCCCACAGAGAGCAGTCTCTTCATGGAGGCCACAATGAGAGAGGTGTGTGTGGAATAACGATCTCCCTTCCTCTTCATCCTCCTCTTCTCATGGTGGAACTGAGTATATCACAGCCATGAATGTAAATTAACTTCTTTGAGCCTTAACTTGACAGTTGCTTATTTTTTTGTGGTTACCATCGAACTTCTTATAGTGTCCTTGATGTAAAGAGATGCATTTCTTACACATCAGTGTGCATGATGTTAACAATTTAGATATACAGCTGACCTTGGACATTTTGTTGTCGTTGACCAGGAATGCCAAGGTGTTGATTTCATTTTGGACCACGTAGTTCTGTTCCTCCCATTTGAAATTCTATTGTAGCAAGCACAGGTGATGTAAAATGACAGGCTTTATAGTGTATAATATTCACTTGGATAGTATTGACATGAGACAAAAAAACAGTCATTCTCACATGAGATTTGGCCCAGAAAATAAAGACCTCTGCCACCATGCTGAACAGCTGCTCGGCATCAGGGTTTGACTCTTTCAGCCAGCTGGCTCTGAGACGAGACAGACCAAAACACATCACATTATCAATACAAAATTGTTCTTGTAAAACTAAACCTATGCCTGAATTTGTAAGTAAAATCACCCCTCATTGCCATGCATTTTTGTCCTGTTTTACAATAACTAGTTACCAGTCCCCAATAGTTGTTTAACTAAACAAAATGATTTTTCTCCATTTCTGCCATGTCTCGTCCTGCTGCTTAGATCATGTTTTCCCCGTGCCAGTTCGTCTTCATCCCTTGTGTCAAGCGTTCCAGCCTTTATTCCTGGTGTAGTGGTTTTTTCTGATCTTTTCTCGTATTTTTTTCTCAGCCTTTTGCCTAACCCCTTCTGGACTGTTTGCCTGCTCTCACTGCCTACCTGTGTACCAAATCCTTCTGTGAATTAAAAGAGATTCCGATTTTTACTGCATTGTCTTGAGTCGCGCATTTGAATCCATAATCTAGTGAACGGTTCTTGTCAATTTGAACCATCACTCATGGTAAATTTGGTGTCCATAAGGTTTCTGAAGAACTTCAGATGTCCAGATGATAATTATTGGTTGGGTAATGTCAAGTCATTATAAAATATAGTAAAAATGAGTTTCACTTTTTATTGAATCAGTGAATACTTCAAATTACTCAGAGACTTTTGGCCTCATCAAATAAGCTTGCTTTTCAACATTTAAGCTCCTAGGTTGCACAACTTACCGATTAGAATCCACAAATGGGATGAGAAGGGGATAGAAGGCGTAGAGGTCTCGCACCAGCACAGTGAACTTCTCCTGTATCTGCAACTCTGCTTCAGAGGTATCACACACTTCTGCTTTCATCTGCTCCTCCTCAAGCAGCACACATTCTGCCCTCTTTCTCAACTTCTCCATCAGTGGCAGGTAGTGGCTCTTTAACAGCTCAGCGCGAGCTTTGCATATGATTGGCTGAGAAAAAACTGAAAGACATGGCAACTACTAATAATGTGAAAATGGGGAATGAAAGGCACACCTGATGTGGAATAAAGAAATCCACACCTGTGTAGGACATGATCACAATACCTGCCATCTGTTTCATCCAGTCACCCTGGCTTGTACCCACATGGTTGTGGATGATCCGGAGGATGTGGCCAAGTAGGTCACTTGCATGCTGAGGAATGACAGAAGTGCAGATTGGGCTGTCTGGATGGCCCTCAGGGCCCCAGCACCACCAAAGAGACATGTAGCTGCACAGCATGGGCAAGGTGACCTCTGTCACATGGACGTAGTGGGTCTGGCGAGCTCCAGCACCAGCACCTGCCAACTCCTCCACTTCCCCTAGAGCCTGTTCCAGAGAAGGTAGGAGGGGACACATGTCCTCCACCTGGTCTGGCAGCCCCAGGTCTAAATGAAACAGATACAGAAAATGAGGCAGAGAAAACAGATGGTTCAAGATGTGGGTGGTAAGAGCTACTCCAGTGGCCCAAGATTAAACGAAAAAAAAAAAGATAAATATCAGTGTGTTTGTTTATTACCTTCCCTCTCAGTAGCAGTCATTGTGTTGTAGATGGAGTAAGGGTTGTTTTGGTTTAGGGCCGGCTCCAGGAAACATACAGGAAATGTCCCAGTCAAGGCTGCCAGACAAGTGCCTGCTGCTGGCCTCTGTCTGTATGAATATGCTATATTAGGACAAAAAGTATGTGGCTGACTAATGTCAAAATCTTATCTTTTGGGTAGGATTGCTGACTTAAGTTAAGCTGCCAGCTGCTTTCTTTTGGCCTTCATACATATATTTATAGCCTTAATACATACTTCATAACCCGAATCCATGCTTATTTCCATGACCAAGTACCATTTTGAACCAAACATTTATGCAAAAAAAAAAAAAAGCACAGACTTAAGTGATAAAAAGAAATCATTATTGTCATTAGCACAAACATTGAAGTCAGTACCCCTCCATGTAGATGCTGCTGCTGGTGCCAAGAGAGTAGAGGCTGTTGAGGATCCTATAACAGGAGACCTGGATACTCCCCACTGGAAAAACAAGTTGATGCTTAAAGCTGAGATCCTTGTAGGGTTTCATTCAGAAACAGCCAAGGACATCGAGTAGGAAAGCTGATAGCATACAATCACAGAGATAGACTAGCGGGGTGGCTGCTGATTCAGGTAATGAATGATTCCTGGAAGGTCAGGATATTAGTGAGGGAGACAATATGCTCCTGCTGCTCTGTGGTCATGACTGAGACACTTAATGAGAGCTGGTTTCAAAGATGAGGAAGGTGAAGTGGAGGGGAGGGTGTCCCTGAGTGATTTCAGGGGTGTGGAAACCAGCTGTTCATCCAGATCCACAGCATACGGAGGGAAATGAATGAGACTAATGATAACATGCGGTGGTGGTTTTAATTTTACTATAGTGACATGATATGTTCACAGTCTTCATTTGTATCTCTGTATTTTATTAAGGTAGCCCTTACCCAGGAGGTCCACTCCATAGTTTTGCATGCCAGCATGCTGGAAGAGGAAAGTGAGAGTAGGAAGAAGAATGGAGGTTGTGTAGCTGAGAACTTTGGCCACTCCTCTGGCCTGTTGACTTCTACTCTGAGGTAAACAAACCAAGGTCACGGACAGGTTCTCCACAGTCATCTCCAGATCAGCTGCAGCTGCCTCAAAGAACGAATGCAGGGATGCTTGGATAGACTCTGGGGCTGACTTCATCAAGGTCCTAAGGCCAAGGGGTGAAAAAAGGGTTTGTGAAAAGCAAAGATTTCTGTATGTACAGTATGTTAGAGCTGAAAAGATTAGTTGCTTGAGCGTTTCAGTTATTTTCACACAAAAACTGCAAACATTTGGTGGTTTCAGCTTCTTAAATGTGAGTATTTGCTCCTTGTCTTTGTCATTTAGGATAGTAAATGGAAAATCTTTTGATATGGACTGTTGGTTGGACAAAAGAATACATCACTCTGGGCTCTGCGAAATTGTAATGACATTTTTCACTTTCCTTTTTTTTTATTCATTTCATAGACTAAATGACTAAATGTGACAATATTTGATGATGAAAATAAGTTGCGTGATTAAAGTTATAATCGATTTGATTTTTGCAAAAATAGATCATGTAAAAGGAACAATGTTATTTGAAAAGTGCACAAAATCAAATTGCTGGTGCAGTGCTCTTTTATTTAGCTATAATAAAAGCAGTTAAGTGTCCTAAATCAGTCGCTAATCTATCCACCAGACAAGCCCAAATGACATCAATCTCTGCAGAGCCAAGATTCTACTTCTAGCTTCATGCATCAGAGGCATTGTCCTCTGGGAGTAAAAGTGATATCAACCACAATTAGATAGCATCAGTGTATCAGTGGCTCAATTACACCAATCATCTCATCCTCAGACATGGTGGAGTGACACTAATATGACCGCAGGCAGAGCGAGGGGATTGATTCAGGCAGAATGTGACAGTAGTGCCATCTAGCTACCTGGCATCCAGAGCCTGAGCTAAAACATGGAGGCAGCTTGCAACTAAGGAGGCTTCGTTTCCTTGGGGAAAAAACGCAAACACACACACACATTAAATCCAAAATGTCAGCACATATGGACAGACAAAACGATATGTAGCAACATAACATGCAGAAACGCACAAGGAATCTTTGGCAATTACATCTCAGAGTGAGCAGAAACAAAATTAACGCTAAACATTACCGACACAATTGTGGCCAACCAAAGAGCAAACGAAGGAAGTTACAAACAAGAGAACAAGTGGTGCAAATTAATGTCTGAATAAGATTTATTTCCACCATCCTTACCAAAGAGTGAGGTCCTGTGTCTCGCAAGAGCTGCAAGCTTACAAAAGAGGCTGGATGTGAGGAGAAAAGACAAGTGAAGTAATGAGAGGGGAGTGGAAAAAGTAATTATGGGACACAAAATCAGAAGAATGGCAGCAAAGAAGAATGAGGATTCTTTTGTTAAAAAAACTTAAATGAAAGAAAACTGTTATTATGCTAAACATGTCTGAAGAAATTGTCACATAACAATACAATGTGCAAGAGCAGAAGAACACTGAAAGTTTGGCCGGGGGTGGCACATACCTTGCAATCATCTCCTTTTCCTTTTTTGAGGCATGGCTTCTATTACTACCTGAGCTGAGTGAAGTGGACAGGAAATACAGACGGTGGCTCTTCAGATATTGTTCCAAAAGAGGAAGGATAACCTGTTGAACAGAGTAGAGGTTACTTGTTTTTCATGTGTTATTGTCAGTTTTCAGTTTTATATTTATGCGTCTTGACTTGTAGAACTTGCTTTCATCTTTATTTATATTTACTTACATATTTTTGACTGTTTGTTTTGCACCAATATACCAAGGTAATGAATGCATTCCCTTTGAATTTCTTCTGACCAGCTTCAAAGTGTCATAAACTAAAAAAATATATTTTTCTTGTTTGATGTTGATGAAGGTTCTCAGTCATCTTAGACTTACAATTACCCTGTTTGACAACATTGCATAACTTCTGTGCTCGCTTCTCCCAAAGCTTCATTGAAGCAAGACTCACTGAGAAAAATATTTAATTCAAAGACACGTTTTTTATTTTTGGCTGCATCATAACATCAAATAGCTAATTCTAGAAGTCTTGTTTATCACTTTTTAGTTAGACACATTTTATCATAAATCAGCCGAGTCTTGAGATCATGACCAGAATTTCGAAGAAGTTCTCGGGGTCTGAGCAGTGCCTTCCCGTTAAACATGAGTTTGTAATGATGGAGCCAACAATGACCTGAGGGGGGAAAGAGGTTAAACATTTTGCACTTGATTAGCTCTTCCTAAGAAGGAACTGCAATTACCAAACAGACAAACGGACAGCCGCACAGAGACATGCGTGGTTGTGTGAGTATGTGGTTGAGTGGGATGTGTGGGCTTTAGAGATCTGTGGCTTGACTGTTCATGGTCTTGGCTGACTGGTTCTGACTCAGGGGTTCCCATCAATGAAAAATAAACCCTTTTCATTCGCTGTCTCCTTGGAGGCAGAACTGTGTGGGAAGCTTTAATCAATCCTGATGGCAATCGACACACCCACATGGATATTCAAAATGGTTAAATAAATTACACAGCCACAAAGGGTTTTACTTAGGGGGGTTGCCCTTGGCAACCATCTAACAAAACTAATTAGATGACGTAAATGAAAAAAAAAAACGAAAAAAAAAAAAAAATGGTAAAGGAGAGGAAAGAAAATGGCATTGGAAAAAATGAAATTGGAAGGAGGCGAAAGCAATGTTAGAGATTCCATATCAGACAGTAGATTTCAACTGTAATTACATGCATTGATCAGAGGCAAACCTTGGGAAAAAAATGTATTGGTTGCTGGTGTGGAGCTCTCTCTCCTTTAGACATCTGTCCTCTGGCTTGCATCACCTCTGGAAAGAAAAGTGCAATGAAATACTGAATCCTTTGCAATCAAAGTCTAAATTACGATGACACTAGAAACAGACAAAAAAAGAAAAATATAAAGAATTAAAGTGTTTCTTTTGTCATTCTCAAGTAAGAAAGACAGGGTTATATTCCTCAGACCTGGTGTGAACTATTTTGTGATGATTCAAATTAAACTAACCTGACATAGCCTTGCTGAATGTAGAGTCAAAGGAGTGTCTACATTCATTTTATTAATGAGTGTTCATTTTATTATTTATAAAATGACCACTCACAGCCCAGTGATGTTGAAAACTTTACAGTATCAGGTACATAGTATACTCATATCTTTGATCTTTCATTTTTTGCATTTAATTTTATCTCCAGGATTTATTCTTTGTCTTTACATTCTTGAACACTATAATGTTACCCAGCTCCAGCATGTGCTCTTGGGCATCCTCAGTGTGAGACAGCAGCCGCTGAAGGAAAGTGTATCCAAAGCAGTTTGCTACGGCTGGAAAGTCCATCTCGACTGTCTTTCGATCCCTGTGGAGAGAGTGAAATCAAACAGGGCTAATGAAACACTGCTGCTTGAAAAGACAGAGTTCTAAACTTAAATACTATATAGTCTGGACTATGTGTTTTACTTTCATAATTTGATTGCAAGCATAAGTAGGAAGTGGGAAGATAAAGAGGCGATGCAATTGTCTTATTCACCGGCTGTTCTGTAAAGGCAGGGGTCTGATTGCCGTCATGCCTGCTAAACAGAGTTAAGAGAGCAATACCGCTGTGACATGGAAATGGAACAGCTCATTTGGTTCCCACCTCGTACAAACTGTATCGCATTGCCCTTTTGCAATCATAAGCTCATTCTGTACTCACCTCCACACAGTGTAGCCATTGAGCTGAAGGAACTTCAGTATATCCTGGGCCCTCTCTCTGAATTTGGTCTTCTCCTTAGCAGTCAGAGTATCATAGGGTACAAAAATTGAATGGCCACCCCCTCCTGAGAACAGAAACAGGTTGGATACATTGCAATTTTGTTAGCTGTTCTGTGCTCCCCGAGATGAGAGGAAAGGATTTGAAGAAAAATAACAAAATAGTTGTTGACACCATGGTATGGTACCTTTACTCTGAAGTTCAAATTTCTTCCTCTTAGCCCAGGCGTTATGGTAGTTTTCAGCCAACTGTTCAGCCATGCCCTACAAAAATGAAAAAAGGGGTTATAATCAGTTTTACAGCTGTCTGACAGTATGCTCAAATACTTTATTTGGAACATTGACTCTATGATACTTACCAGTTCGCCATTTGCAAATTAGTTACAGCCAGCTGGCTATCCTTGGCTTAGCTTAGGTTACAGCTAACTACTAGTTAGCTGTGCCAGACTTGCATCACTCTTGGCTAGTAGAAAGCAATTGTTTGCTTTCTACAATTCATCATTTGTTGTTTGCTAAAGTCAACATAATTTTCATATAAATACCTAACATGTAATATATCCACTCAGATAATATTTTGCTGGTGATAAAATTAGTTAGCAATCACACAATGGGTAGCCAACTAGCTGTAACTTGCCATCACTGTATAGATCTGGCATTTGCTGCTTAGGAGCATGCAAGCAAGAAAATTGGGGAAGGTCAAATTTTTTAAGGTTTGTTACACTCCGTTCACACATTGGCAATAAAGCGATTACCATAATACACGTAAATTACTTCACATTCTTACATATTACCCCGTTAAATAATGGTCAACCATAACAGCTCAGACAGTATTCAAATGGACCAGGGGGCGAATCCAGGCCCACTTCTCCAACAAGATATAGAGATATCGTTTTAAGGCAACTTAACTTTTCAAGCAATGAAATTTGTGTCAGTTAGTTGTTTTAGAAGACAATTATGTCTTTGCATTTAGACTGAAAATGCATTAACTTAAGCCAGCTACATGATTGAATAAAAGAAATAATCCTGTTTACATGGAAGAACTTATCATTTGGATGATTAAGATGTGCAACATAAAGTGAAAAACACTTTTTCTTATGCACAGAATAATAGACATGCGTTACCACAACTGCAGATAGTGTTAAAGTAGAACCAAAGTTGTACCTATTTTAAGAATGTATTAATCACTCACACATTGATCCCACGATAAGGTGATGCTGCTCATATCCATAGGTTTGGGGCTGAACATTGATGCTCCTTCAAAAGACAGCTAAAAAAGACAATAAACAGCTGATTACTATTTTCTTTTAGATGTGTAAAATCGAGTAGAGTGAATGAGATTACGTTTGTGGTAAGAGATACATTTGGTGAACTGCATGTGCCCTTTACATACCTGTCCAGACTGAGAGACTCTGCGTGTACAGGTATGCGTGCCAGATGCATCTCCTTCTTTCGTCCTCTCTATGGTCCATCCAAAGGCCAGCATACTCTTAATTGTCTCTTTAATGGCCCAGCGGTATGCCTCCTTCTCCTATAAACTCAGAAATAAAGATAACCACTCATGTAACATTTAAATTAGTAGGTCGTCAAAGGACAGCAGAAGAGCAAAACATGCTCAAGCTATTTTGATAGCTTCAAAAGAAGCGTATTGTCCACTCAATACACCAAAGACCATGAACTGAGGTATTTTAATTTTTTATATTACACACACCACATTTGTTATGCAAGTGCCCCTGGGGTTTGTCAGTACACTGCTTTCTTTACTGAAAAAAAGACTACTCAGTCTACCTTCTCAGCCAGGGCCCTGTAAGGCTTGAGGAGAGGGTGAACCTTGGTGTTCTCACAGAGTTGTTCCCCATGAACCCAGCCATTGGCAAACTATCAAAAAGAACACACAGATTCAGTAAAAATCACACTCAAGTAAAAATATGCAGACAACATATTAGCTCAACCACACTACTGAAAGATGTTCTGACACTGTCAATCAGAAAAAGTATCCTAGGAATGTATTCTTAAGTGGTTCAGTCCTGACCAGGATATCATATATCAGCCCTACTTTGTAAGACTTAACATACCGTTCAGATTTGAGGAATAATTACACTGATATTACCTTGTCCAGAGACCACTTCTCATGAGTATGCTCTGCATACTTGTTCACTACAAACTCCAGTCTCTCTGGCACTGACACACTAGTGCAGGGAAAGAAATAATACATAATTTAGCTCTGGTAAACAACAGCACATTGTATTAATGGAAAGAGCATGAAAAAAAAATGTTCATATCGACTCCTGTTTGAATATAATTGTTTGTACCAAACTCAATTCTGCCAACCGAATTACAGCTTACACCTCTTATGAGGAGAAAAGGTCATCTTCAGGATATCCAGAATCAACATTTTCTATTTTTTGTCCAAAATCTATACAGTAAATATCCCTGCTCAGTATCTTACTTCAACGTATCGACAGGCTGCGGGTCAAAGTGTCCTTCTGTGTCCATGGAGGCTTTTTTGTCTGCATTGGACAGGCAGCTTGAGTCTATGTGGTCAGGAGGCACGGCCTTGGCCACTGCAGCCAGGCACTGGATGCAGAGCTTAAATAACTGAGGCTCATAAGGCTGTAGAGTTTGAAACATAGTGTGGGAGGCAGAAAAGCATGGGAAATGATAAGACAGGGTCAGGGGCAGCTGGGCAATAAAATGAGACAAATAATACCAGATTCAAGATTCAAGTCTTTGTGCAAAAAAACAAAACAGCATTTCCCTGAGCTGTGTAGTGCAGAAAATAGATACAAGTAGTAATAATAAAATAGAATAGAATAGATACCAAAGACAACATTGTTACTACAACAAAATAGGCATTAAAATAATTGTCTCCACTGTCACCACAAAAATAAACAGCAATAAAAAGTAGTCATCACATATTTATACGTACAGTAATCTCTAATAAATCTAGCATACTGTCCAGGTGCAAGGCACCAGCAATGCACTAGTTGATGTGATTTTAAGATTAACATAATAGTAGCTCAGTCCGTAGGGACTTGGCTTGGGAACAAGAGGGTGGACTCGTAGCTAGAGAGTTGCCAGTTCACATCCTGGGTGCTGCCAAGGTGCCCTTGAGCAATGTCTGATATGGAGCAGTCCCCTCGTGCTGATACCTCTTCAACATTAATGCATAGGTTCTGTTTGTACATATTTGTGTATTATGGGCCTGTGTGTTTCCAAAATAAACAAAAAAAAAGGGGGGATTAATACTAGTACTACAAGTACTACAAGTACTTATTATTATTATTATCATTATTATTATTATTAATATTATTATGTTTACAGTCTGCATGTGTCTGAACTTTACAAAGATAACACTACTCAGGAGGAAACCAGCTAATTGAATTCAAGTTTTAATTAGATACAAAGACATATCCCTTTTGCAGAAATATTTTCACTCAACAAATTCTCTCCCATGTAAAAACCCTGTTATAAAACCTACTTAAGTAGTCAAGAAATCCAATTTCTCAAACTAAAAATCCAGCTGAGGAACCCTTCCCACAACAAAAGAGACTTTTTTTGTTTACATAATGAATCTGGTTAACGAACACAACACAGCCAACACAAACCCACTAACTTACTGTAACTGGATAGAAAGTATATAATGAAAATGGTTACAAAGTGATGTACTGTACTGGGCCCTGCAATGCAAAAACTGGTGTAAAATTAAGTTTATATAACCAGTTTTTCTTAATATAAAATGTTAATCTCCACCTTCAGTTATTTTTCAGTTGAAACCAATCTAAAGTAAGCACAGTAAATAAAGTATAGTATAAGTATAAGTATAAATGTGACAACTGAAACACTGTGTGCCTAAACTACAGCACATTCACAGGGAGTTGTGCTGTGTAATATTTTTACTGTGCAATAAATTTACACAATGTACAATGCATAATGACTTTAGCTCAGTTTTGAGGCTGTTTGGTGTGTCCCACAAGTGGGACTGGAAAAACCTCATGAACTTAGTTTGATGATTTCATGTTCTGAATCAGTCAGGTAAGTGTCTGTTTGAAATATGCTGGTGCCTGCTTATGGTGCACTGAGAAAAGATTTACTTATTGCTTTATGTCTCACATTTCCAACAACTATGTGAAGGAGTGGGAGGTTTCATACTAGGATATGAACATTTAAGTCTGAATCTCAAGTCAGTTATATCTTCCTGCACTCTGTTTTTTTTTCTTTTTTCTAGAAGTTCACTAAAGGAGAAAATCAAATAAGTGTTTCTCCTGAAAGAGGATGGATAAAAAAAAAGGCAATAAATCAATAGAATTACACAACCAAAATATAAGAACCCTTATTCATTTTCTGCAACTTTTTTAGCTCTTCAAGAAAAATAAAATTTTAATTCTACATCATTTCAATAGGATTTTAAGATAGACACAGGTATTCAATATGGTTTACCTTTGTTGCCAATGCGTTAAACACACCCCAGAACAACTTTCTAGACAGGTGGAGCTCCTCTTCAGAGGCCAAACCCTGGTCACCCTGCCCTCCAGTTAATGAGTAGTACTTCCACCTCTCCTCATAGTGACTGGTCAAGAGCTGGTAGATGAAATATTGATCACAGTCAATAAGATTAATCATTTCATTTGGTGTATTAATATATTTTCCACATATACTGTAAAAAAAAAAATCAAGTTGTGTTTCCACCTTTAGTGGCATCTTGCTGTTCTCTGTGAGATGGGGAACATCGAAGACAAGACGTCGAAGAAGAGGCTGCATCATAGATGGTTGGAGTATACTGAGGACACCGATGAGTGCAGAATTAGTCACATTAGCAGCCACACACCATAAACACACACTCGCACAATAAGTGATGCGATGACTGATTATCATGTCTCCGAAGAATGACACATGAAATTGAGAAGATGCCAAGGGGAAGATGTTGATTAATTTAACATTTAATTGAATTTGGCAAATTATATCTCAATTGGGCAAAACAGGCTTGAAAGTGAATCATTAAATATAATGAGTGGAATTAGGATTGCGCTGATGTGTCTGCCTTTTTTTAACAATTGTTTCTCATTTCTCTTCTTTACATGTGATTTGGTCAAACAGCAAAGAGACAGTGAGTTTAGTGGATATTGAAAGTAAATGGTGCAATAATTCATAAATTAAAAATAGCAAAGGGGAGAGGCAGGTACCAAAAATAACAGTGAACCAAAACATTTTTTATCTATTAACAACTTGCTGAAAATCAATATCCTATCCGCAGAAGTCAGCAACAAATCTTGCCAATAATAACCGAGTGGAGACAGAACAATAACTCTGGTGGATGCTTCATCATACCAGCTAAAACCGTACCTGCACACAGCCAACAAACAATCTTCAATAGTGTCTCTCTGAGCTTTTGTCAAGCTTAGAGCTCTGGAGAGGCTGTAGATTGCCTGGATGAGAGAATCCACCAGCGACGCATGGTCCTCCAAAGCACAGAAGAGAGCTGAACATTTGGTGAGCAGGGGAAGTACAGTTGTACACAAGTATCTGTTGAGGGCCAGGGCCATATCAGTGGATCCTAAGTCGGCCTGTAATGAAAAAGCGAAGAGGAGTGCACTTACACTGAGTCCAAATAACTTAGTGGAACTAAACAGACAATAAGGGACCAGCAAGCAGAAATGTTTCCTCGGATACAAGAGGGATCAAAACAAATGACAATTGAATTATTTTTTAGATTTAGCTGCAGATCACAACAAGCCTATTACAAATGAATGTTAAAAACTGATGTTTACTTTTATTAGGAGTGATGCATACTATAACGTTTCATGCATTGCATTAAGACGACAAACTATTACGTAAGCCAGTGTTGTTCAATCAATCAGGTCATGTTTAACAGGATTCTTCAACAGTCACAGTAATGTTAGGATTTAGTACAGTCAATGCTAGAGTTGGGGGAGAAAGAGAGGGATATTTTTCATTGGGGACAAGGTGCTGCTTGAACTAATACGAAGTCACAGGTCACTCTTACAGTGTTACACTGGATTTGTCAAGCAGGTTAACAGGGCAACTAAATTCAATTATCTCTGCTCACAGTGTCAAGAGAGACAGCTGCCTGAAGGTCAGGAAGAAAGCCCACTTCCAGCAGGTGGAGAAGAAAACTCTGGCTCTCGATGCCATAAACCCTGTCCAAGAACAGAACCATAGCTGCCTTGTGGTCAGGGCAGAACACTGTGGATAGGTCGGGCTCAACCAGCAGACCATCTGGACAAACAAATGAAAAATACATTAGATAAAATGACCAACACTCTGTGTCTATCCCTCTCATCAAACCATTGTCACATAATCATTTTTCAATAGGCAAGCCAGGTTTCTGTATAATGGCTTATTGCAAGTTGGATTTATTGTAGTAATGTAAGATCATTTCACCTTTAGACACTGCAGGGATTTGAAAAGAGATGCTGATGACTCCTTCAAGATCCTGAATGGGGATGAGTGACCTCAGAATGGCTCTGATGCGGATAGCTTCTCCTTTGCCTCCTAGAATCAACTGGATAAAAATTCAGAACAAAACACTGTTATTGGTCAGTCATTTACAACTTAGACTGCTTATACAGTAACAAATACAACTGACAAAGACATACAGTTATAAACATATACTGTATTATATTGTTTCTTACAAGCACACAGATTCTATAAAATATTTAGGACATCATCCTAATATTGAGTGGCAGAAACTGAGCAGGGACTGTTTTGTTGATTTATTTTCTGTTTCTGTTTGTTCCCTGCAAATGTTGTGGTTCTGTTCACACTTTCTTTGAATCTTATTTTCTTTTTAAAGTTTCATTTACTTTTTCATCATCTTTTAATGGTTTCAATGAATTGTGATGATTCCTGTCAACCACATTTTAAATGACTTTGTGTTTGAAAGATGCAACACAAAACGATACCTTGCCTTGTTTGACTTTGCACTTCAAAGCCACTGTCAAAGGACAAAAAGAGGCATCATATAACAGCCAATTTTTATCAGGTGCTTATGCTGACAGTCGCTCAGCATAAGTACCTAATTCTAAGCATCTAATTCACCTCGTTTGATGTTAAAATATTGACAAAGGCGTGAGAGGAAGGGCGAACACTGGAGAAGCAGTAGGGGAAAAAAGCGTGTAGAGCCAGAATATTTTCACATCTAACACAATCAAATCAGAGTTGGTGATTGTAGGAACAGCTGAAATTGAGTTTTATTTAGTTTTCATCGAGTCTGAATGAAATGTTTTACAGTGATGAAATGACTGTTTCTGTAAATGGAGTCTGGTGGAATTGGCAAGAACGACATAGCGGATGTTTCTGGTTTAACAAAAAGGTCCATCTGTTTGAATCCTTTCCTTAATGTTGTCAGACACTTAGAACAACAATCTCAGCCTGTCAGTGGCAAAAACAAGCACTTTTAGTCGACATGACCTTCTGTCAGACATTGAGAGACAAAGGTGCCCACAAGGATTACATTGCAGCCATAATAGCCTGTGTTGCAGCTGCCTGCTGGAGCAATCTACTGGACCAATCCCAAAACGTTTTGTACCAATTAGTCATTTGCAAACCAAAATATGTAGACATAAGCCCCGGGTTTGAAACTAATTTTTTTTCGCTTTAATGAAAATAGTGTATCCAATATTCAACAAATACGTGCTGTATATATAAATACAGTATGGTGCAACCAGAAGTCTCATTGTAGCAGAGTTTAATCTGATGAATACTGGGATCATTGGTATTGAAGAATTTTATGAACAAACAGTCACAGTTAATGTTTCAATTTCATGTTTAAACACAGTATGTGGACAAGGACGTTCTTTGGAAAGGTGAAAGCAACAAACTGACTTTACTTTTGTGTTTAATTCTTTACAAAGCGGTTTGCAGACTTTCACCATTAGGCGTTATTGTTTGAGGCATCAGTGGATATTGATGCGAAATGGTCGCTAAAGGCTGGGGAAACACTTACATGCATCTCTGGAGCACAGCGGCCCAGCAGGTCGATAAGGGCTGAGTAGAAGGTCATGATGGCGTGCCCCATGTGAATGAGGTCATCATCATTGTCCTGGACAACATCTCTGTTACAGGAAACAATCATAATGGTCACAAGTTTGTCATGAGTTTAAAATAATAATTAAGGATGCTGCTAAGAAATGCTCCAAAAAAAGCCTGAGGGAAAATTACTTCATTTCATTCAGTCCCACGCTCACACAGAATTGCTTGGTTTATCAAATAAAAAATATTTTAGGCAAATAGTGTTTGGGTGGGCCCTAGAACATTTTCCAATTACAAATTGGGCCGCGTCTTTCGTAAATTTGGAAATGTCTGTATCAAATATAAGGCTACAGCCAGTAGATGATTAGGGGACATGAAAACAGTTCTGAACAAGCTTACATCCAATACAATGCTTTTTAACATTTGTGTATATTTTGATTGTTTTTGTATACTGAGAAATGTACAAACTACTAAAACTATCGAATTGTTTCCAAACTTGCTATTTATAGTCTTAACGCATAGTTCAAACTAGTACATTAGACAGCTTTCCATGGTTGGCCTTTGTGTAATTACAAAACTACAGAATCAAAGTTATTTTGAATGCAGCATCAAATTGTTGATACCTGATTTAGCTCCTAAGATGTTAAGAGACAAAAATAAAACATCTAATACTGACAGTGTTCTGTTGGACTGGTACTTGATGCAAGGTCCATCCATTGAAGGGTCATCTGAAATCCTGATTGCTTCTTCCATGGCTGCTAGGAGACCATTTCCTCCATCACCACGCAGGGCAGGGCCAAAGCACTCGGGCCGGCGAATCAGCAACCTCAACACCACATAAGCATTCTCCTCTACACTCTCACCTGCAGTCCAGGAGTGTACAGAACATTAAGATTTACCACCAGTGGGCTGGATGAAATTGTAGATTGTGTGCATGGGAGAGCATCTGTTTGTTTCTCTCAGAGATACTCTGAATTTATAGGACAGGAAATTGATAATCAGAATAACACACCAAGGTGATCAATAGAATAATGATACCCAGGTTAATACAGCTCATGGACTGCATAGAAAAGAGGGAACGTCATTTGGCTGAACTGTCAACACGCTCAAGGGCAATTTGATCAGATGCCTTCTGGGTACTGCTACAGAGAAAAAAATCAATAGTGGAAAAAAACGAGCAGTAATTACCTCTATTGCAAATAGCTTACTTAATTGGGAGCATAAAATGATGCAGCCTCTTGTGTCTATTTAACTTTGTTTGCTTACTGTTCTAGCACTGTAGCAAATATCTGAGAAGGGATAAATGCCTTGAACAGGCTTAAAGTCAAAAGTGTACAAAAATAAATGCATGATACAGTTGGTCAAATAATTTAAAATTAAAAAATTAAGGCTGCCAAAAAATAAAGACTTACTCTAAGACAAATTGTCAATAATGTAATTAAGCCAATCAAATTTCTTTAAGCGGACAGTTAAGTTTATGTAACTACGTACATTTTAAATTATATAAACTGACTGAGACATCAGAATAGCAATCGCCTATAGAACTATAGAAAAGACTAGTGTTTTGATATTTTGCCATTTAAGCTACCATATGATTTCCTCTAAGTGTTTATTAGTAGAACTAAAAGGTTACCATTACAGAAGACAGCAAAACGTAGAAAATCCAGGTAACGCTCGCCCTCCACAGGGTTCCAACCAATGTCAGGGTAGCCTTTAGCCACTAGCATAGCACAGCTCTGGAGACCACAGCCAGCAAGGTACTGCACCACCTGAATAGCAGATATATTAGTTTTACAGATATTGGGCTATTGTAGCTACTGTACAAAAAATGGTTGACAGAAAAGAGATTTTTATTGAATCCTAAACACAGAGTGTGCAATCTCTGCCACTAGGGGTCTCTCGATCAAAACAATGAAACAGAAGACATGTGGGATTTGTGTTCTTCTTGGTTAAACAATGAATCAGGCCAAAATGTTTATAGAAAAAGTAATTAATCATTTTTTTTCATGTTACGCAAGTCTTTTTTTGGGTTTGAACATTCTTGGAACCTTTTAGGATAATGTAAATACACATCTTGACAAAATATATAACAAACGTCTAGTCATTTCTTGTACATTTTAATGCAGAAATGTTACATATCATATGTCGAACAATTTGTGTCGTCTTTTGGGTTTTAATTCACTTATTTCCTGTTTTATTTTGTAGGTTCTTTCCTCACGTCTCATGTTTTGCTTTACATGTCTTTGTCTTTTTCACAATTTTTTTTCCTATTCACCTGTGTTTCATTTGATAATTAATCCCCATTTATTTAAGCCTGTGGTTTTTCGACACCAGCGTACATTATTAAAGCGTGCCTTTTGTTTTCCCCTGTCTGTCTTGGTGTTTTGCATTTGCGTCCTCTTTTGCCATACCTAACATTCTGCCTACTTTAGAAACTGAACTGATCACTTTTATGTTGGTTTTGCCCTCTTTTGATTTCAGGTAACTAGTTGCAGTCATGCAAGCAGTTGCTCAATATATTAAGCGTCATGGACACTACAGCTGCTGCTGCATGTCACCTACATCCTGACTAATATTTGTCAAATATGCAGCGTTATTGACACAAATAAAGCTATTCAAATGTGAACAGACTGCTTTCTCCAAGATTTATAGTTAATTACTTAAATTTATAGCATTAGTGCATTTGCACGCTGCATGGGAGGAGGGTGGTGGAGAGTAAACAGAGAGAAAATTATACACACAGAGAGAAAAAGTGCCACCAAACACCTGAGCACAAATAACAGATGAGTGCCAATGCAAAATAATTACTGATGGCAAAGTATGTTGATTACAGAGTACAGCACGTATCTATGTATACATGACATAATGGATACTATTAACAGCAGTACTGCAGAGAAGAGCACAGCAGGCCTCACCTTCTCTAGGTCAGGTTCCCTCAGCGCTAAGGCCAGCTCGTTATTATCCATAACTGAGGCTGCTGCCACATCCAGAGGAGTGGCCCCACGCATGGACGGTGAAGCTAAGGGACAAAGGCATAAAACAATTTGAACACCTTCTCATTAACATCGATTGAGGTTTCTTATCATGAGGACAAGATTCTATCACCTTCACCTTCAGGGGTTTTGAATTCACACCAACAGCAAGTCAAAAGAGAACTATTTTCTCAATTTTCTTTGTGTAAGATAATAAGAGTAAAAGGGTCAGACAAAGTGAACATATATCAGTGTCATTCAATAAAACAGCCCTGCAGTAGACTGTACTATACATTGGAAACTACTTTAAAGAAACTTTCAGTGTTAAATGTTTGAAATTGAATGCCATCCTTGAGACAGCGCTATAAGCTATGGTCTCAAAAAGGCTTGACAAATCAAGTTCTGTAATGTAATGAAGGGTTTTTGTATTGTGATGCATTACAGTACATTTTACAAGAGTTTCTGTTACTTTGCACTACACTGTGTATACATAAAAGTGAGAGAATATGGTTTACCTAGACCAACACTGCTGTTTTCCAGCAGGTAGCTGAGGTGGTCAAACAGGGCGCCCTGATTGTGACGGCTGATGCGGCAAAAATAACACAGGAATCGACAGCAGCTGGCCACCATCTTGGGAAAGGAAATCTCCTATCAAAAGAAAATGAAATCATGGATACAAGAATATGTGAGTAGGCAGATGGTGCAAAATAGCTAACCCTGTGTGTAGGGAGTATGGCCTTATTAATGATGCACATCAGCTAGAACACATTATTTTACCTTGGGCATTTTATAACCATTACCCTTACGGAATACTTCAAGTAACAAATTAATGAAAAGACCTGCATCATTGATTACACACATTTTGTCCATATTATCACTATGAATTTTAATTTATCCATCACCTTTGATTCCCCTTCTCCTAGAACATTGACCATCACCTCCATCACGGTCTCATGCATCCCCAATGCCCTCATTAGGTTGGGGTGCTGGTAGAAAACCTTGTTATTCATGATGTCTCTGTACATTAAACAGTGCAAATTAGAAAAGTGGATGTATGATGACTTTTCATACTACAGATGATATATTGATGCCTATGTGTTAGAAATTATCCAATACAAATAGATAAACAAGATCACAATAATCATGAGGTGTCAATAGAAGCAAATCTCCCCCTACCCTAGTTTTCTGATCATCAGCCTCTCCTCTTCTTTCCCCATGCGGACACTAAGGAGGGAGCGGATTTGGCTCAGGGAGGACAGGAGAGCCATGGTGTCCTCTACTGAAGCCTGGCTGATTGTATAGGCTCTGCAGAGAGCTCCAGCCATTTGTCCCCCAAGGCCCTGATACTGGCGGTGCAGCAATGAGAAGATGGCCCGAACCAGTACAGGGTCCTTTATTTCGGTCTCTTGAGCCCAGTGTACCATCGTCTCAGAGATCAGCTGTTTGAGGGACTCTGGTGAAATATGAATTAGAAGTTACCTGCTGTTGCTTCTTCTTTAAACTCCTCTCTTATAGCAACCAAGGTGATGTTTCATATGGTATTAATCCTGAACCAAAAAATGATGCATGATACTATAACAAAGGTAAGTTAATAGGGCATGAAAGAGTGATAAAATGCAATCGCTTTGGAGAGCATAGTATCATAAATGTTGAGAGGACAGGCTTTGACAATATAGGTGCACTTACTGGCACTCTGAGGTCTGCTCTCCTCCACTTCTATTGGTTTCTTCTTCAGTCCGATGACTCTCACCACTAGACTGAGAAGTCGACTTTTCAGAGACATCTCAGCATCCTCTTCATCCTCTGTGTCACTGTCCAATTCAATTCCTGCACAACACCAAAAAAGATGAGATTTCCAAAGTGGCAATTATGGTTAGTGCCTGCTTAAAGCTTTTTTAAAGGTTTCCTGGCTCAGTGAAGATTATTAATGAATCATTCAAAGATAAACACGGCTCCAACCACAATGTGTGCTGAGGAGATGATGGAAGTCTTGAAGAAGCTGTTGGATTTCCATTGGACATGGACAGGTCAGGTCATCCTCTTTGAAGTTCAGCAGCATGTTGATCTACAGACAGGTCATAGATCACACAAGAGTACAGACACATTTCGAAGAAAAGCCACAGTCATATTATGAACCATGCATTTATTTATGTATTTTAGAGTGCACAGCAGGAATATAGCAGAAACCGCATCTCTTAATCTTCCTAGCTTCCAGTGTCTCCCACAGAAAGGCCGTGTACCTGTGGCTGTGGGGGGCAAAGCGACGGTATTTGGTGACCTGAGAATGATCCACAAAAATCGACTATCTTTTTCAGGATTGCTTTTAAAATTTGCCTACAAAGTATTTTCCACCTTACCGCACACACACTGGCTTGCCTCACCTTTCTGTTTCTCTCTCCCAATTTGTGACTGCTCAATTGACTTTCTTTGTCAGCAGTATGTTTTATAAAGTCACCCAAAAAACACAACTCCCATTTGGGATATTTTTAACCCCTGATTTCCTTTTCACAACAGCAGCTGAGCCACATGGAAGCTTATGGTAAATTATGTAGCATATTGAAACCATGGAAACCAATGTGGTACCGAATGATAGTGCCACAATCGGGTGCACTTACAAGTTGGTACGAATTAACAGCATAGGTAGGCCAACATTAAATAGGAGAGGTTGCCTCACAATCAGTGCGATTACAGGACGGACGTAGATGTAGATTGAGAGCAGAATGTCAACCAGTTACGAGATAGCAGATGGAGTAGTTCTCTCAGATGGATAAAAAAATAAAAGTAAAAAACTTCAAAAAATTCTGCCATTCGTGCACCTGGTTAGCCCACTCAAGTAAAGTTTACGTGTGGGAAACACTGTAATATTAGCAACTGCTTATAAGAATATAACACCATAATTTAAACTCAGCCCATTCAACCTGCTCCTGTGGAGGTGAGCGGAACTCCTTCGTTTTGCGGGCAGTAAGAGCGGCTGACATGTTGAGTGCTTGCATGACTTGGTTGTAGCGAAAGCGTTGGTTCTCCTGCAGCTGATGCACAAAGCTGTCAGAGAAGGCTGCCACAGCTTCGACCCTGTGGCGCATCTGACAATCACACAGGTAAGACAGCAGATGGCAGAGCTGGAGAGAAAAATGTTTTAAAATCTTATTTAATGATTAATTTTAAAGAAAATTACAAACATCAAAGAAATCTGATGGGTTTTTTTACCTCAAGTTTGACTGCTTCTGGAAGCTTCATTTGAAGAAGTGCTTGTTTCGGGGTGTCATCTCCTTCTTTGTTGCCTCCTTTCCATTCTTTTTCATCATCACTAGTTTCCTCTTCTGGGGTTTCAGGATCCGTACAGAAGACTCTCGGCTCTATCAGGCTCAGAACTTTTCCGAGATCCTCATCCCTAAATACCCCCATAACCAGCAGGGTGTAGAACAGCCTAATTAGAGGAACCAGCAGCAGCTCAATGCTGCCTCCTACAGGATCTCTCACACCCTGACTCACAGCCCATACTCCAGTTGTCAGCATCTCCACAGTCAGGTTCTTCAATATGTCCAGAGGGATTTCTGGGCTGTCAGTGCTGGCTGTTTCAACTGCACAGTCTCCTTCTATCCCATCACTCCTGACAAAACAAGGAGATGAGAAATGCATCCGTGGTTTAAGGGATGTGCTAAGACTAGTGCTGGGAATACCATTGCCCCCATTTACATCATTAGAAGGGCTGGGAAAAAGGGTAATTTCTCTGGTCTGATCAGTCATAGGCACGATGTATTCGTGGTTCATCTTCAGACATGCAGTGGCATGGCTGCTGAGGTGAACCTAAAAAACAAGAATATTCATTTTTTTACTCCTCAAATACCAATGTTTCCACATCCTGGTGTTGATTAATGTTACCTAAAAAAAACATGAACTCCAACAGGCAATCACCTTAATAAGCAGCTGGTAAAATGCAGAGCGGAGTGGGCCAGGGAGGTGGGGATTCTGAATGGCATGAAGGAGCTGGGACTGGTCTACGTGACTGCAAAGGGCATGGCAAACTCTGGTGTTTCCAAGGGCACATAAAGAGCAGTAGAGGAGGAGAGTGCGGTGATGAAAAGTCAAGAGGTCATCAAGTTCCGACAGCTCCAAAATGTCAACACACCTAGTCGTGTGTAATCAAAAAGAAAAGACAATTTCAGCGCTGTTGCTTGGTCAAGATCAAATTAAAAAAGGTCAGAATGATGTTATACACAAAACAATGTGCAATGCCTTGTGCTTGCAGATCATAGAGGAGCAGGAAACATGTGGTAGAAAGCAGTGTTATTAACAACACTTGCATCAATTCCTGTGCACTTAAATCTGCAAGCCCATGTCCAAAAACATATATTTATTCCAGCTCATTAACCTGTTTTCATCAGGGATCTGAAGGGTCATGACTAGCAAGGGCTCAGAGCACTGGACTCTCCATCCATGGCGCTCATCTGGCCGATCCACTGTCACCTTTAATGCACAGTCTGGTACTCTGGTCCACGAAAACTCACTGAGATACTGGACTTGAAACCTTGGAGGACACTGAGGAGTGGCATTCCTTCTTTGGCTGCGAAGCAAGCCTGCTGACAGTGGCATCACATTCTGGAAGGAGAGGAAAACATATGCAGGAAACAACATTACAGATTTATTATCTCATCCAGCAGAAACTTCTCAACACTGAATGGCTCGCTAACTTTCCAAGCTGCAACCTAATTAATTACTGATCCAATTCGTCAACAACAATTTTTCCAAAGTTCTAAATTATATCATGCTGACAAGCAGACAAGTATGAAAAACCGAAGGTTCTTCTAATGTCTTTGACGGGATTAATTATAAGTTCCTCTACCTTTATGTTTCCCACTTCAAACTGAAACATGTTGCTGGTTGTAGGCTTCACAAAAACAGCAGGAAACAGCTTTGTACTGGCTTCCACCTGATAAGTGGTGGGAGAAAGAAAAATTATTCTCCCAAGCATAGCATACACAACTCAATGAGGCTTGATGTATAGTATATTAAATTAAAATTCATATAAATGCATTACTTTTAACAAAAAATACAGAATAGAGAAGAAAAAATACAGATTAGCATGAACAAATCATGAATAAATTCCTGTGTGACTTACTTGGCAGAAGTTGGCCATCTCCACTCCACTGGAGGTGAAGGTGAGCAGCCCAGTGGCTGTGTCGATTAAGCAGCCAATTTCTAGCCCTGAACTTCTCCGGCTCTGAGACAGGCCTGTTGCCTCTCCAGCACACACCATGTAACAGTTGCACCGCTTCACACTGTGAAAAAGGATAGGGATATATTTAATTGTCTGATAATTTGTCATGAGAACTGAAAGATGCACAAGTGATTTTAAGAGACAATAGAATCATTTTCACAAGTATAGTTATGAGTGCAGTAAATAGAATTTTATAACAAGGTCTGCAATTATGGTGTCAGATAAATTATCATTACCAGAATCAACAAAATATTGTACTGCATTTAGTATTTAAAAGTCATGCATACGAACATTTTAACTGTCTTGGTGTATACTGACCTTTCCTGAACTTTGCCACTTTCATCTCCGAGGGTGACAGTCACAGTGTGAACGTTGTCTGTGTCAAAAGTCATGTCATGTTGATGAAAGTCAGTGGTCACCCAGCCTACCCACACATTGAACGGCTCCTGGCCTGGAAGAACCCTCACTGAGTAATGATACTGAAACACAGAGGTCAGATGGTGTTACCGTTTGGTATTTGCATTTCCACATTTTTTATTATGGCTGATAATTGCATCAACCAGCAAAGAGCTGAGGCATTAGCCATGTGCATAAGCCCTGCAGTGCAATTTGTTTAAATTTATTTCACCCTGAGGCAGCATAGTGTCCAAATATATTATGTCTTTTCTGTTATTATTTAAAAAATGTAGACATACCAGTAAAAAATATTTGGTTTTCCTATTAGTGTTGTTTTTTTATGTTCTGTGGTTATCTCTTAATGAAATGATGAGAAAATAAGAGCCTTACTCTGGAGCCCTGGATAAGGTGGTTATCTTTGTCAACTACGACATCTTCTAGAAGTCTTGCAGATGAGTTGCTGCTAACAAGACCTGGTTTAGTCCTCTTCAGCATGAACCTTTAAGAATAGAAATACACTTTAATTTGTACATAGCTCAATCAACTCATCAGATTGTTTGAGACTGTGGTGAGACAGCAAGCTGGTTTACTTTAACATCTTTATTTCTTCCATTTTCGATCATTTCATTTTGAAAATCTTCATGCTTCATGCTCTTGTCATTTTAGACCAATACTGGCAGACAAATATTGAGAAAGTAGTTTCTAAATAACTGGTACATGATTTTCCAACTTAAATAGTCATTGATGACCCAAATGTTCACACTTTTGTGTTTACACTTTTATATTCCAAATGATATGCATTTCATGACATATTATCCCAAATTTTTTTTTTCTAATACATACCGTTGTTTCAGTCTTGATGTTTTGTCTGAACTATGATCCTTGTGGTTGAGCTCATCTCTTGAGCCACCAAAGCTGTGGGCTGACTTCCTCAGCACTTCAAAGTCAGAGTCCACCTCCTCCTGCTCCTTCCTTCCTAAAAGGACAATGGGAATTAATTACATCAGGGCCCTGGGGAGCTTAAGCAGAACAACTCAACAAGGTCGCAATGGTAGAATGTAAGTAATCTGGATAGTGGGTAACTGCAAAGAACACCTATCAAGATTTCACATACTAATTATTTCACTCAGTATTTATCTTGTAACAGCTCAGTAATTTTTCAGTCCTTATTGTGGTACTTTGTTAGTCATCTTGAGTTCTGTGTTGCTAACATACATACTGTGTATGAAATGATATAATGAAGTATCATCCAAACCTGGAGACAGAGAGTTGGAGGCCACTGGCAGCACACCCCCCACAGGGCTAGTGAGGATGGCAGCACATTGGATGGGCATGCTGAGCCGGAAAAAGCACATGTCGCTGCCTCCACCGTGGTGTGCAAACACCCGCTGAGAGACCCTCAGGCTGGATATTGAATCCGTTGCGCCGCAGACTCTCGTGACCTTGAATAAGATTTGAACAAGGTTCTCAGGTTTGGTGTTGTCAATTAACCTACTGCTACAAGCAACCCTGGGTCCCACAGAGGCCTGTAACGAAATCAGTACAAAGTACTGCACCATACTACATGCCTGAAAATACATATATCATATCATGTCAAAGTTACCAGGTATAATAAAGCCTACAGATGGCTAAACTAACCTGTAAGTTGTGATCATCTGGCATTATGGAGGTAAACTGAGGCTGTCTCCAACTCATCCACAGGGCTGGGTCTCTGGCCATGTTTACAGCAAATGGTTGATAGCCCTCCTGCAGGCCACACACAGTGAAGTACTGAAGAGAGTCCACTTGGCAGCCCAAGTTCAGCCTCCCCACCTGATTCATCCCAACACTGACCACAGGCAACAGGCCTGAGAAATATTGGGAAAAGTCGGATAGTATATAGGTTGGATTTTTTTAATTAAGGGATTGTAATGCCAAATTAAAATCCAATGTATTGATATATCATTGTTCAGTTTAGTAGTTAGTCCTCAATTCTATGTAATAAAAAGCATTCAGACCGTCTTTGATATCAAAGTCTTTGGCAGCCAGCTCTGATCCTCTGTCATTAAACAGCACCTCTCCATTGAGCGTGACCATCATGGTGCGTTCAGCCATGTCCACCAAGCAACCCACCACATCGCCTCTCTGCCACGGACATCCCAGGGGCTCGACGCCCTGATGGTACCACTGAGCCTGAACGCAACAGGAAGAAGAAGAGGAGTTAGAAAGAAAAAAGAGACAAGTGTGAAGCCTCACATAAGAACAGGGAATGAAGTAAAGGAACCAACACTGCTTACAGGATCATCAGACTCATTGCTCATTGTCTATGTTCTTTACATAGTGGCAAGTATAACAATGCTTCTCTGTGTTTGATTGCACCCATTGTTTATCAGCACGACACATCTTAATTACAGCTTTGCTGTGATTGTGAACAGCCGTGTTGTTGGTTAAGCACCAAGTTGAATTCAGATGGTATTGCCTTGATACGTGACTTACATAATCTGTTGAACTTTTAAATGCTGAAATTTTATTTCTCTCATAAGATTTGTTATTTTACAGATAAGTATAAAGCCACATTTATGTCTCTGTGTGATCTAAAAAAAACATCCTCCAGATCACACAGCCGAAAACACATTGACTTGTTATTTCATGGAGTTATATCGTAATTCTGAGCACTGTAAGAGTAAATCAAGAAATGTCTAAGAACTGCAAGAACTTGAAGCCCCTTTTCAACACAGATGAGTTTTATTATCAAAAAGAAAAAAATCCACATTACAGCTTCAAAAAATTCACACATTGAGGCTTATTGCTGTTTAATAAAAATGATACATTAACACCTCTTTAAGACTTCTCAAAGTTGTATATCTCACCTCAAATCCATCAAAGACATATGCCTGTTCATCTGAGCCAAGGTCTTTATCAGGGGTACAGCCTGGTCGGGCCCAGCCCACTCTCATACTTCCTGCTGTCACTACTTCAAATTCAAAGTACCACTTCCCCCGGATTACAGCATATGACCTGTCTGGTCTGAACACTCTGCACTTCTCAGCAGGGAAGAGACATGGATTTGATAATGTGGCTGTAAACCGAGGAAGCATAACAAATATTGTCATGTGCCAAAATATGATTTGCATTCAAATGTGTATCGGTGTATCAACACTGACCATTTTTGAAGTAATGTAAATATTCAGTAACATGATGCAACTTATATAGTTTAGTAGAGAAGAAACAGAGCCTTATCTTAATTGAATTTACATTAGGCTGGTTACAATAAATAGAAGTGTAATAAACTAAACTATAATTGATATGATTTGAGACATACTCCGATCCTGGCTGAGGGGCTCCAGGCTATAACCGTAGGCCAGCAGGGTACAGACAGCCTCTCTGACACTTTCCCTGCCCACTCTCCTAGTCCTTTCATCAAGAAGGCCGTAGGGCACGAGGTATGGGCTCCGCTTCGCTTTCACATCCTAAAAATACAGAAGCAAAGAGCAAAAATGAGGAATTGTATCTGTAAGAAAGCAATATCAATGCTAGTGCTGCCAGAGCATGTTGTTACAAAGTGCATTTCATGTTGTGACTGAAAGACAATGTATAGAAAATACTTTTTCATATACTCTATTAATACTTTCTGAAAACAATTAAAAAGTTTGAATAAGGCTACATACAATACTATGACTGATAGGATTAGGATTATTTGTTTAAATTAGAGCAGCAATGAACAGTCGATTTATAGATTAGCTATTAAATGAACCACCAACTATTTTGATAATTGATTAATTGTTTTCAGTCAATCTTTTTTTTTTTATTGTCCAAATTCGTAATTGTGAATATTTTCTGTTCTTGTTTAGTCCTCTATGACAGTCAAGTGAATATCTTTGGGTTGTGGGCAAAACAAGACATTTGAAACTTGGCCTTTGGAAACAGTTTTCGGCAATTTCTGACATTTTATGCCAAACTTGCATCCCTAGTTCACAAGCACTTCCTCCTCAGTAATGCCTGACCAATGCACTTATCCAGAACAGAGCATAAACCTGTTGGCCTCCATGAGTCCATCCCTGCTTGATCCGCTCTCTAGCCCAAACATTGTGATCATTTTCTGCCAGCAAGTTCACCACTTCCTGGTGGGCGGTGGTTAGAAAAACGTGGCTCAGGTCTACTGGGGCAGGTCTGTAACCACTGGGCTGCTCATACCTGAGAAAGAAAATAAAAAAGGGAATAAGGCATATCAAGTGCAGGGGCTCCAAACAAAATGCAATTAAACATAATAATCAACATGTACATACTTAGTGGCAAGTATCATGTATTTGACTCTCTCCTCAGCATGGTCATCAGTCAAACCAATGTGGAAACCAAGGGCAAGGAGAGTTCTCGAGAGGAAAAACATTTGCTAATCTTAATAACATGATGACAGACACTAATTATTTGTAATTTATTTGTATCATGTTCAACAAATGAATCAAAAGTAATCAAGTATAATATTCTATCTGTCTATTGTACTATTGCTCACCGGAGGGTGTCCTGAGCCATCTGAAGATTCTGGTTCCTCTCCTGCTCTGACAGCTTGGAGAACTCAACCAGACAGGGATCATGCTTCTTCACTTCATCTCTGGCCTGTTTGACAAAAGCTGATATTTTTTATGCTGCAAGTAAAACTGAAGCGAGCTGGAACAGACAAGTTTCAAGTCAAGCTTTAGATGATACTATTCTCCGACATACTATGTGACAAGGGGATATAACAACTATTCTTTATCCAATTTATTCAATGTCATTGAATTATTAATGCGGTTTCTCTTTTCTTACAGGTCCATACGTCCATCCAAGATCAATCTTGTCCATTGCCCAGACTTCATGGATATTCTCAGCCATTTTTTCTCGGATATCCTCAAGTTGTGGGGGCAATACTACCTATGATGGTAATACAAGTAGGGTAAACGTACTAACACTACATTGGTATGGTATCTTTCAAGACAAAGAATCAATTTTTTTAAACAATATATTCAATTAGATATATCGGACTAAATATAATGCTTTTTCAAAATCAAAAATCACTACCTGTGCAATATGTTAGCAATTAAAACATTTTTAAAAAGTAAAAATTATAAATAAAATCTGTTTGAAAATGTAGATTTTTACCTTGCTGATGTCTACTGGTGTGGGAGTAAAGGTCACTGGAGTGGTAGGTACTAAGGGGCCAATGAGCTCTTGTTTCCCTTCTCCATGATCCAAAATGTATTTCTGACATGGCTCTACCTTCAGCTTGACTCTCGGGAGCAGAGCGTCAGAGCATGGAGCAAAACCAGGTGGAGGCAAGAAGCGAAACTCTCCATGCCGTCCTCCAAACAGAAAACGAACCCTGATTTCCAGAAAAAAGAAAAGGAATGCATTTATTGGCATTGAAGTGTGACCTGAGACAAAAATACATAAGAATGATTTTTCAGTAAACATTTGACTTATCTTTAACATTTATAATTACACTTTACTATAGGAAAATGACAGCCTACTCAAACACAAATTAAACTTATTAGTAAGGACAGTATATTAAGTCAAGAATTAACCAGTTAGACAGTTAAACAAAAACAGATCTCAACTACTGACTTGACTCCAGCAGAAAAGCTGACCACAGGATAAAGAAGGCCATCAGCACCGAAGTTCTCCAACATGCCCTGCACAGGCAGACCATTGACCCTGAAGGAGATG
The DNA here is from genome assembly GCF_040436345.1 of Pagrus major. Taxonomy (NCBI): domain Eukaryota; kingdom Metazoa; phylum Chordata; class Actinopteri; order Spariformes; family Sparidae; genus Pagrus; species Pagrus major. The sequence continues at coordinate 22,209,001 of NC_133229.1, read as the reverse complement.
CAGAGAGCACTGAGGTCGAGGCAGCAGCTGACCACATCGTCATCTTTCAGCAGGTGAGGGAAGGGAGAGCTCACTCTACGGCCCACACCGCCTGAGATTCAGGAGAGACAGTCCTCAAAGTCATGTACAGATTTCTTTTATTTTGTTGTTTGTTAGTAGTTCCTCCTCTACTCAACTTCTCCTCAACTCAAAATGAGACAGCATTTTATCTGCAGTAAGGCAATACTAAGACTGAAAACATACCATACCATTCAATGAAACCCCCAAAACTTAAAGCAACATTATGTAGAAATTGGGATTTGTGTGAATGGCGGCCCCCACAGTTTCTGAGTGCAACACTACTGTCATAAATCCAAATGCCAGGTGTGTAACACTTTGTCAGATGTAATGTAGGTGCTAACTAAAAACAAAACTCATTACTTCATAACAATGTTATGTGTTGAAAACCTGTATCTTGAAGTAAACAAGTATGTAACACTGTGATCCTCTCACTGAACGTTGCTTTAAAATAAGTTAAAATAAATTGTATGGTTTTATATCATTTCAAAACAATGTTCACATTTCTGTGTAATTATGGCATTCAAAACATGCTATAAAAGGCTTAGGCTTAGATTATAGCGACATATAATTTTGTAACATGCTTCTGGGCCCACCGCATGGCTATCATTGATATAACACAAAAGTACATCATTATTTATTATCAGATCAATTCTTAATTCCTAAAAAGGAATAAATTTCCGTTGCACTCAGTGTTGTTGCAGTACCTGAGACTGGACAGTTTCTGGATTTATTATGATAAATGCTGCTGGTTTAATAGCAATCTCTCCCCATATCTCTCTTCGTAGGCTTTAAGTAACAAGCAGTAATAGATGACTGGCTTTCTCTGGGTACCTGTTGCTGAACAGTGGCAGTTATTGCTTTTATTTCAATAGCTGCTGAGATTTCAGGCTTTCCAAAAAGGCAAATAAAATCTAGTTTATTGAATTTCTTTATTGTTCCTTTTAATTAGACATGGTACATAAACCATATATGGCACCAAATTAAATGCACAAAGATTTCTTAATCTAAATTTTTACCATCTCTAGATGCCGATGTTTGTATGTGGTGCAATATACTCTATTGTGCAATGATTTTAAAACGTCCCTAAAGTCTACTATGCAGTCTCTTCGCCTGAGTTTGTGAAGGAATTCAAGATTACAGAGGACAAATAAACACTCTATGCTGGGTCATAAATCTTTCTTGTAGATGTGACATCCTATATTCAATCCTGCAAAACACATGTATACTCTGTGTGTGTGTGTGTGTGTGTGTGTGTGTGTGTAAATGTACAGTATGTTTAGATTGCTTTGCTCATACTTTCTGCTGGTCTACTGTATATTTGTACTCTTTGTTAGATATCTTGCACTCTTAAATCTAGAAAATTAAACTCTTAAGAGTCAGTACAAAGACTGACAAAACTAAACAAGAACCAAAAAGCTGTTATACATGCCAACATATTTCAGTGAGCTACTCCCCCGCCAAACTTCTACTGTAAACTCTGGTTTGATCTCATCCTCACCTGACCAGAGGTGAAGCCCATCAAAGCTGTAGGAACAGAGGTCGTCTCCCACTCCATTGCCCCCCCAGCCTTCACCTCCTGTGGGCCTGGGCTGGTAGCCCTCAGTACAAGCCCAGCCAACACGCAGGTGTGTGGGCTCAGATGTGAGGAAGGAGTCGATGTGATCCACAACCAGCTCGTAGTACCACCTGCGATGCTGGGCTGAATCTTCCCCCATAGCCAAGAAGATGTTTGGTCTCATGCTGAGGTGGAAGAATGTGGAGAGCAAACCAAAGTCAGTAAAAATGGCAAATAAAAGACAGTGATGGATAGTGGTGCCTCTCTTTCATCTCATTTGTGAAAGATGTTGTGAAGTTGCAAAGATAGATTAGGGGGTATGTTATATTGGAGTGTGTAAATAAATGACTTTTTTCTTGTATCACAGAGAATCACTGAAATGAATATCTCAGTCTCAGGTACGCTTCTTTGATTTTTACCATAACTACACCATGTAGGACCCCACACTGCATTTCCCTTATTCAGGGCAATTGGTACTCTGTGCAGCCCACAAAGAACATAACTCTCATGGGATCAGTCCATGCAGTGTCTATATATATATATATATATATATATATATATATATACATATATATATATATATATATATATATACATATATATATATAAATAAATGAACAAATACAGACCCAGGCTCTTGTAGAGGCTTTCATTTTGACCTCCCAATATCAATGCTGAAACTAAATTACCAGAAATAATACCAGAGGCAGCGTATGAGAAACAATACGGTGGAGAGGTATGTGACCGAGAGAATGACGTGGTGATGGAATTAAGTCTGGCCAACAGGGTGTCTGGAGAATAAATGCCAGTTCATATAATGACACTAACCTTGCCCTAGACAGAGCTCTCATGACACTGCACGGAAGGAGGGATTTGAGATATTGGGAAAAGGAAACAGAGAGAAAATATGATTTGGTTTAGATGATAGAAGAGATTGGATAAAAATGGAAAAGAAGAATGGATAAAGAAAAAAAAGAATAGGAAAAAGAGCATCTGGAAGAACTGACAAAATGTGGCAGGCAAGAGAAGATAGAAAAGAGAAATATGCAATTGATGAGATACAGGAAATGAAAATGAAAGCAGATGTACTAATAAAGCATTTAGCGGAACAAGAAGTAAAAGTGATAGAATGAGAAATGACTTGAGGAGAAAGAGAGGGCTGGGGAATGGACTGAGCAGGTGTGAAGAATATGAAACAAAATAAGCTGTAAGGCCTGAGGAGCAAAATGGGCTGCTGATAGAGAAAAGCATGATAAAAGAAGGCAGCTGCTGAGGAAAAAAAGAGCAGGTGAGGTAAAAAGAAAAAAAAACAAGCTCAAAGAAAAATGAAATGGAAACTGCCTACAAGATCAGACTGGCACAGTGGGCCAAAAGAACATGAAATATGATGAAACTTTCTACAAAGTGTCCAAACATTAATTCTGTTGAGCTATACCATCTCAGGCAGCGGGCAACTTTTCAGAGAAAATGATTGATAACTGCGAGGAAATAGAATAGATCCTGGTCTGATCTATCAGACAAAAAGAATTAGTGCAGCAAATGAAGGAGCGACATTGAAGGAGACAAGTAATTTTTCTGTGAACTCCAACCCAGAAAAAATGAGTGCTGCACTGTGGAGAAACTGAAGTGTCTCTTGTACCAAGGACATAGACATCATTACAGATGAAAGTCTAATAAAAGGATACCGCAGGCAGCAGCAGTATCATCTCTACAGTTGACAAACAGCACTCAGCTAAACAAATGCATGAGCAAGCATGAGAAGAAGCCTTCAGTCAGTGGTGGCTCTAAGAATAAATTAATGGACAGGATATGGGAAGATGCACTCCATGCAACACAGACACATTTTAAATCTGCTTTTATAATTTTTTTATTTTCATATTTTCAACTTGTTGAAGTCTGATTTGTGTGTATAGTGAACAGACAAAATTAGAAAGACACAGATATGACAGAATGGAGGATAAAAAAATAACTCAGACAAAACCAAGTCATCCTATTTGGAGAAAACACTGGAAAATTGTACCTGGTGACCCGATTAGCCAGACGTGTTTGGAGCAGCAAGTCTCTGTCTGGCAGCAGGCTGTCACAGATGAGGTTCTGATTGGATCGGACCGCCACACCATGGCACACACACAGAGAGCACAGCACCTCCAGCACCTGGAACACAACCTGTCAGCACTTCATCTAGCAACAGCTCCATTAAACACATGGAAATTATCCTACATTAGGGAACAGATCAAAAACTGCTATTATTGACACCACACTTGTTTTTGCATGAGTGCAACACTGACAGCTTATTTTCCAAACCATGCTGCATAAATAACAGGCAGATTTTGAGATGACATTTCCAAGATAATAATAGATGAGTTGTTTCCCCTAAAAATCTAAATTTAGATAAGCTACTGCATTCCAGACAATAAACGCAGAAATAACATGACAATATAGGCAACAAATGGTCATTTTGCAGAATGCACATTAATTCTCATGATCTTTATTTCAAACACCTTGTAAACACTACCTTGTGGTTGCATCCATGCTTGTCAAGAAAAGAAAGGATTGAATGAATGTGTCCTTCTTTGATGGCATTCAGTGCTTCAGGACTTTCCACTAGGACACACTGCAGAACCTCCAAGACTCCTGTTCATAACAGTAGGAGATTGTTTATAGTTGATATTTATGCACTGGGGTTGTAAAAACAAATTTAGTTTAGTCCATCTATGCTACATAACAGAGAATAAAAAAGAAATCAGTCAGGCTCTAAAAGATATAATTGTTAATGAAATGCCCACAAATCCAACTAACCAGAAGAGGCCTCCAGCCGATCTAGCCTGCTAATCAGCCAGTCTAGAGAACCTGAGAAATGCGCACAGTTTACACGGTTTTCCCGGAGCAGAGCAGCTGAAAGGGTAAAAAGAAGGAAACATAAGAGGAAGAAGTCTTCCTGGATCATTTTTAGGATAAATGCATTTAAATGGCTTATTAACAGCTTAGTAGATATCAAAGAAGGAAAATATGTATCTATTTGTTATCTGTGTCAGTGGATAATCAATGCTGTGGTGCCATTATTGAAAATGAAAAGTGGTATTGAGCCATCCATATTGAAAAGATATGTGTTAATTCTCACCTAGTAGCTCATAGAAACGGTTGAGGATGGTCTCCCACTCTTCTCCTGTGTCACTTTGAACAGCCTCAGCAAAATGAGACGCGCTGCTAAATTGGTGTAGACGGTCGATACAATCTAAGACCAAATCTATCACACCCTGAAAAGAAATGGTGTAATTATGGAACAGTGACGAACACATCCCATATAAGTCAGATTTATTCATTCACACATGTAGATTTATTTACCTCTTCTTGAAACATGTGCTGCCGATTCTTTAGAGCCGTCATGTTGTTCTGTTTTGCTTCATGGTCTAGCCCCTCTGGTGGAGGCTGGAAATAGTTTATTAGATCCTGCAGACTACATGTTACTATCTCCACTGGCAGGCTGACAGACGTGAGGTTTCCTTGTTGACTAAAACCATCCAGTTTCCTAAAGAAAAGGTGGGTTAGGTATAATAAAAAAAAATATCATAGGAGGTGCCAAGGGCCTAAGGATATCAAGTACCATTGTATACGATTGATCAACTGTTATTTGCGTTTTAAAGAGAGAAAACTGAAAGTGTGACACACTATGTGAGTACCTGGTTGAAACGATTAATCAATTAATTTCTTTTTTTTTATTAATTATCAACTATTTTTATAATCTATAAATCCATTTCAGTTTTTTTTTTAAGAAAAAAGTCATACTTTTCTGATTTCAGCTTCTTAAATGTGATTATTTTCCTGTTTTTCTTTACTCCTTTTTTTGTAAACTGAAAATCTTTGGGTTGTGGACAAAACAAGACATTTGAGGACGTCATCTGTCATTACCTCACAGATTAATCATCAATGAAGATAATTTTAGTTGCAGCCCAAACCTGAGCCCCAAGTTATTCCATCTTTTTAATTTTTCTCTCAGTGCAGAAGAGACCTATTTTTGCATTTTTTTCAGTTTTTTTAGATACATGGTAGAATTCCCATGGGATCTTGAAAATGTTTTGGTATTTTGAAAAAGTCTGTGGTACTGTTTCTGGTTATTATGTCTGTGTATCTTTCTGTACGTGTGCACAATACACAATAAAGTACAAAACCATGGCACATCTCATACAGGCCATAGGTACTACATTAAGTACGACGGGTATACAACAAGGACTAAAACCTGACAGGTAACTAATTTTGAGGCGTTTAAAGCCTACTCAATATTTGAAAGTTTAAGAAAGTCTTATAAGAAACAGCTGATTTTGTTGTAAAAACATTAAGACTAAACATTTTGATAGGTTGAGTTTGTTTTTGTTTTTTAATCTTTGACACATACTGAGAGGGACATTTACAGTTGAAAAATCAACTTGTCAGTGCTCTCCATGCAAAGAAGACACTGATTATTTCAAACCTTGAATCACTTCTGTACTGCAAATTCTTGTAAATATCTGTCAATATATACACACCATAAACTCACTTGTTATTAGACATTTAGCAGAACATTTAGCCTAAATCTCTACTGAGGTAGAGAACACTGGAGCTGGAAACAACCTTCACTATATCAGTGTAGCCATGTCTGTATCAGAATGAGAGTTATTATTAGCATCCAGTACCTGATAAAGCGAGTGAAGAGGAGTGTAGCATTCCTCATGAGTCTTGCAGTGTGAGATTCTTCTTTCTGACAGCGAGACAGCGTCAGCCCATCATCCATATGACCCTCTCTGTGCAAAATTGCCTGGAAAATTAATTTGCAAATTGTTTCTTATTCATTCTTGGATTCAGTATATTTTCACATTTAATATTCTTTCAAGATAGTTGACACATAAAATGAGGTTTTGGCTCATCAGTAATAATTCTCTTACAACGGTAATTTGAATGTAAGGCTTTACCTTTCGCTGAGCTACTCCCATGCGTGTAGATTTGGCATCAGCAGTTTGATAGGTGAGCCAGAGCCCAGAGTCTACATGCTGAACAAAACATATGGAGTCTCCATACTTGATCTCTGGAGTTCCCATGCCATCAAAATTAGTCTTTGTGCCAGTGTCGAGCCTCTCCTATAGACAAAAAACTATTGTTACATGTATCACACACTGATGTATTTCTTTAATAATTAACTGATCATAAAGAAACTTTTGGATTATGAACTGATCACAGCAGCCCTAAAAAAAAGTAAGGTGTATCTTGTATCTTTCTCTTTTGGCTCCTGACCTTTGACGATCTAAAGCAGAAGGAGGCTGTGTTGATGTCAGCCTTGTCCCGATCAACCAGATGCAGGCCTTTCTCCTCTGTAAGACCCAGGTACCTCCCAGTGGTCATATGGCAAAGTCGGAAAGGCTGACCCCAGCATGTATGCCTACCACTCCAACTGAGGAATATCAAGAGCATTGTTTTTTATTGCTTTTGTTTTCCTCTGAAGGAAAGTTAACAGTTCACAAGATTCAGTTTTTCCACTTTATGGTTGAAACGGCAGGAGAGCAAACCAGGGACGAACAACCCTAATCCATTCTGGGCCAATGATATTAAATGTGATCCAGCAACACTGTACAGCCCTTGTGGGAGTAAAAAAAACAGCAGAAACAGAAATTCTTGGCCCTGCTCTGGCAGTGACCAGAGGCATTGTGTGCAAAATGATACTGACTCCCTGTACGGTCTGAACGACAACCAACTACTGTGCGTTTGTGTGCATCATTTTCTTTTTTCTGGAAATGTTCTTGCAAATGAGAATATGAAATTTGTTGGACTTTTCCAATAATAAGTGTACAACTGTGGACCATGACATCACATGTGTACTTACACAACACGCAGAATCTCGAGCCTCCACAGTGAGCGGGCATGGCTGGAGACTGATCCCATCTCATAATGCATTATCCTAGATTAATTAAAAAAAACATGACCACAGAAGTAAGGGAAGGTTTGTCTGGCTGGCATGAGAGGAGACTGTTTTTGTCAACTGACCTTTGCAGCTCTTCTCCGTGCTCTGCGGATGGAATAGTCAGACATGCATCACTATGGCTGTGGAGAAGCCGCAACGTGTCGCCCCCCTTCAGGTATCCTAGAATTAGCACAACAGATACCAGGCATATTCTCCACTGAAGAGACATTTTACTGCATCATTGAAACAGGCCATTTGTTGGCTGTAACTGGTATCAGAAGGGTAACAATAATAGCACAGATGGTATGCTTCATAGTAATGACAGGCACAGCTCTTGAGGCCTTTACACGCGGGGGACGGAAAAGCGCATTGTTTTTTTGGAATGAGATTGATTTCTTGTACAAGGCAATAGTGGACCTGATTGTTTATGTTTGTCATCGATGTGAGAAAGGACACAAATTTATAAAGACAATGTGACAAAGGTGACTTGGAATGAGTAACCTTGACTGCGCCCCACACAGACAGACTGATATATATAAGTGAGATTTACCTACAGGGGACTGAAGCTGTTATATCCATCTGTCCTCTCTTCAAATCGACCAGACTGCGTTGATAAAAACATTAAATTTACGGCGCAGAACATGTCAGTTGCTGGTCTGCGCTGATTCAATAGGTTAGTTTTTTTGTAACTTTGGTGTTAACGTATTAATAAATCTTGATAGACCTGCCTTGACTGGAGCCCCTGGAAAAGCAGCTGAGAAGAATCCGATATATTCAACCTATCTCTACCTGTCAGCAAGCCCGTCAGTGCTGCCCACAGGGCCCTCTCAGATCTTTGTTTTTCTGCCGGTCCTGCTTGGGCTGCTGTACATATCATTTTAATGTGATCATATACCCAGTGTGCGATTTCTGGGTAGAGGTGGGGGAGACTCCATTCCCCTGGTTAGCAAATGACAAAAATGCATCCCAGTTATTAACCTGACATCCCTCCTCATCTCCCCTGGGATGTCAGGGTCCTATATAGACCCAGACCTATAACTAATACATTATAGAGAATTATTACATTTTAAAAAGGTGTTTCCATTTTAACCAGCACAGCTTTTGTAGCCTTTACAGCATAAGCGGCCCAGGAAACTCACAGACCAATGGCAAGCATTGTCGATCACTCATGTGATGCTACTCAGACAATAAAATCTGTGTATGGTATTAGGCCTTGTAATTTGAGTCGGACAGATACACACACAGACGAGGATGAGTTGAGAGACAAAAGTCAGAAAAAATAGAAAGTGAAAGAATGGACTAAATTCTTCCCACGGGCAATTCAAAATCTGTATGTCGCATATCTGAGACTGTACCGATTATTCAAAGCGACAGGAGACAGCATGTTTTGAGCACAAATACTCAGATCAAACTTCAGTCACAGGAAATAAAATAATATATGTTAAAAATGAACAAATCACCTATTGAATATACATGTATTGCAAACATGCATATTGGAGGATACTTATTTGCGTCACTGCCGTTGTGAACAGTTTCGATGGGACATACTTGCAGGCGGGTATTTTGCATATTCGTGCTGTTTATTCGCCAGGTCCCCAGTGTGTTAATGCCTTAACACGAGTGCTAATTAGCATAATTAAAGTCTGGCATTTTAACATTTGCAATCTGATTTTGTCTCTAACATCAGTAGCCAAAAAAGGGTCATCACATATTGCTGGAATACCTCTTTGACCATTCTCAGTTTTTTGACACAACAGTCAGTTGTCAAACTTGCCTTGAGCAACTCCACCTCCAGAGCAGATGGGAGCAACACTCCAGAGAGTCTGCTGGAAGGCTGCATTAACAATCAGGCTGTCACTCAAGCTTTTGTTGTCAAATACAGAGCCAAAGGACAGGTGCTGGGAAGAAACAAAATGGTAATAACAAAAATGGGCTCATCAACA